>NC_082665.1:81990144-82333477 GCF_025265405.1 Mesoplodon densirostris
TTGTCTTTATAAATTTTATATTTTTGTAGTTAAATATATTAATCCTCTACTCTTAGACATTACTTACAGGTTTAATCAGAAAAAAAAAGAAAAAGAAATAAAGAAAGGAAGGAAGGAAGGAAGAAAGAAAGAAAGAAAGAAAAAGAAAGAAAGGAAGAAAGAAAGAAAAAGAAGGAAAGAAAGAAAAGCATGTACAAAGGGTAATGTAACAAATACCCATGACCCTGCAGGCCAAATTTAACAAATGCTAATATTTTGCTTCTGATTTTTTAAAAACAAAATTATAGATGAAATTGAGATCTCCTTAATTTTCTTCCCAGTAACATTTCCCTCCTTCCTTCCCCAGTTCCTCATTATTCAGAGGCAATGCCATCATGAATTTGGTGTGATTCTAAATATGCTGTTGTATTTTTATCACAAGTATATGTACCCATAAATGATGCATAATACTGCTCAGTGTGTTTCAAAAATTTATGCAAGCTATCATACTATTCGTATAATAATTTTGCAACTTGCTTATTAAAAATCAATATTATGTTTTTAAGATTTATTCCATGTTACTACACATAGGTCTAATTAATTCACTTTCACTGCCTGTGTAGCATGACTATATCACGACATTTTTCTGTGTCCTTCTAATGATGAACATTTGCATTGTTCCTAATTTTTTGGTGCAAACAGTGTTCAGGTAACATCTGTATATGTCTTCTGGCACAAGTATGTGAGAGTTTCACCTAGAAATGTAATTGCAAGATAGTAGGGTACATGAATTTATAACATAACCAGCTATTGCCAGATTGCCCTTTTAAAAAGGTTGTAAAGGAAAATTTGTCTTAAACCTTGTCTAGAACAGAACATTTTTATATGTTATAATATAAAACCTCCTTGTGGAAAGAAATGAGCATTTCTTACTTAAATGTTCAGAAAGAAAGAAAGAAAGAAAGAAAGAAAGAAAGAAAGAAAAAGAAAAAGAAAGGAAGAAAGGAAGAAAGAAAGGAGGGAGGGAGGGATGGAGGGAGGGGAAGGAAGGAAGGAAGGAAGGGAAGAAAGAAAGAATATGTGAGGTGATGGATATGTTAATTAACTAGATAGGGGGAATCCTTTGTGGGGAAATGCTTAAGGGTTTTTTTCTGATAAGTTGTAAGTGTAATTAAGTAACAGTTCTGGAAAGTTACTCACCCACCCTGACTGCAAGCTAGCTATCATTTATGAATCTAATTATTGACTACATATATATTTTTTTCTTAAGTACTTTTTTCTTTTTTAAGGAGATAAACCTGTTTTAGTGTCATATGTCATGTATGAACATACTTATATTTTCACATCTTTGCCAAAACTTGTATTGCCGCAATTTTTTATTCTTGCCAGTCTGATCATTGTAAATGGTATTTCATCTTTAACATTTTAAATCAATTATTTCAATGATTTTTAGTGAGTCTAAACATCCTTTCTTAGGTGTTTTGGCCACTTGACTTTTTGTTCAGTGAATTTTCTGTTCATGTTCTTTGCCCAGTTTTCTCTTGGGTTGTTTGTCTCTTCCTTGTTGATGTGTAGGAGAGTTTTGTGTGTTACACATATTTTATTTTATTTATTTATTTATTTTAATTTAAAAATTTTATTTATTTTTTTATACAGTAAGTTCTTATTAGTCATCAATTTTATACACATCAGTGTATACATGTCAAGCCCAATCTCCCAATTCATCCCACCACCACTCCCCCAAAGCTTTCCCCCCTTGGGGTCCATATATTTGTTCTCTACATCTGTGTCTCAACTTCTGCCATGCAAACCAGTTCATCTGTACCATTTTTCTAAGTTCCACATACATGCATTAATATACGATATTTGTTTTTCTCTTTCTGACTTACTTCACTCTGTATAACAGTCGCTAGATCCATCCACGTCCCTACATAACGACCCAATGTTGTTCCTTTTTATGGCTGAGAAATATTCCATTGTATATATGTACCATATCTTCTTTATCCATTCATCTGTCGATGGGCATTTAGGTTGCTTCCACGTCCTGGCTATTGTAAACAGTGCTGCAATGAACATTGGGGTGCATGGGTCTTTTTTTTTGCTGTATGTGGGCCTCTCACTGCTGTGGCCTCTCCTGTTGCGGAGCACAGGCTCTGGACGTGCAGGCCCAGCGGCCATGGCTCACGGGCCCAGCCGCTCAGTGGCATGTGGGATCCTCCCGGACCGGGGCACGAACCCGTGTCCCCTGCATCGGCAGGCAGACTCTCAACCACTGCGCCACCAGGGAAGCCCGCATGGGTCTTTTTGAATTATGGTTTTCTCTGGGTATATGCCCAGTAGTGGTACTGCCGGATCATATGGTAATTCTATTTTTAGTTCTTTAAGGAACCTCCATACTGTTCTCCATAGTGGCTGTATCAACTTACATTCCCACCAACAGTGCAAGAGGGTTCCCTTTTCTCCACACCCTCTCCAGCATTTGTTGTTTGTAGATTTTCTGATGATGCCCATTCTAACTGGTGTGAGGTGATACCTCATTGTAGTTTTGATTTGAATTTCTCTAATGATTAGTGATGTTGAGCAGCTTTTCATGTGCTTCTTGGCCATCTGTAGGTCTTCTTTGGAGAAATGTCTATTTAGGTCTTCTGCCCATTTTTGGATTGGGTTGTTTGCTTTTTTAATATTGAGCTGCATGAGCTGTTTATATATTTTGGACATTAATCCTTTGTCTGTTGATTCGTTTGCAAATATTTTCTCCCATTCTGAGGGTTGTATTTTCGTCTTGTTTATGGTCTCCTTTGCTGTGCAAAAGCGTTTAAGTTTCATTAGGTCCAATTTGTTTATTTTTGTTTTTATTTTTATTACTCTAGGAGGTGGGTCAAAAAAGATCTTGTGATTTATGTCAAAGAGTGTTCTTCTTATGTTTTCTTCTAAGAGTTTTATACTGTCTGGTCTTACATTTAGGTCTCTAATCCATTTTCAGTTTATTTTTGTGTATGGTGTTAGGGAGTGTTCTAATTTCATTCTTTTAAATGTAGCTGTCCAGTTTTCCCAGCACAACTTACTGAAGAGACTGTCTTTTCTCCATGGTATATCCTTGCCTCCTTTGTCATAGATAAGTTGACCATAGGTACGTGGGTTTATCTCTGGGCTTTCTATCTTGTTCCATTGATCTGTTTCTGTTTTTGTGCCAGTACCATATTGTCTTGATTACTGTAGCTTTGTAGTATAGTCTGAAGTCAGGGAGTCTGATTCCTCCAGCTCCGTAGTTTTCCCTCAAGATTACTTTGGCTACTCGGGGTCTTTTGTGTCTCCATACAATTTTAAGATTTTTTTGTTCCAGTTCCATAAAAAATGCCATTGGTAATTTGATAGGGATTGCATTGAATCTGTAGATTGCTTTGGGTAGTACAGTCATTTTCACAATATTGATTCTCCCCATCCAAGAACATGGTATATCTCTCCATCTGTTGGTATCATCTTTAATTTCTTTCATTAGTGTCTTACAGTTTTCTGCAAACAGGTATTCTCTCTCCCTAGGTAGGTTTATTCCTAGGTATTTTATTCTTTTTGTTGCAGTGGTAAATGGGAGTGTTTCCTTAATTTCTCTTTCAGATTTTTCATCATTAGTGTATAGGAATGCAAGAGATTTCTGTGCATTAATTTTGTATCCTACAACTTTACCAAATTCATTGATTAGCTTTAGTAGTTTTCTGGTGCCATTTTTAGGATTCTCTATGTATAGTATCATGTCATCTGTAAACAGTGACAGTTTTACTTCTTCTTTTCCAATTTGTATTCCTTTTATTTCTTTTTCTTCTCTGATTGTTGTGGCTAGAACTTCCAAAACTATGTTGAATAATAGTGGTGAGAGTGGACATCCTTGTCTTGTTCCTGATCTTAGAGGAAATGCTTTCAGTTTGTCACCATTGAGAATGATGTTTGCTGTGGGTTTGTCATATATGGCCTTTATTATGTTGAGTTAGGTTCCCTCTATGCCCACTTTCTGGAGAGTTTTTATCATAAATCGGTGTTGAATTTTGTCAAAAGCTTTTTCTGCATCTATTGAGATGATTATATGGTTTTTACTCTTCAATTTGTTAATATGGTGTATCACATTGATTGATTTGCATATATTGAAGAATCCTTGCATCCCTGGGATAAATCCCACTTGATCATGGTGTATGATCCTTTTAATGTGTTGTTGGATTCTGTTTGCTAGTATTTTGTTGAGGATTTTTGCATCTATATTCATCAGTGATATTGGTCTGTAATTTTCCTTTTTTGTAGTATCTTTGTCTGGTTTTGGTATCAGGGTGATGGTGGCCTCATAGAATGAATTTGGGAGTGTTCCTTCCTCTGCAATTTTTTGAAACAGTTTGAGAAGGATGGGTGTTAGCTCCTCTCTAAATGTTTGACAGAATTCACCTGTGAAGCCATCTGGTCCTGGACTTTTGTTTGTTGGAAGATTTTAAATTACAGTTTCAATTTCATTACTTGTGATTGGTCTGTTCATATTTTCTATTTCTTCCTGGTTTAGTCTTGGAAGGTTATACCTTTCTAAGAATTTGACCATTTCTTCCAGGTTGTCCATTTTATTGGCATAGAGTTACTTGTAGTAGTCTCTTAGGATGCTTTGTATTTCTGCGGTGTCTGTTGTAACTTATCCATTTTCATATCTAATTTTATTGATTTGAGTCCTCTCCCTCTTTTTCTTGATGAATCTGGCTAATGGTTTATCAATTTTGTTTATCTTCTCAAAGAACCAGCTTTTAGTTTTATTGATCTTTGCTATTGTTTTCTTTGTTTCTATTTCATTTATTTCTGCTCTGATCTTTATGATTTCTTTCCCTCTGCTAACTTTGGGTTTTGTTTGTTTTTCTTTCTCTAGTTCCTTTAGGTGTAAGGTTAGATTGTTTATTGGAGAATTTTTTTGTTTCTTGAGGTAGGCTTGTATAGCTATAAACGTCCCTCTTAGAACTGCTTTTGCTGCATCCCATAGGTTTTGGATCATCGTGTTTTCATTGTCATTTGTCTCTAGGTACTTTCTGATTTCCTCTTTGATTTCTTCAGGGATCTCTTGGTTATTTAGTAACGTATTGTTTAGTGTCCATGTGTCTGCGTTTTCTACATTTTTTTCACTGTAATTCATTTCTAATCTCATAGCATTGTAGTCAGAAAAGATGCTTGATATGATTTCAATTTTCTTAAATTTTCTGAGGCTTGATTTATGACCCAAGATGTGATCTATCCTGGAGAATGTTCTGTGTGCACTTGAGAAGAAAGTGTAATCTGCTGTTTTTGGATGGAATGTCCTATAAATATCACTTAAATCTATCTGGTCTATTGTGTCATTTAAAGCTTCTGTTTCCTTATTTATTTTCATTTTGGATGATCTGTCCATTGGTGTAAGTGAGGTTTTAAAGTCCCCCACTATTATTGTGTTACTGTCGATTTCCTCTTTTATAGCTCTTAGCAGTTGCCTTATGTATTGAGGTGCTCCTATGTTGGGTGCATATATATTTATAATTGTTATACCTTCTTTTTGGATTGACCCGTTGATCATTATGTAGTGTCCTTCCTTGTCTCTTGTAACATTCTTTATTTTAAAGTCTATTTTTTCTGATATAAGTATTGCTACTCTAGCTTTCTTTTGATTTCCATTTGCATGGAATACCTTTTTCCATCCCCTCACTTTCAGTCTGTATGTGTCCCTAGGTCTGAAGTGGGTCTCTTGTAGACAGCATATAGATGGGTCTTGTTTCTGTATCCATTCAGCAAGCCTGTAACTTTTGGTTGGAGCATTTAATCCATTCACGTTTAAGGTAATTATCGATATGTATGTTCCTATGACCATTTTCTTAATTGTTTTGGGTTTGTTTTTGTAGGTCCTTTTCTTCTCTTGTGTTTTCCACTTAGAGAAGTTCCTTTAGCATTTGTTGTAGAGCTGGTTTGGTGGTGCTGAATTCTCTTAGCTTTTGCTTGTCTGTAAAGCTGTTGATTTCTGCATCGAATCTGAATGAGATCCTTGCCAGGTAGAGTAATTTTGGTTGTAGCTTCTTCCCTTTCATCACTTTAAGTATATCATGCCACTCCCTTCTGGCTTGTAGAGTTTCTGCTGAGAAATCAGCTGTTAACCTTATGGGAGTTCCCTTGCATGTTATTTGTCATTTTTCCCTTGCTGTTTTCAATACTTTGTCTTTAATTTTTGCCAGTTTGATTACTATGTGTCTCAGCGTGTTTCTCCTTGGGTTTATCCTGTATGGGACTCTCTGCGCTTTGTGGACTTGGGTGGCTATTTCCTTTCCCATGTTATGGAAGTTCGACTATAATATCTTCAAATATTTTCTCTGGTCCTTTGTCTTTCTCTTCTCCTTCTGGGACCCTTATAATGTGAATGTTGTTGCATGTAATGTTGTCTCAGAGGTCTCTTAGGCTGTCTTCATTTCTTTTCATTCTTTTTTCTTTATTCTGTTCTACAGCAGTGAATTCCACCATTCTGTCTTCCAGGTCACTTATCCATTCTTCTGCCTCAGTTATTCTGCTATTGATTCCTTCTAGTGTAGTTTGCATTTCAGTTATTATATTGTTCATCTCTGTTTGTTTGTTCTTTAATTCTTCTAGGTCTTTGTGAGACATTTCTCGCATCTTCTCTACCTTTGCCTCCATTGTTTTTCCGAGGTTTGGATCATCTTCACTATCATTATTCTGAATTCTTTTTCTGGAAAGTTGCCTATATCCACTTCATTTAGTTGTTTTTCTGGGGTTTTATCTTGTTCCTTCATCTGGTACATAGCCCTCTGCCTTTTCATCTTGTCTATCTTTTTTGAATGTGTTTTTTTTTTCCACAGGCTGCAGGATTGTAGTTCTTCTTGCTTCTGCTGTCTGCCCTCTGGTGGATGATTCTATCTAAGAGGCTTTTGCAAGTTTCCTGATGGGAGGGACTGGTGGTGCGTAGATCTGACTGTTGTTCTGGTGGGCAGAGCTCAGTAAAAGTTTAATCCGCTTGACTGCTGATGGGTGGGGCTGGGTTCCCTCCCTGTTGGTTGTTTGGCCTGAGGTAACCCAACACTGGAGCCTATCTGGGCTCTTTGGTGGGGCTAATGGCAGACTCTGGGAGGGCTCACGCCAAGGAGTACTTCCCAGAACTTCTGCTGCCAGTGTCCTTGTCCCCACGGTGAGCCACACCACCGCCCACCTCTGCAGGAGACCCTCCAACACTAGCAGGTAGGTCTGGTTCAGTCTCCTATGGAGTCACTGCTCCTTCCCCTGGGTCCCCATGTGCACACTACTTTGTGCGTGCCCTCCAAGAGTGGAGTCTCTGTTTCTCCCAGTCCTGTCGAAGTCCTGTAATCAAATCCCACTAGGCTTCAAAGTCTGATTCTCTAGGAATTCCTCCTCCCATTGCCGGACCCCCAGGTTGGGAAGCCTGATGTGGGGCTCAGAACCGTCACTCCAGTGGGTAGACTTCTGTGGTATAAGTGCTCTCCAGTCTGTGAGTCACCCACCCAGCAGTTATGGGATTTGATTTTACTGTGATTGTACCCCTCCTACTGTCTCATTGTGGCTTCTCCTTTGTCTTTGTATGTGGGGTATCTTTTTCAGTGTGTTCCAGCATCTTCCTGTCTATGATTGTCCAGCAGCTAGTTGTGATTCTGGTGTTCTCACAAGAGGGAGGGAAAGCATGTCTTTCTACTCCGCCATCTTGGTTCAGGGCCCTTACACATATTTTAAATAACTTTTCCCAGGTTGTGCTTGCCTTTTAACTTTGTTGTGGTGTAATTTGTCATACAGAAATTTAAACTTTTTAAGTACTCGAATCTATTCATATTTCCTTTATGATTTCTGTTTACTTATCCTGAAGTCACAAAGACAACTATGGGTATTTTCTTCTAATTGTTGTAAAGTTTCATTGATTACATTTAGAGCTTTATCTGGAGTTAGTTTATTTATTATAGTGTCTGGGCGGGATCTAATTTTATCTTTTCCAACTGAAAAGTCACACGTCCCCCATACTATTTTTAAAATATTTTATTTTCTCCTCACTGATTGGAAATCTCCTTTCTATCATCTACCAAGTGTCCATATATGCTTGGAACTATCTCTGGACTCTTTATTCCTTATTCATATTAATTTATCCCTATAGCAATAATCATCTCCTCATCTTATTGTGCTTTTAGAATAAGTTTTCATTTCCTAGTAGAAAAATTTTCTCCTCTCTGTTCTTTTTCAGAACTGTTTTGGTTATTGTCAAATCTAGGATCACTTTGAAATAAATTGTATTTATGATTTGAGAGAAATTTTCCATTTGTGTAATCAGTGTTCCTAGCCATGAGAAGGGCATATCTTTCCATTAATCCAAGTTTTTAAAAAATGTTTTTATTACTATTTAAAATTAAGAAAAGTAGTCAAGATAGGTAGGTTATACTCCCATAACAAACAGCAAAACTTCTGTCTTTAACAAAACAGAAGATTGTTCCTTCATCATGAGAAGTGTGTGGTGGGTCTGGGTGGCTCTCCAGAGCAGCAGTCCTCTATGTGGTAATTTGGGGTTCCAGGTTGTGTCCATCTTCTGCCAACTCAATATCAACATTTGCTTCTGCAGTCCTCATGGTAGGGTAAGAAAGGGAAGATGGAGAATGGAACACTGGCTTTGAAAAGCTTCTGCCTGGAGTGACACATATCCCTTCTCATATATCATTGGCTGAAGTAAGTCACATAACCAAGACGTACTTCAAGAGGCAGGGAATTGTAATTTTACAAGCCAGAGTGGAGAAAACCCAGATATATTGGTGGTGGTACCGATGTCACCATGGTGTATGCTCGTGCTCTAGCTCTGCCCCTGACTAGGTAGGTGACCTATGATAGGTCCCTATGCTTCCAATTTTAACATCTGGAAAGTGACAGGATTTATTTACTTATTCAATTGATACTCATCATTTATTGAGAGCCTACCACGTGCCAGGCACTGTGTGATCCTGGAAATATAATGGTAAACATAGTGCATCTCTTGCCCTCAAGCACTTTACAATTTAATAGATAACTTACTGTTGATTTTCAATTCTAAAATTCCAAGATTTTATTAAAATGAATTTTCAATAACAAACTCTCCAGAGCATTATATTCTAGAGACTTAGGCATTTTCTCAGAAGTGTCTTCCTTTTTTGTATACCTGAATCCAGTTGGCTGCAATATTAATTCTATCACAGCAACAGATAAACACATGCCCATCATTTTCAAATCACTAGTATATGTACAGACTGGCACATATGGTGAAAAGAAAGCAGACTTTGGACCATTCTCACAGCTATTGTGAATTTCATGGGAAGAACACTTCATAAAATAAAGAGAGTAGAAAATCAATTTGATTGAGAAATACCCAGGTCGATAAACTTTGTAACACAGTGCACATTCCAGACATCAAAGTTTTTCTATTAGTTATGAATAAACCAAATTATAAAGTTTTAAAAATTTATAAAACATTTTGGTTTGCAGTTAATTTTTCCCTAGAGGAATATTTATTGGTATGAAATAGAAGAAATATGAATAAGTATACTTGTGAGCATGCACAAAACTGGTTTGCAAAATTTTGGGGTTTTTTTCAACCTCTTAGGACTTGAAGCAGTCTGCTGAGGTTTAATTTACAAGTTCCCTCTAGTTAAACTACAGTTCACAATGAAACATTTATAAGAATTTGAGGCACTGTCTTTAAACATGATACAAAACTTTAAAATTTGCAGGAAATATGCAAAGAATTCCATTCTACTTTGCATTGATGCAACTATGGCATTTCCTTTATTCTTAATACTACATGTCTAATTCTTAAACCGAAGCCAAAAAATAGTGATGCAATAATTGGGTGTGGCTTCAGTGTCTTACAGACCATACTAACTAAACTTCTGATTAATCACACCCATTTCTCATCTTTTTACAATCCTTCAGCACTTAAGAGGTATTGAATTTGTTTCACAATGTAACAGTTTTTGATTAATTTACTAGTTGTTTGTACTTTGAGTTTATTTAATATTAGTATGTTTGTTCCCCTTCTCAATAGTAAAACAAGGACAAAGACCATGATCACATACTCTCAGCATCTCTGGTTTGATCAGTAAGCATCCAATGCTTATTACTGGGCTTTCTTGAAGGCAAAATAAGGATAATCAGGATCTCTGCGTATGAGAAGGACTTACAGAAGCTGGCAATTTACTAAGGAGAGATCAATAACCATTCTCTATTCTCATTATCCATGTTCTTCCCGAGTTATCCAATCTACTGTCATGACATCAAGTGCTATCTTTGACTCCCAAATCCATTATCTCCAGTCATGTCCTTCTTCCTGAGGTCCACAGTGGCAATTCAACCACCATCACCACCTGGTTATCTACACAAGCCACTCACACTCAAAATATGTAAGCCAGAATGATTTATCTTCTTCCTCCACATCAGCTTCCTTTGTGGTCTCTCTTTTTCAAGATGGTGCCATCATCCACTGGCCACACAATGCACCTGGAGTCATCCTTGGTTCTTTCAATTTCCTTATCAGGCACCAAGTCCTGTTGATTCTGTTTCTTTAATGGCTCTTGAATCCATCCTCTTCCTACAACTTCTAACTTCAGTTCAGGCCTTCATTTCCTACCTGACTACAGTAGTTGCTTCCTTTGTAGTCTTCCTGTCTCCAGTCAGGCTTCCTCTAATCATTCTCTCCATAGCCAGGCCTGTGACCTTTCTCATGGGCAGATCTGATCACGGCAGTGAACGTCCACTTCTGGTTACACTCTGTTGACTGGATAGGCATAGTTCCACATTTTGGTCCCTTCCCAGTTCAAGGGTCTGCTCAGGAGGTCTCGGCCACTGTGTCCTGAGAGTGATGCCCCTATTTCCACACTCCTAAAATGCTCTGTCTCACATCATCCTTGTCTGCCTCAGCAGAGCTCTTTCCCACCCTGACCTTCCTGTTCACCTTGTCTTCCCTTTCTAGCTTTGTGGTGACAGCAGAGGGCAAGGTGATGAGAGGAAGTATGGAAGGACGAAATGAAAAGCACCAAAGAAGCTGGAGCTTGATTCCCCAATGCTCTTTCCCTTTCAGTCCTAGAGTTGTCTGTCTTCTTCTGTAAAATGTTTTCTATTCCATACCATGTGTGTGGTTTTTGTGTGGCTCTGAGTGGGCAGTATTATGTCAGTCTGGGAGCCTCAAAGGGCAGTGACCTTGTCTACTGATATCATTAGGTCCTGAGTCCACTACAACATGACATGTAAATCATTACTTAGTGTTTTCTAATAATAAAAGAAAATAAAGGAATGAAGGGAAAAAACTGAACTATCAAGAAAAGGCAAACTGTTATAAGCTAATCTTGAATCTTGGTTTAAAATAACATGTCCAAGGAAAAAAGCATTTACCTTCTGCTGTGGGAATGTGGACTCCATCATGGCTGTTTCAAAGCTGTGAGCACCCTCTGCCTGGGTCTTCTCCCACAGAGCTCTGAGAAATTGCACAGAACGGCTCTGTATGGACAGGGGCTCAGGAAACAGGCTCTGTAAGGGCATTAATGAGAGAAACATGACATGTTATCTCTTGTCCTAACAGTATTGTTTGATGGACTGCAAAGCACTATTAGGCTTGGTCTGAACTTAAAAATGGTTTAAATTTAAATAAAGCTACAGGGAAATCTGTCTTGAAGATCAAACATATGGTACATTTCATGTTTTTTATTTCTTAACAGAAAATTTAACATAAATAGGACTTTTTTTTTTTTTTTTTGCGGTATGCAGGCCTCTCACTGCTGTGGCCTCTCCCGTTGCGGAGCACAGGCTCTGGACGCGCAGGCCCAGCGGCCATGGCCCACGAGCCCAGCCGCCCCGCAGCATGTGGGATCCTCCCAGACCGGGACACAAGCCCGTGTCCCCCGCATCGGCAGGTGGATCCCCAACCACTGTGCCACCAGGGAAGCCCATAAATAGGATTTTTAAGACAGTTGATATTGATCTCTATAAATATGCCTAACCTTTGTAATGTAATATTTACTTCAATCATTTCTCAAGCATGTTACTTAATTGGAAAATGGTTAATATTAATATATATATTTATTTTTCAAAGATCTGAGAATTAAGGTATAAAATAAAAACAAATATCAAGAGAGTACAAATAGAGCACAAATATCAAGTTTATTTATACAGAGTAAATCATGAAGAATAGACATGAAATAACCAAGAGTTCATTATTCAATTGTTCAGATGTGAATAGTATGAGTGGGGGGGTTGGGTAAACACAAACATTTTCGGTTATAGAATGTGTAATGGCTGAATATTCTTAGAGCTTTAAGATATTCTCAGTTTGGGAAAATGAGATTGTCAATGTAAAAAAAGAATCACATTTACATATATATCATTCAAGCCAATGAAAATAAATTTTTTTTAACATCTTTATTGGAGTATAATTGTTTTACAATGGTGTGTTAGTTTCTGCTGTATAACAAAGTGAATCAGCTATATACATATACATACATCCCCATATCTCCTCCCTCTTGCGTCTCCCTCCCACCCTCCCTACCCCACCCCTCTAGGTGGTCACGACCTGATCTCCCTGTGCTGTGCAGCTGCTTCCCACTAGCTATCTCTTTTACATTTGGTAGTGTATATATGTCAGTGCTACTCTCTCACTTTGTCCCAGCTTACCACTTCCCCCTCCCCGTGTCCTCAACCCCATTCTCTATGTCTGCATCTTTATTCTTGTCCTGCCCCTAGGTTCTAAAATTTTCAAAGGAAGATTTAAACTGTTTGTATGTTTACTAACCAATTATGTGTTTAACAGTTATTTAGATGTTGTGATGTTATATCTATGAATATGAGAAGTGTCTCAATTCAAGGGAACAATTTTATAAAAAATATAGACCATAAAAGGCACAAAATTATACACACATACACACATAAAGTACCATATATATTATCCTTTATGTGTGAGGTATAATAAAATAATGATTTTGCCTTATAAAATCCCATTTTCTAGGTCAATGACTGTCCAAACATTGACTTATAAGACTCTCTAGGTGGTCTTTGTGTACAAAGTTTCTATTTAGTAAGTGAATAACAATTTGTTTTTCCAGAAAAATCTTATTGTTATCCTCAAGATGAGCTGCTTTTTATACTGAGTGGGAAAAGGCGGAGGATCTTATACCCAGAGTAAGTTGCCCACAGATTTAAAAAGGTTAAGAGCAGTAACAGATTCATTGTGAAACCCAAAATGTGCACACATGCTTTGCTGTGCACCTGAAACTATCACAACATTGTTAATCAGCTATACTCCATATAAAATAAAAAGTTTAAAAAATGTGGACAAATCTGGGAATTTCTTGATTACTATCAGAAACTTATACCGCATATGACCTTTCACTTAAAGAATAGCAGGACCTGATTTAATTAATCATCATTCCAAAGAGGTACATTTAGACTGGAATCTGTTAATTTGAGAACTGCATGAAGGCATAAACTGACAGAGAAGGGCAAGAGTCTGGCCCAGCATACAAGGCTAGCACTGGGTTTGTAACTATCACGTCAAAGATTTGATTTTTATTTACCCCAAAGTCAGGCTTCATCCAGATCACATAATATCAAAGGTGTGGAAGAAGAAAGGAAACATTATAGTAAAAAGAACAAAGAAGAAAAGCAGCATAAACAGATGTTTTTTGGTGAGTTTGCTCAAAGAGAAAAACAAATAATCAGACTAAGTCAATAAAATAAGACTGAAGGGGCAAAAATAAAATCAAGTTTTCTTGGTTTGTTTTCAGAAAACTGACAACTGTTAAGAACAAAGCCAAAGATGAAACCAATTACAAAATCACTGATGAAAACCATTTGAAAAACATTAGTAAAGTAGAAGAAGAATAAGGTCATTATTTCAAGAAAAGGAAGAAAAATCAATGCTGTTTTTTATATTCATATACAATTTGATTCACATCAAAATGTGAGTTGTTCTCATCAAGGAGCCATGATGAATGTGAATTATACACACCTGCTGAAATAGGAACATGATCTGGATCCACGGCTGAGGCTCTTGGCTGATGAGAATAAAACTGGATTTACTGTAGAGGCAATAATGACCCTTTAGGGAGCAAGTGAAGAACAGCTTTGCTACACAACTTCTAACAGAATCTAGAAACAAATACACATAGTATTAAACATTAGATTCTTCCCAGAGTTACACCTTATACTTCAACATACAAACATCTTTAGAAATACATTCTTTAGTTTTCAGTCTGTGAGCTAATAACTTCAAACAGCTATGGATTTGGGAGTAGATCCATTTCATGGAATGTAGATTTAAATGTAGCTGCTTTAAGCAAGTTGTATTCTATTCCTCTTTTTCTTTTGATTAACAATGGATGAGAAGTCTCCAAGCAACTTGCATGGGAGGAAAAAACCTTTTACCAATAGAAAGGGAGATAGGTGTCATTTCCATATGACTGGGAACTTTGAAATAACCTGGGAAGCATAAACAAATGGGTGAAGGAAACCGAGGCATTTTCTGGGCAGTGATGGTGTGCCATGACCAGGGGCACTGTTCTCTTGGTTGTACAGAGGCCACAGAAACAACCCCCAGAATAACTCTGGCCAGGGGGTGGCTTCCTGTGAACTGTCCTGGTTCGAAAAGGTTATTTCGTCTTGCAGAGCTTCAGCAGGGAAACTTAAAGAGATCATCCTTTAGGAACAAGAAAGTGGGGGAGCACGGTGGTGGTGGCATAGAGCAGAGATGGTGAGGAGCCATGTTTAGGAGCCACTTAATTTTTACAACCCTACAAGATGGGTGTTAATGTTTCTGTTTTAAGTATGAGGAAACTTAGCCCATTAAAGCGTCAGCTTAGTGAACCACTGTGACTGCCTTGTTCACCACTATGATCTTGGCACGTGGCACGCAATAGATGCTCTAAAGAGAGTGTCCAGAGAGATGAATGATGCTCAAGGATCCAGAAAAAATTGCTCAAGTTTGCCCTATCTGTGGCAGAACCAGGATTTGAACTCAGCCAAACTGTTGCCATGTTGGGATGCTTTAGGCTCTACCATACTGGGAATTTTTAAATCTGTAGAGTCATATCAATAGCTCACGGGGTATTTATTGTTTCAGAATTAACCTGACATGTTAAATGAAATATTTTGAAAATAAATAGATTAATTATGCCCTACTATTAAAAATGGAAATGGACTAGAGTTTATTAAAAGCTGATGGGAACCCTAATAAGGTGGTAGAGTCAGTCCCAACCCATGAGAGTGCATGGGGTTCCCTACAGAATTGTGGGGACGGGGGAAGCTTACCTGTGCACCATCAGGGCTCAGGTGTGAAGGAATAACAGGCTTTTGGGAAAGAGTTTGGAAGAGTTAAGGGAGGGTGGCCAATGATAGATTAGAGAAGACAACATTGGAAACCAAACAATAAAGCCACAGGGCAATTTAGAAACATATTTAGAAATCTTAATAAATGATAGCTTTCTGTGTGATTCTGAACCATTGGTATAAGAGGACTAGTTTTCATCATGTTAACTGTTTGGGGGAAATTTAAGCATTCAAAATCTTGCATGAAATCAGAAACCATTTCTGCATTCTGTGGGTGAGTGGATCATGAGATATAAAGAGTGCTTGAAAGTTCAGTGGAAAAGACCAGGAGGCCTGCCACTGACAGGGAAAGACTTCATAGAATAGAATAGAGCACAATATCCACTTAAAATTGCCCTATCAGAAATTGTTTGAAAATGGTAATTAAAAATATTTTTTTGGCATTGAAAAATTGAATTTAAATTAATCAATACTAGAGAAGGCAGAAACCAAGAATTCCATAAGAGCGCATACACAAAAAGTGGTTCTATTGGAAATCATTCTAGCTGTAACGTATACATTGAGACAGAACCTTGTTTTGCTTTAACAGAAAGTTTCTAAAGGGAAAAAGATCATTTGTAAGAACTTGTGCAGTAGCTTGACAGTCCAAGTTGGACTTCGGGCCTCTGCCACGAAAAAAACATTTTTATCTTTTTCCTTCCCCCTAAATTACTGCTCATTCATGTTTTCTTTTGAAAATGAACATTGATTCAATTTATTTTACTTGCCCTGAGCCTACCAGCTTTCTGGGGTCCCAAATCACAGAAAATAGGCAAAGCGGTAGAAGAAAGAGACAACTTTACCTAGAAGCATATATAACAGTGATAAAAACACATCAGTTCTGTGATATAAGGCTTCTGTTAATGCTTTCAGTAAACTGGATCTGTTTCAATATTTTTCTCATTTTTTCTTTCTCTGAGCTTTGCTGGATTAGAAAGATTTTCCGACATTAACATGTAGTTGTTAATTTTTCTCTGTAATTTTCTCCCTCCTGTTCATTCCATGGTATTGAATGGTGGGCATGCAATAAATGGTGTTGGATGAATGAATGGGTGTCAGACACTGTGCAGAGACCAAGAGGAGCCATGATTCTGACCTTGCTCTTAAGAAGTTTACAGCCAAATGGGAGAAACACCTATAAACAACAGTTGCAAATTAAGTCCATGGGATAATGGAAGGACACACAGTACCGACCACTCAGAACAATGAGCAGCTATCATCCTTGGGGAACCAGGCGAGGCTTCCTGGTGGAGGAAATATTTGAGGTGACCTTGAAAGCTAACCAAGATTTTGAACTTAGAAAAAAATGTGAGAGAGACAAGCATTTTAAGAGTAGGGGACACCCTGAAAAAAAATCGCATAAGGCATGAATATTCAAGGTAACTTCGGGTAGTAAGGTTAGTGTATCTGGGTTATTATTTTTTATTTATACAATTGATGCCCAAACTGTTATTTGTTTTTCTAGATTAAATGTTGAAAAGAGAGGAGGTCATGCTTTGCTAAATATAGAATGCTTCTCATATTCCACCAAATCTGATTGTTATTTCTTTACTTTTGGTAGATTGTGGCTTATTTTTGTAAAAAAAAAAAAAACAAAGGATTTGGTTTGGTCTTTAAAAATACTGAAGTTAACATGAGCAGCAAGAACTATATAATATAATGTGTTGTAAGTTGAAATACCCAAAATATACACATTACACACATGGATAAATTTAAAGACATGATACAAAATAAAAGAGCATTTGATTTCTTTTTTTTTTTTGGTGGTACACGGGCCTCTCACTGCTGTGGCCTCTCCCGCTGCGGAGCACAGGCCCCGGACGCGCAGGCCCAGCGGCCATGGCTCACGGGCCCAGTCACTCTGCAGCACATAGGATTCTCCCGGACCGGAGCACGAACCTGCGTCCCCTGAATCAGCAGGCGGACTCTCAACCACTGAGCCACCAGGGAAGCCCTGATGTTTTTTTTAAGTCAAAGTATTTAAGAATCATTTTGGAATTCTTTTTTTCCTCTCACACTTTTCTCCCACAGTTCATATGCTTTTATTCCTACATTGCATTCATTGTACTGTATTAAAATTTTGTTAGCATTTTTTTTTTTTTGCTTTGGTCCTTTTATTTTTTATAAATTTATTTATTTATTTATTTTTGGCTGCATTGGGTCTTTGTTGCTGCATGTGGGCTTTTTTTTTTTTCTAGTTGCAGCGAGCAGGGGCTTCTCTTCATTGTGGTGCACAGGTTTCTCATTGCAGTGGCTTCTCTTGTTGCAGAGCACGGGCTCTAGGTGCATGGGCTTCAGTAGTTGTGGCACGCAGGTTCAGTAGTTGTGGCTTGCGGGCTCTAGAGTGCAGGCTCAGTAGTTGTGGTGCACCAGCTTAGTTGTTCTGCAGCATGTGGGATCTTCCTGGACCAGGGCTCCTCCATGTGGCCTGCATTTGGCAGGTGGATTCTTAACCACTGCGCCACCAGGGAAGTCCTATGTTAGTATTTTTTTTTTTTTTTTTTTTTTTTTTGCAGAATGCGGGCCTCTCATTGTTGTGGCCTCTCCCGTTGCAGAGCACAGGCTCTGGACATGCAGGCTCAGCGGCCATGGCTCACGGGCCCAGCCGCTCCGCGGCATGTGGGATCCTCCCAGACCGGGACACGAACCCATGTCCCCTGCATCGGCAGGTGGACTCTCAACCACTGCGCCACCAGGGAAGTCCTATGTTAGTATTCTTAAACAGACTTTTGCCTTAGAATACTTTTAGATTTACAGAAAAATTACATATATGTAATTATAATATATAAATGTATAATTATTTTATATTTACATATTGTATATAATTACAATATATAGAGAGTTCCCTATGTACTATAACCCAGTTTCCCCTCTTATTAACATCTTAAGTTGCTATGAGGGACTTTCCTGGTGGCACAGTGGTTAAGAATCCACCTGCCAATGCTGGGCACACGGGTTCAATCCCTGGTCCTGGAAGATCCCACATGCCGCGAAGCTACTAAGCCCATGTACCACAACTACTGGGTCTGTGCCCTAGAGCCCGTGTGCCACAACTACTGAGCCCACATGCTGCAACTACTGAAGCTCACGCACCTAGAGCCCAGACTCCAGAGCAAGAGAAGCCACCACAATGAGAAGCCCGCACACCACAACGAAGAGTAGTCCCCACTCGCCACAACTAGAGAAAGCCCAAGCGCAGCAATGAAGACCCAATGCAGCCAAAAAAAAAAAACAGTTGGTATGATACATTTGTTACAAGTAATGAACCAATATTGACACGTTATTATAAACTTAAGTCCATAGTTTATTCAGATTTCCTTAGTTTATACTTAGTGTCTTTTTTCTGTTTTAGGATTCCATTCAGGACACTACAGAACATTTACTCATTATGTCTCCTTAGGCTCCTCTTGGCTGTGACAATTTCTCAGACTTTTTTTTGATGATCTTCACAGTTTTGAAACATTTTGTAAAATGTTTCTCAGTTGGGATTTGTCTGTTTTTCTCATGAATAGACTGAGATTTCGAATTTGGGGAAGGAAAACCACAGAGATAAAGTGCCATTTTCCTCATATCATATGGAGAGTACATTTGATCTACATGACCTATGACTATTGATGTTGGCCTTGAACATCTGGCTGAGGTAGTGTTCACCAGATTTCTCCACTATAAAGTTACTCTTTTTCCCCCCACTTTCCAAACTGTCCTCTTTGAAAAGAAGTCACAATGTGCAACCCATACTTAAAGAGTGGGGAGTTAGCTTCACCTCCTGAGGGCAGAACAGCTGCATAAATTAGGTGGAATTCTTCTGCACAAATTTGTCTCTTCCTCTTCTAGTTATTACATTCAAATTATTTGGCCAATTATTCTATCAGTATGTACTCACAGATATTTATTTTATAATTCAATATTATTTTGTTTATTTTGTTGCTCTAACTGTTCCAGCTTTGGCCACAGGGAGCTCTTTCAGTTGGTTCCTGTGTCCATTTGATGTGCTGTCATCATTGTGTGTGTGGTTTTTTATTTGTTTGTTTATCACTTCCTTACTTACATCTCACATACAAGATGCTCCAGGCTCATCTTGTATGTTTCCTGCCCTGTCTTAGAATCAGCAGTTTCTCCAAGGACTTCTGGTTCCTTTCACTGGAGAACTGTGTTAGAAGCTAAGAGCTAGGTACTAGGCATGCTCGCTGCTACTTGGGTGTCATTGTTCCTTTGCCCCCTAAGGTGACAAAGCAGGGAAATTATGTGTGTATATGTACACATATCTATGTATAAGTATTTCTATATGCAACCATCTGTATCTATATTAAGCTAAACATGAGTTCATACCCATGGTTTCAATTCTAATTCATTACCACATGGGTCATTTTAGCCTCCACCCCTTGCTTACCTGTAAACTCCCACTTCAACAGTGAGGAGCCTGAGTCACACTCTGTTAGTATTTTTATCTCTGTCCACTATAAAAGGCAGAGTTCTTTTCCTCTCCCTTTCCCTCTCTTTCCCCCCTCTCCTTCCCTTCCACCCTCCTCTCTTTCTCTCTTAAAAATATTTGTGGAGCTTCCCTGGTGGTGCAGTGGTTGAGAATCTGCCTGCTAATGCAGGGGACACGGGTTCGAGACCTGGTCTGGGAGGATCCCACATGCCACGGAGCAACTAGGCCCGTGAGCCACAACTATTGAGCCTGCGCGTCTGGAGCCTGTGCTCTGCAACAAGAGAGGCCGCGATAGTGAGAGGCCCGTGTATCACGATGAAAAGTGGCCCCTGCCTGCCACAACTAGAGATAGCCCCCGCACAGAAATGAAGACCCAACACAGCAAAAATAAATTAATTAATTAATAAACTCCTACCGCAACATCTTAAAAAAAAAACTTTCTGTATTTAGTACCCACCATAGTACCTGGCATTAGAGAAGCCTACCTCAAAACATAATAATGATACTTTATTATACTCTTTCTGATTCCTTCTGGAGCAACAATGATTAAAACCAGTAGGATATTGCCATGGAAATAATGAGAAATTATAATAGTAATAATACAATACTAATTTTCATGTTGAAATTTTTTCTTACATTTAACTAAACATTCCACATTGTCACATCTGGCATGAAAGATATAGCTATTTGTTCATTTATTTATTTTTTAGTTGCATCTGGTCTTAGTTGCAGCAAGTAGGATCTTTTGTTGTGGCACGAGGGCTTCTCTCTAGTTATGGTGCACAGGCTTCTCTCTAGTTGTGGCATGTGGGTTTTCTCTCTACAGAGTGCATGGGCTCTGTAGCTTGTGGCACGCAGGCTCTCTAGTTGAGCTGTGCAGGCTCAGTAGTTGCAGCACGCAGGCTTAGTTGCCCCGTGGCATGTGAGATCTTAGTTTCCCGACCAGGGATCGAACCCACATCCCCTGCATTGGAAGGCAGATTCTTTACTACTGGACCACCAGGAAGTCCTGAGATACAGCTATTTGTTAATGTGAACATTCTTCCTTAGCTTGGCCACTTGTATTTTAGCTATACTTCACATGCTAAAAATCTTGTTATGATCTTGGTAAAGAAATACTTCTTTTTTCATTTTATAGTTGTAAAATATTAATGTAAAAAAAGTTAGAAATCTAGAGAGTCTACCAATTAACATTCTAGAAAACATTTTAAAATTAGAAATAGTACTAAATGATATCATAATGTTTCAGAAGTGGGATATAGTCTACAGCCATACCACCCTAAAGCACCCTATCTCGTCAGAAAGGAGTTATAATTTATAATAATATTTTAAAAGTCTAGTGGAAATTCAAAAAGCAATACTCATAGCAGACAAAATAGACTTTAAAATAAAGACTATTATAAGAGACAAGGAAGGACACTACATAATGATCAAGGGATCAATCCAAGAAGAAGATATAACAATTGTAAATATCTATGCACCCAACATAGAAGCACCTCAATACATAAGGCAAATGCTAAGAGCCATAAAAGGGGAAATGGACAGTAACACAAAATAGTATGGGACTTTAATACCCCACTTACACAAATGGACAGATCATCCAAACAGAAAATTAATAAGGAAACACAAGCTTTAAACACATTAGACCAAATGGACTTAATTGATATTTATAGGACATTCCATTCAAAAACAACAGAATACACCTTCTTCTCAAGTGCAAACAGAACATTATCCAAGACAGATCACATCTTGGGTCACAAATCAAGCCTCAGTAAATTTAAGAAAACTGAAATCGTATTGAGCATCTTTTCTGACCACAACGCTAGGAGACTAGGTATCAATTACAGGACAAAAAACCTGTAAAAAACACAAACACATGGAGGCTAAACATTATGCTACTAAACCACTAAGAAATCACTGAAGAAATCAAAGAGGATATCAAAAAATACCTAGAAACAAATGACAATGAAAACACAACAACCCAAAACGCATGCGATGCAGCAAAAGCAGTCCTAAGAAGGAAGTTTATAGCAATACAATTCTACCTCAAGAAACAAGAAAAGGGCTTCCCTGGTGGCGCAGTGGTTGAGAGTCTACCTGCCGATGCAGGGGACACGGGTTTGTGCCCCGGTCTGGGAAGATCCCACGTGCCGTGGAGCTGCTGGGCCCGTGAACCATGGCCGCTGAGCCTGCGCGTCTGGAGCCTGTGCTCCACAACGGGACAGGCCACAACAGTGAGAGGCCCACATACTGAAAAAAAAAAAAAAAAGAAACAAGAAAAATCTCAAATAAACAACCTAAGCTTACACTTAAAGCAATTAGAGAAAGAAGAACAAAAGCCCCTCTAAGTTATCAGAAGGAAAGAAATCATAAAGATCAGAGCAGAAATAAACTGAAAAAGAAATGAAGGAGGGTTTCCCTGGTGGCACAGTGCCAATGCAGGGGACATGGGTTCGAGCCCTGGTTCAGGAAGA
Source organism: Mesoplodon densirostris (assembly GCF_025265405.1). Taxonomy (NCBI): domain Eukaryota; kingdom Metazoa; phylum Chordata; class Mammalia; order Artiodactyla; family Ziphiidae; genus Mesoplodon; species Mesoplodon densirostris. The sequence continues at coordinate 82,012,390 of NC_082665.1, forward strand.
TCCCACATGCCGTGGATCATCTAAGCCCGTGAGCTACAACTACCAAGCCCATGCACCACAACTACTGAAGCCCGCGCACCTAGAGCCCATGCTCCACAACAAGAGAAGTCACCGCAATGAGAAGCCAGTGCACGGCAACGAAGAGCAGCCTCCACTCGCCACAACTGGAGGAAGCCTGCGTGCGGCAACGAAGACCCAATGCAGCCAAAAATAAATAAATAAATTAATAATAATAAAAAGAAATGAAGGAAACAAAAGCAAAAATCAATAAAACTAAAAGCTGGTTCTTTGAGAAGATAAACAAAATTGACAAACCATTAGCCAGACTCATCAGGAAAAAAAGGGAGAAGACTCAGATCAACACAATTAGAAACAAGAAGTAAAACTGACACTGCAGAAATACAAAGGATCATGAGAGACTACTACAAGCAACTATATGCCAATAAAATGGACAACCTGGAAGAAATGGACAAATTCTTAGAAATGTACAACCTTCCAAGACTGAACCAGGAAGAAACAGAAAATATGAACAGACCAATCACAAGCACTGAAATTGAAACCATTATTAAAAATCTTCCAACAAACAAAAGCCCAGGTCCTGTTGGCTTCACAGGCAAATTCTATCAAACATTTAGAGAAGAGCTAACACCTATCCTTCTCAAACTCTTCCAAAATATAGCAGAGGGAGGAACACTCCCATACTCATTTTATGAGGCCACCATCACCCTGATACCAAAACCAGACAAAGATGTCACAGAAAAAGAAAATTACAGGCCAATATCACTGATGAACATAGATGCAAAAATACTCAACAACATACCAGCAAACAGAATCCAACAGCACATTAAAAGGATCATGCACCATGATCAAGAGGGGTTTATCCCAGGAATGCAAGCATACTTCAACATATGCAAATCAATCAAAGTGATACACCATATTAACAAATGAAGAATAAAAACTGTATGATCATCTCAGTAGATGCAGAAAAAGCTTTCAACAAAATTCAACACCCATATATGATAAAAACCTCCAGAAAGTAGGCATAGAGGGAACTTACCTCAACATAATAAAGGCCATATATGACAAACCCATGGTCAACATCATTATCAATGGTGAAAAACTGAAATCATTTCCAATAAGATCAGGAACAAGACAAGGGCAACCCCTCTCACCACTATTATTAAACATAGTTTTGGAAGTTTTAGCCATGGCAATCAGAGAAGAAAAGGAAATGAAAGGAATCCAATTTGGAAAAGAAGTAAAACTGTCACTGTTTGCAGATGACATGATACGATACATAGAAAATCCTAAAGATGCCACTAGAAAACCACTTGAGCTAATCAATGAATTTGGTAAAGTAGCAGGATACAAAATTAATGCACAGAAATATCTTGCATTCCTATACACTATCAACAAAAAATCAGAAAGAGAAATTAAGGAAACACTCCATTTCCCATTGCAACAAAAAGAATAAAATACCTAGGAATAAACCTACCTAAGGAGGCAAAAGACCTGAATGCAGAAATCTATAAGACACTGATGAAAGAAATCAAAGCTGATACAAACAGAGGGAGAGATATACCATGTTGTTGGATTGGAAGAATCAACACTGTGAAAATGACTATACTACCCAAAGCAATCTACAGATTCAATGCAATCCCTATTAAATTACCAATGGCATTTCTCACAGAACTAGAGCAAAAAATTTTATCATTTGTATGGAAACACAAAAGACCCCAAATAGCCAAAGCAATCTTGAGAAAGAAAAATGGAGCTGAGGAAAAAGGCTCCCTGACTTCAGACTATACTACAAAGCTACAGTAATCAAAACACTATGGTATTGGCACAAAAAAAAAATGGATCAATGGAACAGGATAGAAAGCCCTAGATAAACCCATGCACATATGGTCACCTTATCTTTGATAAAGGAGGCAAGAATATACAATGGAGCAAAGACAGCCTCTTCAATAAGTGGTGCTGGGAAAACTGGACAGCTACATGTAAAAGAATGAAATTAGAACACTTCTTAATACCATACACAAAAATAAACTCAAAATGGATTAAAGACCTAAGTGTAAGGGCAGACACTGTAAAACTCTTAGAGGAAAGTATAAGCAGAACATTCTATGAAATAAATCACAGCAAAATCCTTTTTGACCCACCTCCTAGAGAAATGGAAATAAACACAAAAATAAGCAAATGGTACCTAATGAAACTTAAAAGTTTTTGCACAGCAAAGGAAACCATAAACAAGACGAAAAGACAGCTCTCAAAATGGGAGAAAATATTTGCAAACAAAGCAGCTGACAAAGGAGTAATCTCCAAAATATACAAGCAACTCATGCAGCTCAATATCAAAAAAACAAACAACCGAATCCAAAAATGGGCAGAAGACCTAAATAGACATTTCTCCATAGAAGACATACAGATTACCAACAAACACATGAAAATATACTCAACATCACTAATCATTAGAGAAATGCAAATCAAAACCACAATGAGGTATCACCTCACACCAGTCAGAATGGCCATCATCAAAAAATCTAGAAACAATTAATGCTGGAGAGGGTGTGGAGAAAAGGAAACCCTCCTGCACTCTTGGTGGGAAGGTAAACTGATATAGCCACTATGGAGAACAGTACAGAGGTCTCTTAAAAAACTAAAAATAGAACTACCATATGACCCAGCAATCCTACTACTGGGCATATCCCTGAGAAAACCATAATTTAGAAAGATACATGTACCCACAATGTTCATTGCAGCATTATTTACAATAGCCAGGACATGGAAGCAACCTAAGTGTCCATCAACAGATGAATGGATAAATATGATGTGGCACATATATACTATGGAATATTACTCAGCCATAAAAAGGAATGAAATTGAGTTATTTGTAATGAGGTGGATGGACCTAGGGTCTGTCATACAGAGTGAAGTAAGTCAGAAAGAGAAAAACAAATACTGTATGCTAATACATATGTACGGAATCTAAAAAAATGGTTCTGGGACTTCCCTGGTGGTGCAGTGGTTAAGAATACACCTGCCAATGCAGGGGACATGGGTTCAGTCCTTGGTCCAGGAAGATCCCACATGCCACGGAGCAACTAAGCCCTGGGCCACAACTACTGAGTCTGTGCTTTAGAGCCCATGAGCCATAACTACTGAGTCCATGCACCACAACTACTGAAGCCCATGCACCTAGAGCCCGTGCTCTGCAACAAGAGAAGCCACCACAATGAGAAGCCCATGCACCATAACGAAGAGTAGCCCCCACTTGCCGCATCTAAAGAAAGTCCACATGCAGCAATGAAGACCCAACGCAGCCAAAAATAAATAAAAACGAAAAAACAAACTGGTACTGATGAACCTAGTGGCAGGGCAGGAATAAAGACGCAGAGGTAGAGAATGGACTTGAGGACACAGCGGGGGATGGGGAAGTTGGGACAAAGTGAGAGAGTAGCATTGACATTGACATATATACACTATCACTGTAAAATGGATGGCTATTGGGAAGCAGCCACATAGCACAGGGAGATCAGCTCGATGCTTTGTGACCACCTAGAGGGGTGGGATAGGGAGTGTGGGAGGGAGGCTCAAGAGGGAGGGGATATGGGGATATATGTATACATATAGCTGATTCACTTTGTTATACAGCAGAAACTAACACAACATTATAAAGCAATTATACTCCAGTAAAGATGAAAAAAAAAAAAGTCTAGTGGAAATTGAAAATCAAGCAAAACCATAATCAAAAATAAAATCAGATTTTAGTTTGTGTGTGTGTGTGTACTACTTAAAATATTAGAGCAAGTTGATGTGTGGAATAACTAATATAAGTATTTACTTCTTTACCAATCACTCCATTAGATATTTTATATAATTATCATTTAGTTCTCATAATTATCTACTATCGCTTTTCACTTAAGAGGTTAAAGTGTCAGAGAGTTAAATGACTTAATCAAGTAAGATGCAGAGCCAGGATTAAGACCCAAGTTCATTAAAATGTAAGATCCAAGACCCAAGTTCATTAAAATGTAAGATACATGTTTTGTTTACAAAGTGATAAGACCTCATGCAAAGTCATATTGTTTAATGATCTTGAACTTCCCCAGTTGAGCTATGTGTAGCTTCTGTAGGGACAGGATGGACAATCCAAAATAAATTGCCAGCACCTTTAACAAGACAACATAAGTTGTTCAGGCTTAGAAATATAACCCAAGGCATTAATTTCTATGCAATTACTATATAGTCAACATGATTCTCTAACCTGGGGATAACACAAATCTTCTCATAAAATATAAAGAGCTGTGGCAAATCAATAAAGAGAAGGTCTTTAGAGGCCTATGTAAATTGGGAATAACTTATCTCTTTTATCCTCAAATGTGGTAGGAGGAAGTAGGAGAAGAGAGGATGCTAAACTCAGAGGGAATAATTAAATAACTAGGCTTATAGTTCTTAGAGGTGGTGAAAGCTGTAGAATCAGGTGAAGGGGGACTGTGGTGGTAGCTGTGATGCCTTGTGGTTCTCTGCTAACAGTTGATAAGTGTGACTATTTTTCTAAGTATATTGGATCTCAGAAACATGCCGTTCTTTTTGGGCGATGAGACACAACTCATCTTCCAGGGCGGTACTTATATCTAATCCATGCCATTATATAGTTTTTATTTAGAGATAAGTGCTTTTTAAGAATAAAAATAGAGTATGACTTCGAGTTTTTTATAGCTAGTAGAAATATCAGAGTTGGCTTTATTTTTTGGAAAAAGGAATAAGTTAGTTCTTTTGAATTCTTTACCAAACTTACACTTTGAAAGTTCTTTCCCAGCTAAATAAGGGTCAAATGAGTGTTTCTGGCTTGTTTCCCAGGTTTTTCAATTGAATCATTCTTCTCTATATCCAAACTGTATTTCTACAATGATTTATAAAAACTCAAATACAGGAATATCTTTGCAGAAATTGCTAGGTTGAAAGTATTAGCACATTGAACACAACATAAATAAGCAACAAATTCAGAGAAGGCATTTGAAGAACTTGGCAGAGAGGGAGTTAATTTTCTTTGACTACTTACTTCGTACCTAGATGTAAGTGTAACAGATTACATTGAGCCCTTATGAAGCAGGTTTAGTTATCCCTACTTTCTAGAGAAGGAAATCTCAAGGTCAAACTTCTAGGAGCCGGAATTTGAACCCAGGTTCCAAAGCCTGTTCTCTTTCCAGTATATTATTGAATGGCTTAGATAAAATAGAGGTAACAGAAGTACCTCAAAAAGGAAGTATGGTTCAATGGAAAAATCACTGGCCCAGGAGTCAGACAACCAGGGTCTTAGTGAGTAGACTCTTGTTATCTCTTCTGTCTTCTCACTTCTTATCTGTAAAAATGACGGCAGGCCAAAGCTGATCTAAGCTGTACTTCTAAAAATTTTACATTTCTAATTGCTTATTATCTTTCTTTTTCTCCTAGATTGTAAGCTCCATGAGGGTAAGGATTTTTTATTGTGGTAAAATAAATATAACATGAAATTTACCATTTTAACCATTTCTTGGTGTGTAGTTTAGTTGCATTTAAGTACATTCATATTGTTGTACAGTCATCACCACCATCCATCTCCAGAACATTTTCATCTTCCCCAACTGAAAATCTATATCCATTAAACTATACTTGTCCGTTTCCCTCTCCCCTCAAACTCAGGGAACCACTGTTCTGTTTTCTGTCTCTATGAATTTGACTACTCTAAGTGCTTCACGTAAGTGGAATCATAGATAAGGGATCATATTTATCCTTTCGTGTCTGGCTTATTTCATTTAGCATAATGTCTTCAAGTTTCATATAATTTGTAGAATGTATCAGAATTTTATTCCTCTTTAAGGCTGAATAATTTTCCATCGTATGCATATAACACATTTTGTTTATCCAGTCATCATTCACCCGTCAATGGACATTTGGGTTGTTTCCACCTTTTGGCTATTGTGGATAATGTTATAAACATGGGTGTACAAATATCTCTTTTAGACCCTGATTTCAATTCTTTTGGATATATACCCAGAAGTGAGATTGTCGGGTCATACGGTATTTCTGTGTTTAATTTTTTAGGAACTGCCATACTAGAATGTACTTTTTAGCTCAGAAATTCTATGATTCAATGAGGGTCTCTAGGGGCCCATGAAGAAATGTGTCTTTGATGATTGTCCAAAGCAGGGTTGGACATTTGCCCAGGGCTGCCAGGACTTACTCTCAGCACTCAATACAGGACAGATGGCAACAGGGTCTGTTGGAGTAGATTTCCCTCTCCTGTCCGACACTAGCCAGACAGGAACCACTGAAGCCATTTCTCCCATCTCCCAATTAACTCTCCTTTGATATATTTCAAAGACATGGAATTCAAAATACTGACCCTGAATGAATGAATAATACTGTCATTTAACTGTATAAATATCCTAAATTGGACAGAAAAAGAGTAGGAGGAAATGAAACCGGTAATTTGTCTGATGAGAACATTTCCAAAGTATTTTAAAAATCATGTTTTTGAAGTAAAACATAAATTATAATTTTGGGGAAAAAATGTAGAACAAACTCATCACGTAAAAATACTCTTGCTTTTGCCTGAAAAAAAAAAATGGAAGAAGACATCACAAGCCAGTGTGGACCACTTATCAAACTTTAATTCCATATGATTTGCAAAATATATTTTTATCTTAGACCGAAACTATACTCCCCTGTCACTACCCAATTCAAGTTTAGAAGTTTTGAGCAGAATAACAATTATTCCACAACTTTGATGCAGGAAACAGAAGGAAAGAAATTCCAAGGTAAAAAAAAATTAGATTCTCAAAAGTGAAGATGAATTTCTGAAATGATTGTTTGAAATAATATTGAAAATTTCTCAATGTCTGAAGACACTGCTTTAATCATCTTGGTATTTCCAGGGCTTGGTTCTATAGGTTCTCAGAAATGTGAGTTGTTGAACTAATATGTGCTAAGGAAAGACTACCGAATTTCTCATTTGATGAAGAATCTAGAGCAGGAGGGTAACAGGAAAGAGGACTTTGTCTCATTTTCACTAAGTTCTGTTTATGATATTATTGCCTAAGAAATACATGATCCCTTCTCAGAAGCTGGCTGGCCACTGGCCATATCACATGCACGTGGGTGCAACATCTCCACCCAGAGCAAAAGTACTATGCATGTTTTCCTGCTTATGGCAAAAATTCTAGCCAGTTGTCAAACAAGCATGACAGATTCTTTTGTTCTGAATCATCAGAATGAAATAAAATGCTTTTGCAAGGGATTGCCTTAATAATGCAAATTAAATTCAGAGATGTGAAAGGAAATTTGGTAATTTTATATTTAGAAATATACAAACCATAAGTGTAGAAAGTTCTATTTTGGAAAAAAGAAGTCAAAATTATGTATTGGTATATAAACCCATATATTTATATAAATGCATGGGAGAAAGGTCTGTAAAAACTATACATCAACAATCGACAGTGATTATTTCTGGGTCAAGAAGTGGGATTAGGGTGGGGAGTAAACACTATTTTACTCCATATACTTCTGTATTATTTTAATTCTTTCCCTATGGGTTTATATTCATGTATTATCTGTATAACTTAAAAAGAAAAAAATCACATACAATGAAAAAGTTGATGTTAGTTAAAGGAGGTAATTTAAATGATGTCTCACAAAATTACCATGCAATGAGGCTAATAGTTATAGTTTTAAACGTTATTTTTCTCTTTTGCCTTCCTGAGTTCAAAAACTTTGCTCTAGGGTGGGCATGGAGTGGCAATGGGGTAGACATTAGACTGTTATAAGAATACAAAGAGGAAGACTAAGGTAAGAAGGAATTCATTTTTTCACTGCCAAAATTGTATTATACAGCACAACACCTTGCAAGCAAAGCTTTTGTCTTGAGAAAGGATTTTCTAAATTTCTTTATCTCCCTTTAGTCTATCAACCCCTGAGCATGGAGAACTTCCATTAGAGACCTGTGGTATGGAGGGGATGGCAGCTATATCAGTTATACAGTTGGTAGGGAGAATATAATATAGAAGAAGTAAAAGAGAAGACTTTTCAGTTTGGGCAGGGCAGATTGTGGAGAGAAGGAGAGAGATAAGTGTGATGTCATCAGAAGTGGGTCTGACTTCATTATATTTGGACTTTAGCTTGGGGAAGGGGGAGTATATTAGATTAAGTATGGTAACATGGAGGGCAGTGGTGACCCTTAGGAAGGAGATCCACTCCTAGGTGGCTCTCTGCACCAGTACAGGGCAGCCAATTTAGTTAAAAGCACAGCTCGGAGGCAAGCAGAGGAGGTATAAGGCTCAGCGCCCATGGGCCACCCTTGTCCCTGTAATGGAGTGGACAGGAGGAGAAAGAAGCAGCTGAGGTTCTTGTTGGACAGCTTTTCAGAGAAATCACTGTAGTGGGGAGGAGCTCTGTCCAGTATACAGCAGAGAGAACCGACCCAGCTAGGCTTCAGAGGGGGCCACAGCGCCAATGGGTGCTGAGTTGCAGTCAGATTGCCAGGTAAGAGCTATGCACACAGTGCCTGGAAAATAAGTAACATCACCCTTAACTTTAGCTGAGAGGGTGATAAGCAAGCAAAGGACATTATCCCTTAGGCAAGAAGACACTCCCTCTCACCCCGCTACCCCCATGCATGATGCTTTTCCACAACCACAAGGAAACAGGACCCACTTCATCATGCCCCCAAATGCCACCTTAGAGAGATAACCATGGCAGGGGGTAAGAGGAAGAACATTTGTATTCAAATGAGAGGTTGTTTCCTAAACATACTACTCAAATGATCAGATGGGATTAAATTTAAATAAAGACTCAGTTCATTTCCCCCTTACTAACCAGTGGTTAGCTGTTCATGAGGAGTTCTAGACAAAATGATGGTGCATTTTCTCTGCAAAGCTGAGTTGTAATGTGAAATTTTGTAATCTTACAATAAGTGAAAAATAATGATAATGATAGAGAATAAAACTTTCCTGAACAAGAAGACCTGGGTAGAGAAAGAAATCTCTTCCTAATAAAAAGAGAGTCTTATTAAGATTCACACAGCAAAAGGTAGAGGGTGGGGAGATGTGGGGAGTTGACCGAGGCAGGGTATCAGGGCATTTCGCATGTGAAGGCTGAAATCTAATCATACACAGTGGACTGTAGTGTCTCTTGGTGCATATATGCTTGTAAATTTCTTTCTTTTTTTTTTTTTTTGCGGTATGCGGGCCTCTCACTGTTGTGGCCTCCCCCATTGCGGAGCACAGGCTCCGGACGCGCAGGCTCCGGACGCGCAGGCTCAGCGGCCATGGCTCACGGGCCCAGCCGCTCCGCGGCATATGGGATCCTCCCAGACCGGGGCACGAACCCGTATCCCCTGCATCGGCAGGCGGACTCTCAACCACTTGCGCCACCAGGGAGGCCCTATGCTTGTAAATTTCTTACGTGAAAACTGTTCAGATATTGTACCAGCTTGCTGTTTTGTGTTGCCATTAAATAACAGAGTGAGACTTGCCCATTAACCTTCAGGTGACAGAGACTCTGGGATGCTCTCACAACCAGTCTCTGCCCTGAGACAGGGACTGAAAAGCCCATCCCTTCAGAAGCCATTCTAGGGCCAGTTGTTCCAACCCCTCCTCCAAAATCCAGTTCTGTTCCATGGTGGTGGTGCAGAGCCCAGACTCTGGAGCCAGACTCTTCTCCTTACTAGCTGTGTGTCATTAGGCAAGTTACATAACCTCTCTGTGACTTAATTTGGAGTAATAATAAGAGGATCTATTTCTAAGGGATGTTTAGTGTGATCAACCATCCCTATTTGCCTGGGACTGAGGTGGCTTCTGGGACTTGAAATTTTTGGTGCTAAAACTGGGAAAGACCTGGACAAGCCAAAAGGAATTGGTCACCATGGTTAACGTGAGCATAAAATGGGTTAAGTGAGATTTTCAGACAGAAGTGTGCTCAGCACAGAGCAAGCGCTTAATAATGTTTCTTTGATCATTATCATGATCGTTATTACAACTACGACTATTGTATATGGGGAAAGAAATCAGCCCTCAGCCAGGAGGGCTGCTATAATGCTGTTTTTTTTTTTTTTAAATATTTATTTATTTATTTGGCCACTCCTGGCGGCATGCGGGATCTTAGTTCCGCGACCAGGGATCAAACCTGTGCCCCCTGTAGTGGAAGCAGAGTCTTAACCACTGGACTGCTAGGGAAGCCCCAACCATAATGCTGTTTTGATTAGAGAAAAGGGGATCCTAATGACCCTTGGAATCTCTAGGTCTCTTAGTGTCCTGAAATATTCACCCAATTGCTTATTGCAAAAATAACTTAATACAAAGCTAATATGTACAGGCTGAAATAAAATTCTATACAACTGAAATAAATTTCTCTGGGGACATGACAGAAGAAGATCTAGCAAGAAAGGAGATCCCGTAACAGTGCTTGAAGCCATTCACTTGGTCTCTCCGAAATCCTTCAACGTTCTAGTACTTCAAGTGGTGAGCAAGTGAGGCTTTTGATGTTATTTTGAGGCTCAGTAGCATAGTCATGTAGCAAGAACACCACCAGGAAGCTCTAAGGAAAGGCTTAACATTTTGCTGTATTCAAAGCATCCTAAGTAAGAAGATGACTTTCTTGCAGCAAAAAAAGGAAAATACAGCTAACATTGATTGGTTGGTTATTATATGTTGGGCACTGTTCTAAAAGCTTTTTGTGTGTTTTGCCCCTTTATGTTCAAAACAATCCTGTGATATAGATACTTCCAGTTTAGAAGAAGAATCTGAGACTCAAAGATGTTGTGATTTACTATGTCTGATTCAAGCAGCAACTAATAGTAGTTGAAGTCAAAGAGGATTTAATTTATACCTAAGTATTTTCAATTATATAAATCCTATTATAAATTGTGTATCAATTTCATTTGCACAGTATTTAGACTTGTTGATACTTTGTTTTCAGTTTTGATTGTGGGTTTTTTTTTATGGGTAGTGATGTTTCTTTTTTATTTTTATTATTTTTTAATTTTTAATTTTTAATTTTTTTTTACATCTTTATGATTGTGGTTTTGATCTGTATAGTACAATTGGATGAGTTATGTGGCACATTCTCTTTCTTGCTCAAACCTCTCTTGAGGGAAGCCCACATGACTGACCCATGAAATCCCAACTCAAGATACTACTGTTCCCCAATGGGAACCACCCAAACTGAAAGCATAGTAATCAAGGAAATAAGCCAAGGAAATAAATTGTCTCTGTCAAGTTAGCCTGGGAAACCAGAAAGTCTATAGCAGAAGTGAATGTCATAATCATAAAATTATTTTTCTATAAATCAATGTTATACATGACAGAGGTCACTATATCTTTGAAAGCCTTAGTTTCATCCCTTGCTTCTTTCAAGTTGTGTTTAAGTGTAATTTGTTTCATTCTTATGTGACCTAAAATCCAGTGATGATGACATTAATCATCACAGTTAACATTAAACAGAGTCAACGTTTTTACTGTTTCTGGTTAATTAATTATTTCTACTTTCTTTTTCTTATTGCTGTCCAGAGAAGTTACATCATAAAAGAGAGTAGCAATGTCATTCAGCTTCCAGAAACTCAACTTTCTGGTTGTAAATTTGAAACAGCTGGTTATATATTTTGTCCTATAGAGGAAGACAAAAAGATCTATTGAAGAACCAAAGTGAGGGTTAATAGTCGAATTATCCCTGCCTCAGTTGGCTATTTCCCAATAGTACAGCGGGTAACATAAACTTTGGGGTGAGAAGATAATCAACATTCATTCAACAGGGGCTGCAGGAGTGGCCTCTTGCCCTGCTCCCAGAACTCTGGCATCTCAAAAATTTGCCTTATGCGGGAAATCTGATGCCAGATTCCAGTTAAAAAAATCCTGAAGTCCCAGAGCTAGAAGGGTTTTGAATGGTAGTTTCTCTAAGACAGAATTGCAATGGAACCAGTTCAGGAAGCTATTCTTTTCCTTAATATCTTGAGATTCAAATCTCTTAGAAGCATGGCAAAGTGCACAGTTCAATTTCCTCCCATGTATTTAGATTATAATGGCTTCATTTTGAAATTAAAGTATTTCTACACTGACAAGCTTCACCGCATGAGTTCAGAGGGTGTCATTCACAAAGGCCACAATGTAAATGGTGCCATTCTAGAGGTGGGCAATGCAGAGGCCTCACAATGCAGCACAAGTGAGCCTCACTCCTCAGACAGTGTGATTTGGGATTGTATGGAGATCCCTGGAGGAGGCTGACATTTTATTTTAGATTTTATTTTAGTTAGTTTCTTCTCACCTATCACTTCTTACCCCATTCTCTGTGCTTATGATATTCTTTACTTCTCTTAGCTCCCTGCATGCTTCATGGCCAAGTCCCTCATTTATGACTCAACCAAATCTGACTTAGCTTACTATGTCTAGCCCCTGGAATGCAAGACTGGGGAAGAGAGAGAGATTTGAGAAACTGCAGGTAACTCTTGTTCCAACAGAAGACTGCAAAGGGTCACAGGATACCTCTGACCACAGCCAGCGGCCTTGCACAGCACAGTGAATTTGCACTGAAAGAGAACTGTACTTCTTGATATGTGTATGTTCAATGGTAATTAAACCACTGATTTAATTGATTACCTGGTAATCAAATACATAATACAGGCAATAGAAATATGCTTGTACTTTGCAGATATGAATAAAAATTATCTGTTCTTTAAGAACTGAAACTTTATCAACATTGTTCTGGGAGCCTGAGAACATGCTGCCGTAAGCACATCAGCTTTATTATCACAGGACAACATTAGCTCACCCTATAGCACAGCAGCTAATGGTACAGACTCTGTTGCTAGACAACCTGGAATCAAATCTCAGGTCTACCACCAGCAAATTATGTGGTCTGAGGCAAATTTTGTTTTCACTTCCATATTTCAGTTTCCGCATTTGTAATTTAAGAATACTACTTGCTCAGGGTAGAGTAAAGCATTTAAAATGGTGCCTAGCACATTGTGCTTGCTGCTACTAGTAGCACAGAGAGATTAACTCAGAGCCATCCTATAATTATTGAGTATCTGCTGCTTATTAAGTACGGAGTTTGTCACAGAATGTGTAGTCATATATTTAAAACATTTTTTTTAATTGTAAAACACCTGACATAAAATTTACCATTTTAACCATTTTAAAGTATATAATTCAGTGGCATTAAGTACATTTATGATGTGAAACCATCACCTCTATCTAGTTCCAGAACTTTTTCATTACTCCAAATGGAAACCCTGTACCTATTAAGTAGTCAATCTCCTTCCCCTTAGTCTCTGGCAACCACAAATCTGCATTTTGTTTCTATGGATCTGCCTATTCTGGATATTTCATATAAATGGAGTCGTATATATGTGGCCTTTTGTGTCTGACTTCTTTCATTTAGCATAATGTTCATCTAAGAGGTAACATGTATCAGTATTCATTCTTTTTGATGACTACTTAATATTCCACTGTTGGATATGCTACATTTTATCTATTCAATGTCAATCATTGATAGACACTTTGGTTGTTTCCACCTTTTGGTTTTTGTGACTAGAGATGCTATGAACATTTACACAGTGTATGTATTTGTTTGAATACTTGTTTTCAATTCTTTTGGGTATATACCTGGAGATGGAACTGCTGGATCATAAGGTAATTCTATGTTTAATTTCTTGAGGGATGGTCACATATTTTTAACAATGATTTCCTTGTTCTTATAATGTCCAACTTTAAAAACAAAACTGCAGGGACTTCCCTAGTGGTCCAGTGGTTAAGACTTTGTGCTCCTAAGGCAGGGGGCATGGGTTCGATCCCTGGTTGGGGAACTAACATCCCACATGACATGCAGCGCAGCCAAAAAATAAAATTAAAAAAAAACCCTGCCATATTAATTGTGAAAGAGATGTACCTAAATAACGACTTTTGCAGTCACTTTCCTGGTCCCCTGATTGTGCAGACAGATGAGTAGCTACCCTTATGAATAGTACTCAAACAGGAGTCATTTCTGATTGCGTGACTGACTGCTCATAATTGCAGAAAAAGGTTATTGTGGCAACGTCATTCATATTTGTGGGTTAATTTCAATATTGTTTCTAATATTTCCAGCCAATACTCCTCCCAAAGTAAGAATAATGAAATATAACTTATGAAATGAATTGAAAATTGAACTTATTTTTAAGTGACCCCATTGACATGTTTATTACTTCTCCAGTGAATTTTTGGTAACCACTAGAAACAGTGCACCTTCCAACAACAGTGATGAGTCTGACTCAGCCCTAGGAGGAGGAACTTGAACACTTATCCAATTACAAAACCTCTAGAGGAAGTTCATTTGGAAGAACTCAACTGTTTCCTACCATGTACTCTTGATGGTAGCCACATACAAGTTAGATGTCCAAACAGTAAGGATACAAAATAGTCAACAGCAATATGATCAGAAACAAATCTGGGATATTTTCATAGGAGCTAGTACAATTTGCAGACATGAAAGTAATTTTGAAACTTATATGAATTTTAAATTAAATACACACATATATAGATGTATGTGTGTGTGTGTATATATATATATATTTATTTTTTTGCATGATGCAAATGTAGTTGATTTCTGGCAATGATAAAGAGTCACTCTGTGGTCACACTGAGTCAGTGGAAGCCCATGTGTTATAAATAAACATTTGGCTCTACCTAGCAGAGATATATCAAAAGTTGTACAGAGGCAAACAAGGCAGGCAAGCCCTGATCCCCTGCAGGTACCATGCCATGTGCTACCAATTACTTTACAATTCTGCAAAATGTATAACAGCAACCAGATTTAGGGCACAGGAAATTTTATTATTAAACTCCACTAAAATGGGTCTGTTCACATGTTTTTCCCCTGAGGAAAGGAGGATGAGCCTAAGATTGTCTACACGTGAGTCATTTACCTCATTCCTCTCTCAGCTGGCATTTCTGAACTAAAGCATTCTGGCCTCACTGTCACCTGACAGCCTTAATAAAACACTCTTAAGAGAGTGATATGTATTTACCAAGAGGTTCGATGATGTCAGATAGGTTGTTGCAAGTTGCACGGGACCTCCACACAGTATATATGTACTGTCTCAAACTTTTTTTAAAAATAAATTTATGTATTTTTAATTTATTTATGTTTAGCTGCATTAGGTCTTTGTTGCTGTGAACGGGCTTTCTCTAGTTGTGGCAAGCGGGGGCTACTCTTTGCTGCGGTGCACGGGCTTCTCATTGTGGTGGCTTTTCTTGTTGCAGAGCATGGGCTCTAGGTGCGTGGGCTTCAGTAGTTGTGGCACGAGGGCTCAGCAGTTGTGTCTCGCGGGCTCTGGAGTGCAGGCTCAGTAGTTGTGGTGCACGGGCTTAGTTGCTCCGTGGCACGTGGGATCTTCCTGGACCAGGGCTCGAACCCGTGTCCCCTGCATTGGCAGGTGGATTCTTAATCACTGTGCCACCAGGGAAGTCCCTGTCTCTAACTCTTTGATGCTCTTGCAAGAAGTGGCCTTTAGCAACTCCTAACTGAGCCTGGCTTTCCTAAGATGTCCACTAGGAAATCTATTTTGATTTCATAATCATGTATCTGACATGGGAAAACTAGGGAGAATCTTATTTCATTTGCTGCTGCTCAATGAGGTTTCGCTGAATAGAAAGCAACTAATTTTGTGCAGCCGGTTCTGAGATATACTATGAATATGGAAGCTAATTTTAGAACATAATTCTAGACTTAAGGGAAACTCAATACTGTAGGCCACAAGTATAACTGAAAGCCTCTGAGGAAGGTATTTTCTTATGAACTATACTCTTAGAGCATAAATTCTGAAAGATGTTAGACATTAGTTGCCATTTATGCAGTTGCTGTGACAATATGAATAGCTGGTAAGCTTGAAGAAGGTTGATTTCACTTGATATCCTGCACCAGGGAAATATCTAACAACATCATCATCAACAAATACTTTGGAGATGTATCAAGTATGGGGCATTGGGCTGGGTACTGAAACTATAAAAAGACTCATTGAGAGTCTTACAACTTAAAAAGAGATATTAGGAATATACAAATATTAAAAAAAAAAAAGCAATCCAAGGTAAAGTACAAGATGAACAGTACCTGCCATCACTGAGGACAGAGAAAGTAAGACTTGATCTGGACATGATGAATGGTGGCCCTAGAGAAAAGGAGCGGAGGGCACCTAGAGGAGCAATGATGCGGGCAAAGGCATGGGGGGGGATGAAAATGGCACGTCCAAAAAGGCATGTGGGATGGACAGACAGCAACAAGGTCATGTATCCAGGGTTGGGTCCTGACTCTGCCACCCACTGGCCATATTACCATAGCTATATCACTTTCTCTTTTCTCATCTATAAAAGGAGGATGATGATCACTAGATGGTATATGCTTTTCATCAGGATTAAATAAAAACAATTATTCACTTATCCTTTTATTCAACAAATATTCATTATGCAACATAAAGATGCTCAGTGAAGTTAGCTATTCTTACCCACAATGAGTCAACCCATTTGGAAAGAGCAAGTCCATGTGGGAAATTATTAGAGTCAGAAACTAGAGGGATAAGCCACATCAAATACAAATAGCAGCCACCATCAATTTACAGCCCCTCGATACTATCACTGATACAAAGACAAACCAATTGAAGAAATCAAACAATGGTCTATTTCTAATATTTATCATCTGTACATTGCTTTGTTCAATAATTTACAATGATTCTCTATTTTCTTGTTTGTTTTTAAGAGGGTAGGGGGTTAGCTGTAAAGAAGGTAGTCGAAATAGAAGCTGTAAAAATAAAATCCAAAATATCCAGACATACAAAGGTTAGATTGGGCTAATAGAGCTCCCAATAAAAATTCATTTTTCTAAGCAGTAAAAAAAAATATATTAAAAGGGGTTTAATACAGTATAGGCATAGATTCATAGGAAGTTTCAAAAGCTCATTCATTCAACATGTGCTTACTGAGCTCCTACAGTATAGACATTGAATATGCAGTAAATGTGCTACCAATTTTATCTAGTGGATACAAACAATAAAGAATAATGCACAAAAATACAAGTGTGTTAAGTACCATGAAGGAAAAAGAATACAGAAAAAAACCCCAAAGAACAATATGGGAACAGCTAATTTAGACTGGGGTGGGGGTCAGAGAGAGCTGCTCTGAAGAAGCAATGTTTGTGTTGGGACTTCTAGGACAGGCAGGGGTGAGCAAAGTGAAGGGTGAGGGCAGAATGGTCCAGTTTTGGGCCCCGTGGTGGGAAAGAACCTTGGCTACGGGGCTGATGTACACAGTCATCAAAGACCACGCTGGTTCTGGTAGCCTAGTTTTTTCTTCTTAAATGTGTATAAACCTTGACCACGATAGATGACTTCAAAGCTAACTTGGTCTGGATTACCTCTAAGATCCGTTGGCAACTCTCAGAATAGAACTTTGAAAACTCCATAGTTTTGGCTGCAAGAGTAGTCTAATTCTCAAGCATATATAGAAGGATGACTTACAAAAGACCCTCCAGCTTCAAGAGACCGCATTCACAAAAAGCAACTCAAATTGGACCGTGAAGTTACAAGAAACCATGGGACTATGCTGTGCTTCAAGAATAAAATGGTAATAAAGAGTATAACAAAAGGTGGTAGAGGTAATTTTATTTCCTTACTAAGTTTATAACTCCTCCTCTCTGCTTGAACCACTTGCACCTGGCTCAGAGTGAGATGGCCAAAGCTCTTCCTGCAGGTCCAACATGGCAAATGACCACTGTTTTACCTCTCTCTGATCCTGCTGGGTCAGCCTTTCCCCAAATACAATTATCACTTAAATCCAAGGGTAAAAGCTGCAGGTTGACTGCACATGTCCTTACAGATGGTCCTGGCTATGTGGGTGCCTCAGGTATCCACAATAATGTAAAATCTAGTAGGCCGAGAACCAGAGGCCACTGTGAGCAGGCAGCATCTGGTGGGCAGTGATGGCAGAGCTAAAGCTCTACTACTAGGAAGGGTTCACGGTTCCTTGTACTCCATGCCTTTGCTAGCCCCTGTGGAAAGGAGGGGCTGCTGAATTTGATTTGATTTTAATTTTACCTTCTGCCCAAACTGAAGATCAGTGACCAGCCCCTTCCCCTAATCACCTCTATCAATATTATGACACCTTATGCTCAGCAAAATGCTCTTTGAGAAGCTGCCGGGGAAAAGCCCAACGTCTGTGTGTATGGGGTCTCAGGGGTGTTTTTTCTTCGACATTCTCAAAGAAAGTAGACCAAACTAAAGAATGAAAGGGATGTGCATGGGAGAAGTAAATGCAAATACAATGAACTGAGACAGGAGACAAGAACATCAAAGAGAGGGAGAAGATAGGAAGATTCATTATGAGAAAAGGAAGTCAAATCAAAGGAAACACAATAATGGGACAATGTTAGTAATAACACAAGAAATCCAATATTTTTCCCTCTGAATAGAGCAAACAGGACCTGAATATAACTAGTGTCTGTTTTGGGACAAAAGAGAAAACAGAGCACGAAAAGGGTCTATCTCAAACAAAACAAAACAAAACTAAGTCAACTTTTTTTTTTTTTTCCCCATCAATTCTCTAAATACTCTGCTGGGAAAAGGAGATGGGAGTTTTTGGCTCAGAGTTACTGAAGCTTGTTATATATGACCCCAGTGACCCTTGAAGGTTGCATCTGTCACAACAGAACACATGGCCTCCTAACACACTGCCTTTGTCTGCCAGACTCATGCAGGGCTGTGGAGTGAGACACCCGAATAAGCCCAGCTGGCGCCATAGCTACCAGCCTCCCTCAGTCTGAGCTTCCTTCTGTGGACAGAGACCCAGACTTACAAATCTGCACCCAGAGGCCTCCTTTCTGCCATTTCTTATCTTCCGACTTTCTGCCCCTTCCTTCCTCACATGATGGAAACTCATCAATGGGGACTAGAAGTGACCCTGCAAATGTGAGCCAATTGTTCCCTTGGGTCTCAGAAAGAAGGCTGAAGGGAAAGGGTTTCAGAATAGCTGAATAGCTCTAAAAGCACTAGCAGTTAAACTGCTAGTTCTTGTTGGCACTATTCTTCTCATTCCAAAAGCCCACTGAATACCCAAACATTTACAGTTGGAGTCAAGACCTCCTCCCCGACCCTCATCCAATTACTTTGAGTTTTACCAATAAGCTAAGTGTGGCAGCTCTGGCAGTGACTGCATCAGGTTCTGCTCAACTTTCCTGAGAAGCAGTTTGCTGCCTCCAACCCTACCTAGATCATGAGAGCTCAGCAGAACTGTACAAGACCCCTCTCATGTGGCACCTCCCTTGGACCACTACTGCTATTACCCAGGCACTGTTTACTGCCAAGTTTGCATCTCCTTTACTTGGCCAAACCTTTTGTTGACATCCTTTGTCTGCTGTCTTCTCCATTCTCTTTAAGTTTATATATTTTAATTCCTTTATTGTGATTTATGTGGCATTTTAGTGGTAGTGGAGACAAACATGTGTTCAAACAACCATGTTTACTGGAAGTCTTGTGGGTATAAGGGATGGGGGAAGGGTCAGAAACCCTTAAACTGCATCTAAACTCTAGGTGAATGTGACAGCCAGTAAAAATTGACTGTCTAGAACAAGGCTTGATAAACTACAGCTGTTGGGCAAGTCTGACTCACTGCTTGTATAAATAAAGTTTTATTGGAACTCAGTCATGCCCCTCCCTGTATATATTACCTATGGATGCTTTTACACTACAGTGACAGAGTTGAGTAGTTGCAGCAGAGACCTCATCGACTGCCTCTGTCCAAAAATATTTACTACCTGGTCTTTTATAGAAAGTTTGCCAACCTCCAGCCTAGAATGAAGCTGGTAACAACGATTAATATTGCTAGGCTTGATGTAAATATTTTTCTATGTTTCAAACTTGTTTGAAGAATGTTAAAGTTTTTAAAATTATTACATTTAATCTTAGCCTCAGAGGGAATGCCGCTGCCAGGAAAGAAATATATTTTACTAAGGTATGGCAAAAAAATATCCTTTTAAAGAAAGGTACTGATCTAGATTCAATATCTTGTATCCGATATAGCTGTGAGATAAATGTTATTCATAGAGGGAAATCTGACAATTCTTCACATACTAAATTCATGTTAGTTGACTAGCAGGTCTGTTGTTCCCGGTGCTTCAACAAAAATATTCCATTTAGAAGATTATCTTGCTTAAATTTTGTAGCAAAAGGTAGTTATAATTACACATTGCTGGCTTAAATTGTTAAATTGTACTTGTAAATTAGTCCACAATTTTCAAACCCAAATGTTCACCATCTGATTAAAAAGTGAATCAACTTTGAAAAAAGGTCAAAATATTTTCCAATACAGTCCTGGAAAGAAATACATACAATTTCTAACAGTGGTAAAATGGTAAGATTAAGGATGATTTTCTTTACTCCTTTCTCTATTTTACAAATTTTTACAGTGAACATTATGCTTTTATAACTGTAAAAAAAAGTAACTTCTCTAGGAATTTTTTCCAGTAGGAAATGGATTAGAATTGGGTTGTGCTATTGGTTGATAAATTCAATTAATCTACCAGCTGTCACAAAATTATCACAGTGGGCTAGCCTTCTGAAGGATAAGTGATGAGTTAAGTTTGTTTTATACATAAAATAATTTCAGGCAATCATAGTCTCAGAGGTACAAAATACTCAGAAACTAAGAATTGTGTCTGAAAAACATCCATTGGATATAAATAAAGAGGCAGCTTTCTCCAGCTCACATGCCCCATTTTTAGTTTGAAGAATAAGATCATTTTCCCTGCAGGTGACACCGGCTGTGGAACTGTTCGGGGGAGAAGTCTTCACCTCGTCCACTGCTCAGCCCATGCCTTTCCTATATACAGGCAGTGGGGCACTGTGGGGAGTTACACTGTGCCCTCACCCACCTCACCCCTTTTTCCCTACAGATGAAAATCCAAGTGTAATTAATGTCCATAATAGCTGGAGCCTGCAACATGAATACTGATTGAATTCGAGTTAAAAATACTAAAAGCTTTTAGGAGTAATGCTTTTTAGATGCATATCTCACGTAATTCTCAAATATGCAATGAATTGGCCGTTATTGTGGAAGAGAGACTCCTGGCCCCAACTCTGGCTGCCTGAGCCCATGCCTCTAACAGCTCTACCCCACAGTCTCACTTCTGCACTTTCCCCTCTAACTGTATGAATAACTATAAAGAAGCTCATTTATCTAAATAGAACTAACAATGATCAGTTTTCACTAATTCAGTATTTTCTTCAATCTATCAAATGTTTTGACAAATACCATGTACATATTGCCAGCAAATGATTAACCATTTTGCCTCTTTTTTAATGCTGAGTTTGAGATCTAATTTCTTTATTTGTGGCAGTCTCTGTGGGTTTTCAACCTCTTATGTTGCCTAACAACACAATGAACTTTTCCTAATGAAATATCGGCTATCAACCTAACCGTAAGCGAAGTCACATGCACTGTGAAAGCCCACTTGACGAAAAGAGATTCAGTTGCACATTAGTCGTACACACGGCATCTACTAGGTCAGGTTCTGGGCAGGGCTGCTCCTGCTCTTCATTTGTTGGTTCATTTGTCTGTTCATTCATTCATTCACTCATTCATTCAGCTGTGTGTGTTGAGCACCTGCTTTGTGCCTGGCACTGTGCTGGGCACTGGGGTAGAGAGGGTCCAGAGCCTGCTGGGCTGTAACAAGATATAGACTCAGACCCCTGTGCTGCCTGCTTCTCGTCTCAGTTGCTGGGGCTGGAGTGATGCCCCACTCCAGCTCTGTTTCTGGGACTCCAAACCCTGACACCGTCTCACAAGGTGTGTGAGAGTGGGGGATGTTAGATAATGGTTATTGAAACCAGCGCCCTAAAAGCCAAGGTATTGGAAACCTAAAAAAAGGCACCCTGAGTCCTACTCTAGGGCCCAAGGAATCTCTTCAGGCTCCAAGTGGTACTCCTGTCCCACCCTGGACCTGGTGAAGGCCCCCATGGGCTGAGAAGACCATAGCTGGTGACCCAGGCTTCTGCTTACCCAGCTGGGAACTTCATGCAAGGGTAGAGAAAGGCTCTAGGAATCCCCTTTTCAGGGCACAAAGAAGCATTTTTGGTAGGTCATTCATCTGATGAAGGCAGTGATCTGTGACTTGAGAAGGCCTAAGCTGGCTGCAAGGACTGACTCAAGCTGGACACATTGCTGCAATGGATTTCTTTCCCTGGTCAGCTGCCCACCAAAGATGTCAACCTTGCCGGTCCTCCCGGGCTGGTGCTGTCAAGCACTGGGGCCTGCATGGGGTGAGCAGGTGTAAAGGCAGCTGAGGGCTCCACTTGCTCTTTGGATACTGAGGACATTCACTGGGGACAGCCCACCACCACATCACCCTTTAAGTCCTTGTGTCTCCAGACACTCATCTGTCTGGACAATGTCAGCCCCTTCTGTTTTGGGGGAAAGTGACAAAGAGTGAGAACACAAATAAATGATTTGCTAATAGAAATTATTTGAGGCTCCCCCCAAGAAGGTGGTGATGGTGGTATAGGCTTTGGATTGGAAAAAAGAAGGGGAATTCTTCTCAGACACTTTAACTGATTTATTGTACCTAATCATTAATTTAGTACAGGGGTGGTTCCAAGCCCACCTTGAGTAGAATGACCAGTCCCTATCTCCCTGTACAAACCTTACCCACAACCAGCTGATTCTATGATTCCATGTCGTCATGTTTTTTTTGTTGTTGTTTATGGTTTTTTTTTTAAACGGTAACTGAGATGGAAGAAAAAGAGTGTGACCAAAACCAGAAAAAGATCTTTGTCTTCAAAAGTCAACAGGGTCAAAATTTCAGCAATCTGGGTACATTTCTTAACTATCAGCAAAAGTCATTTCTTAATGAGATTTTTATTATCAGTAAAATACTTCATATGGATCAGAAGAGTTTACCAAACCATATCTTGATGGATTAAGTGAAAATGAATTTGAAACACATGGATTACATTTCCTTAAAATGTGCATGAGTTTGAAAATTAACAATAACAATGCTTGACTAAAAAGCATTTGGGAATTTCTTAAGCCCCAAGAGTTTGAAAAACCAGTTTCTCAGCTGGACTTAAATAGGTACCCTTACCCACTAAGGCACTATAATTTACATTAAAGGTATTCACAGGTAACACTTTAACAAACCAAGGATGGCAATATGCTATCATTTTATTCTTTGCTTTGGAAATTGCTTCATGTTTTAGTGCTTTAAATTCTCAAATAAACCCTTAAATTTATATACATACTAAATTACTTTAAGAAGACAGAATAATTCTTCTCGCTTCTTGTCACACATAAATTAAAAATCCACAATAATCCAGGCAATGCAAAGTTAATCATGACAAAATTTCTGGAAGCATTAACAAACATCTTAAGTGTTCAATGTACATTTGACATTGGAATTATGGAGAGGTCGTACAATCTCAATGTTGTAAGAATATAAAGGATGCCTATGCTTGTCTTGATTCTTTTACTATAGATTCCATTATTTTTAAGAGTTCAAAGGCTTTGTTAAAAAAAAACAATCAATCAAACAAACATAAAACCCCAGGGTATAACTGTATTTATGAAGTGGTGTTACTGTAAAATAAAAATTCAGTAGAAAGACATGATAGGGGATACAGGAATAGTCTTAACTGTCTACTTTTACTGGAAAAGATAGCTTTATTTAAATATTTTCAAGGTTCTTTTTAGAAGACCTTAGAAAAAATGATATAGATTTAGTAGAGAAAAGATGGTCCAAAGTACAATGACATCAGTTCCAATTAAAAGGAATGAAGAGACTTCCCTGGTGGCACAGAGGTTAAGAATCCGCCTGCCAATGCAGGGTACACGGGTTCAATCCCTGGTCTGGGAAGATCCCACATACCTCAGAGAAACTAAGCCCCTGTGCCACAGCTACTGAGCCTGCGCTCTAGAGCCCGCGAGCCACAACTACTGAGCCCGCATGCCATAACTACTGAAGCCCATGCACCTAGAGCCCATGCTCTGCAACAGGAGAAGCCACCGCAATGAAACACCTGTGCACTGCAACGTAGAGTAGCCCCCGCTCGCCGCAACTAGAGAAAGCCTGCGCACAGCAATGAAGACCCAACACAGCCAAAAATAAATAAATTAATTAAAAGAAAACATAAAAGGAATGAAGGCCAAGTGGATTAACCTGTAAATATCAATGATAGGTGTATTCACATACAGATACTTGTCTCAACCCATTTTTCAAAGTTTTGCAATTCGGAAAGCATACATTGCCTCCAGCATATTTTTGCTTAATTTTAGTTCTATGAATATTTTAAGGGAAATGTAATCCAAATGTTTCTAACTCATTTACACAACTTGACTCTGAGCATCATTGAAGACATATTTGATACCCAAGGTATTCTGCAGTTATTAAAATTACCTTTTATGAGGAACTAAATGCCATGTTCATAAAAAGTCAGAAGGTCACATAGTACAAATTCAAACATATACCAAGGAGTAGAGTTTCCAGGCTTCCAAGCTTATTCTTCCTTTTTAAAACTCGTATCCTGTGAGAAGAATCAAAGAACTGGAACCACAAATTCAGTGCCATAAACAGTCCAAATGACTGAGCCCCATATCCTTGAGTGTCCTTGCAACGAAAACTCATCTCCTCAATTAAGAGGTAAGCATTAAATGCAGAGACAATTAATTAAATCACAAAGTCACTATAAGGAAGAAAATTATATTCTCTACTACTAGGACACTATGGAATTTCTCATTCCTGCAGCAGTACTGCTTCTTAAACTTTAATGTACATATGAATCACCTGAGGGATCTTGTTAAATTGTAGATGCCGATACAGTAGGTCTAAGATGGGCCTGAGAATCTGAATTTCTAAGTCCCCAGGTGATGTCAACGTTGTTGGTCCACGGACCACATTTTGAGAAACAAGGCTCTGTTGCAGAGTTTCCGAGCCATTACTGATATTTGGGGCTGGATAATTCTTTGTTTTAGTGGTGGGGGGCGTCGGGGGGTGCTGTCCATTCACTACAGGATGTTTAGTAGCATCCCTGGCCTCTACCCACTAGATGACAGTAGCACCTACCTCACCTCTCCAACCAAAAGTCCCCAATCTGGTCATAAGATTGCTTCCAGTTGAGAACCACTACTCTATTGTTGTGTTTAGTGGTTAACTGTTTGTTGCTTAATGTAAATACCTTTTTTGATGATCTAGATTCACTGGGCACAGCCTTATCAACCAAATAAATAAATAACTTTCTTTTTTTTCCCCCATGAGCAATTATCATACTTTTACTTATGGACACTCCAGAATTTTTTTTTTTTTTTTTGCGGTATGCGGGCCTCTCACTGTTGTGGCCTCTCCCGTTGCGGAGCACAGGCTCCGGACATGCAGGCTCAGCGGCCATGGCTCACGGGCCCAGCCGCTCCGTGGCATGTGGGATTTTCCCAGACCAGGGCACGAACCCGTGTCCCCTGCATCGGCAGGCGGACTCTCAACCACTGCGCCACCAGGGAAGCCCCACTCCAGATTTTTTTAAACTAATTTTATTTCCCTCCTTACTATGGCCACTAGAATGCTCAGAAATAAATTTGCAAACCACATTTAGAAACTGTGAAAATTTCCAGGGATACAGTTCTGAAAAATAACTCAACTACTGGATTTATTTCTATGTTTGTTTTGTTCCCCTCAAATTGAGCAAATTATGTCTTTTTATTTTATTGTATATTTTTGTAGGCCCCTTTCTACACAACTTGAAATAAGATTGGTTTCTGTTAGGTAAGGTAAACCAAACAATTTGAATAGAAATAGACCAGCTAGGACAGACACAATGCATTAACTTACTGATCATGATTGGTCATTTGCTATTTGATAGATACTGATAAATCTGGGCAGATAGTGAGACAGGCCTCAAAAGTATTGAACAATCAACTATACATCAAAAAAAAAAAGGTAAAAAAAAAAGGTAAAAAAATAGTATTTAACAATCTGGCTTATTTTCTCCCAACAAGCTATTATAAATTGACGGATACAGATATCTGGACAAAGCACAGAAAATTAACATAAAAGAAAAGTGTTTAACTTTACATTAGAAATATAAAATTAGCAATAAAGTTGAGGATGATTAAAAATGTGGCAAAAAGACAAATATATGATATCACTTATATGTGGAATCTTAAAAAAAATGATACAAATGAACTTATTTACAAAACAGAAATAGACTCATAGACAGAAAACAAACATGGTTACCAAGAGGAAAGTGGGGGGAGGGAATAGGAGTTTTGGATTAACAGATACAAACAACTGTATATAAAATAGATAAATAACAAAGACCTACTGTATAGCACAGGGAACTATATTCAATACCTTGTAATAACTTATATGGAAAAGAATCTGAAAAACTATATATATATATAGTTTATATATAAAACTGAATCACTTTGCTGTACACCTGAAACTAACACAACATTGTAAATCAACTATACTTCAATAAACAAACAAAAAGTTGTCAAATAATGAACGTTTTACATTTTGCCAGCTCTGACATAAGACACTTAGAATTAATTTAGAACATAAGGCACCTTAAAAAAGGACCTTAAAAATGATGCAGCTGAGTGCTTTTCAAGTTTCTTTAAGCTGTGGAATTCTTGGTTTAAAACCTATCAGGAAGACCAACATGTAACACCAGCTACATGAGATGTGCTCTGTTTGCAGGGCAGAGAAAGAAGGATGGGGTGTCCGAGGCCCTTTGAAGGGGCCCCAATGGTCTTCAGGGAGCACAGGTTGAAATCTCATGACCTTGTAATATACTCTTGGGATAAATGTGAGGAACTGGTGTCACAGGAGATCAAGTAATCTGTTGGAGGAATTGGAGCTGCCCAACAGCAGAGTTACGACCTCAACTCAATTCTATAGACTCTGGGTGGACAGGATTCTGAGGAGTCTGGAGTTATCACCTGGGTCCAAGTCATCAGCATGTCTCTTTATTACTGAAGGGAGTTACAAAATTGTTTTTATAAAACTGTTACAAAATTCCAAACCTTGCAGAAATGTATACTTTAAAATGTGCAAGTTTCTCCTTCCCTCTCCTCTTTTTCTGCACTCCCATCTCCAATCTGATTCTTCAGAGAAAACCGGTGGTGATAGTTTGATGGGTGTCCTTCTAGAACTACATACACACACATACACACACACACACACAATGTAAATCCTTTTCTTTGTCCTGTTTCTTCTTAGCCAGCTCTATTTCTACTTTTTTCATGGCACTTATCACTTTCTAACACCCTCCATACTTTATTTATTTATCATGTCTATTATTTATTGTATGTCTTTTCCTACTAGAACAGTCTCTGTGAAGTCAAGGATATTTGCCTCTTTTGTTCACTGATGTTTCCCAGTTCCTAGAATGATGCTGGCATGTGGTAGGCACTCAGAAATATTTGTAGAATTAATGGGTGAATTAATAGGAAGAGCACAGAGGATTTTTAGGGCAGTAAAACTAGTCTATATGATACTACAATGGTAGATACATCCAAACAATGGAATATTATTCAGTACTAAAAAGAAATGAGCGATCAAGCCACAAAAAAGAACATGCAGGAAGCTTAAATGCATATTACTAGGTGAAAAAAGCCAATCTGAAAAGGCTACTTGGAAATTAGGGGTTTTGATATGAGAAACAGAACCGGAGTTTCTGCAATGGCATTATGTTTCCTGAATTTGTGGCCTATTTTAATGATGGCATAGTTGATAATTGATGTGAATATTGCATCCAAAAATGAGTAGTTTCCATAAACTATTTTTAAAAGTCCACTGCATCTTTTATTATGAAAAGAAAAAATTGCCGTTTATAACTTCTTACTGGTCTCTAATGTGGACAGGTCAAAAATGTTGACAGAGGAAACCCAGGGACTTGGTGTGCTTTAATTAGCTCTTTTTCACTGACCCCAAGTGGGTCTGCCAATATGTGACATGAGGCTCTGTCTGCTTTAGACAGATTCATCTGCTCTTTGTAAATATGCACCTCTGTGGCAATGGACTGTAACACAAATAAATGCCACCAAATTATCAAACACCTGAATTCCTGATCGCCAACTGCGTGATTGCCTATGTTTTTGGAAAAACATTTAAAAATCCTCCATCATCTAAAGTTTGATGGTTAATGTGGAGCAAACAAGAGGAAACCATCTTTTTTCCACACCACCCCCCTTTCCTCTGTCATATCAAAACCCTTTACCCAGCCATATAATCTCTTTCTAGTTTCCTGGCTACCAGCTCTTCAACAACAGAGCTCAGAAATATAGATTTGCTCAGTTTTTAAATGAGATTTGATGATATCTAGGGACCATTTTGTTTCCCTACAGGGCACATACTGCCAGTTTCATAATGAAAGTAAATAAAAAAAAATAACATTCACTTTCCTGAAATTTGGTTTGTGGCAAATTGGATTGGAATGTACTCTTCTGCTGGGGACCATCAATGGCTCAGGACCATTTTGTCCACCACTGTATGCTTTGGAGTAAAGACAGTCCCCAAACAACAATAACAGAAGACTGATAATAATCTCTGAGTATGAGCTTCCCTAAAAAAAAGATAAAAATACTCACTACAGACATAAAAGTATAATGCCATATAGCCTTCTATTTTACAAATAATACATTTAGAAGAATATATTTAAGAATATGAAATATGTCACAGCGGACCACTTCTGCTCCTAGCTATCTCCTCCTTTTCTTCCTCCTCTTTCTTCTTCTTCTTTTTCTTTTTTTTTTTTTTTTTTTTTGCGGTACACGGGCCTCGGCTCACAGGCCCAGCCGCTCCGTGGCATGTGGGATCTTCCCGGACCGGGGCACGAACCCGTGTCCCCCGCACTGGCAGGCAGACTCTCAACCACTGCGCCACCAGGGAAGCCCTCTTTCTTCTTCTTTTAATGTGGCTACTTTTAGGGTGAGATATACTGCAAGGCACTCCTATGCATTTTTTGCTCAATTTACATACTTACTTTTGCTTCTGTTTATTTATTAGCACAGTCCCTTTAAATCCATTAGACACATACCCAAGGTGGACACTATATTAGAGGAACTAATCATTTCAAGAGTTTAGTTGACTCATTTCATTTACTGACAGATAATTTCTCCTAATTTCCATACAAAACGTCCTTATCAATCTCACTTTGCACTGTTTCCTAGCTGGATGAATAAACATCTCATCCATAGATAATATCAGGTAAACCAAACGCAAGTATGCAAATAAGCAGCACGCTTCTTTGTCCAATAGCACAGCTAGGGCATTTTTCTTTAGTCATTTATTTGAATGTGCAAAGAAAATCAAACTTTTTATTTTTTAATAAGGAAGAGCTTGTGAAAATATAATTAATGAGAAATAAAGTTATCTGATGCCCTCTAGTAGAACAAGTTAGGTTGTGGATTTAAGTGCATAACATCCTTACCAGTGACATGGTATCTGTCTAGGCCTTGCAGCTACTCTTGGCTGGGGATGAACAAGGGCAGTGTCTTGATGTTAACTCAGTAGAGGAGTCCAGAAGGGGTCTTTTCAAAAGGACTTGTAGATCTTCCTTTAGCCATATTATTTGGGTGTTTCTCATGGGCCAATGTAGATTACAGAAAGCAGGATGTGTGTGGCAGGAGAAAGTGAAGGGGAGAACCCTGCCACCATCTTACCTGTCTTCTTTTGATTCAAATCCACTCTGGAGAAATGGGAACTGGTGAGTAGGTCATCCAAGATAAATTCCAAAGCACCAAGAAAAATTCTCTAGAAAATTTTTTCCCTAACAAGTGTTCTCCAAACAGGTTCAGTGGACCACATCGGTGAAATGAGGTTCCAGAGAATTTGTGACATCTTCCTATTTTGTTGTTTTCCCTCTCAAATTGGAAAAACTTAAGGATTTTTTTCTACCTGCATATCTTACAACTCTTCCCATGGGTAAATGATTCTAATCCTAGGATTAAACCAATCTGTTCTAAACAAGATAGAAAGAAACCTCCCCCAGAACCATTAAGTGGACCAGTGTTATCATTATCCTCCAGATTGGACCAACTGAGGAGAAAGAGGTAAAGGACTGGTGTGGGCTTTGTCTCCTTGGTCATCCCAATATGAGTCTGGACTTGACTACATGCAAAATTTCAATAAGGAAGCCTTATTTATAATTAATTATGAAAATAGCACCTGCTTCTTGATATTTACAATGAGCTGTATTGTATTTTTGTATATTCTCATATCTGTTCGAGTCAAGAAAAATCAACTCATGTGGGTCTATTAGAGAAAGGACCACATTACCAGCTTTAAAATTAGCTTTTTGCAAGTCAGCCTTGCTGATGTGCTCTACAGATGGGATGTATTTTCACCCAATCAGGAAATACTTCAAAGCGAACCAAGGCAGCATTGATGGGTTCTTGTAAGATTTTATATCTTCCTTTATAGAACTCCAGTGATGGGCCAGATTTTCAAGGATTTATTTCAATATCATCTGCTTTGTTTTTAACCTCTAAATCATTTTTGTTCACATAAATGAATACCAGTGATTCAGATTTTTAAAATACCCCTTGGCAGATGAACAAAATTCCTCTGGTCTTTTATGTAAACATAATCAGGCAGATATTAGACTATCACTCTACGCATGAATACATAACTTTCAGTGGCTGGCAAACCTGCTCCTATGCCAGAGGTCAATGGAGCCCAGGAGAGAATAACTGACTAGGGAATAACAGGATTTCATACCCAAAATGAACTGCTGACCCAACTTCAGTAAGACCTGGGGTTTTTTGACCTGACAATAAGACCTGACAATTTTTCCAGATATGATGATAGATTTGTGCTGATCTATTGCCCATTGCCTGTTCCCACTATGATCAATATCATGCAGTAATAAGATGGCTGACTGAGGATAAGAATGCTATTTGTGACTTGATTTACCACATACTGAATTCTGCTGTACAGTGACTATGAGGCTCCTGTTCTTTCAACATATTTTATTACTGAAGTATTATGTTGAACCATATGAAAGTGATGTTTTTGTCAGTCAAAATAAGGAAGTTGAACATCAGTTTTTTTCATATGATTCAAACCAATACAAAAAGAACTTCTTTAAAGGATTGTTTTGTCATGTCCTTTTAGCACAGTCTAAAATTATTCTTAATTCTTTGTTGGTGTTCTTTTTTTATTTATTTTTATTTTTTTTTGTTTGTTGGTGTTCTTGTTCTTATTTCCTGCTGGCTTATTTGTCTTTTTAATAGTGTGGAAGTGGTTTTTATGGTTCTCCTCTTTGTTTCTTGATTACTTTGCATAATTTAGCAAGAAAGACTAAATATCCCTCTTTTATACCAACAACACATTAAACAGAACACAAATCCTAAGCCTAAATCTTTCTTCAATAAATTTTTAAGGAAAGAAACACAATATTGTTGAGCTGAGTGATCTCATGACAATAAGCAAAACTGTGTCAGCCAGATGACTGCTGGAGTTTTGCTGAGTGGTTTACACAATCTGAAATAATAACAATGTGTTCCCTGCAGTCAGTACCAGTCCCTTCTCCGTGGATGTATTTACAGTGAGTCATATAAATCTTCAATCCCTCACTCATATCTCAGTGCAAGGCATTTCCCAGGAACTTCCAGGAAATTACAAAAGCATGAATGAATCCAAAATGTCAACTTAAAAAAATACATTCTCAGTTCTAGGCCATGCTTGGTAGAAAACATGAAAAGAAAAAAAAATTTTTTTTTTAAGTAAAGTTAATGGATTCATTCAATATTTTGGGGAAAAACCCCAAGTCACCTAGTTAACTCTCAAACTCCCAAAAGAATTCAAGGCCATAAGAAATATCATTTTGACAACTAGACGCTTGAAGTAACTCTGCCAGACTTCTTTCACATTTTCACAAGATTAAACCTCACCATATAGTACATCTTTAATGATTTAAGCTAAACTTAAAACAAAAAAACAAAAAAAACTATTTCAGTAGATGAAAATGTATCTAAGTTTATATTTGCTACAGACGCCCTCTGTCAAACTGGGAAATTCACCTAACCTTTCTTATATTAAATTCTCCAACATGTGTGTTAAATACATAGATAATTAGTGAAGCATGCAATTGTTAAGAGTTTGTGTTAATTCAGTCTTATTGATTTTAGCCATTCTCAAGTCCTGGTGTACTTAATTATCCAAAACTTATATCGAATATGAGCAATATCACTTTTATTGTTACCATTTCAAAAAAGAGTTTTAAGAAGGCTAATCAATAAATTAATGCAAACACTTTTGAAAATGTCAGATTCCCTAGAGATCACCACACTAAGTGAAGTAAGCCAGACAGAGAAAGACAAATATCATATGGTATCGCTTATATGTGGAATCTAAAAAAAATGATACAAAATGAACTTATATAGAAAACAGAAATAGACCCACAGACATAGAAAACAAACTTATGGTTACCAAAGGGGAAAGGGGGAGGGAGGGATAAATTAGGAGTTTGGGATTAACATATACACACTAATACGTATATATAAAATGGATAAACCAACAAGGACCTACTGTATAGTACAGGGAGCTATACTCAATATTTTGTAATAACCTATAAGGGAAAAGACTCTGAAAAAGAATATATGTATATACACCCACACACGTATATATATGTATAACTGAATCACTTTGCTGTACACCTGAAACTAACACAACATTGTAAATCTACTATACTTCAGTTTTTTTAAAAAAGAAAATGTCAGATTCTATACAAACATGCTAAACAGTAATATTTGTCATTACAAAATGCTTGAATCGCCCTTTTCCTTTGGTAGCATGAGAATCCACTTTCCTCTGATTTGGAGTGGGAGAAGGGAATAGAAAGTAGAGTATGAAAAAACCCTCCTAGTACCTAAACATGAAAGGGGATGACGGTCAGTGGGTGGGTAAATATAAACTGGATTCCCCATCCTTCAGCTGTGTTTCTTTCTGGAAGAGAGAGGCTGCCTGGCTTTTTCTACGCTTTCTATGAGAGCTGAAACCTGTGAAAAGGTGTCATGTCCTAGGAGTGGGCAAGGACCTTAATCTAAATCTCAAGGGAAGAACATGTCTGCTGCTTAAGAGCGATTGTAGGAAAGATCTAATTAGCCCGAGAGTGCCTTCAGCCATCCACACCGGCTCAACCCACTACCAGAAGGGTAAGCCTGCCCTGGGCACTCTGCCATTTTAGTACCTGTGTCTCCAACCCATCATCTTTCCTGGGGCCAGGACTAGGGCACAGAATTTAAAGGAGCACCAGAAAATTTAGTAGTCAAGATAAATAATATTTTTAAAAATCAAAATTAATACAAAAAGTCCATGATAAACAAAATATCAAAACTGTAAATAAAGACATGCTCAATATTACTACTTACCTCCATTTGCCTCAGCTCATTATGGCTTGGCAAGATGTTGTTACTAATTCTGACTTTACTTAAAATTTTATTGAGCTTTTTTGGCATCTCCTTAAATCGGGCAGCTCAGGGAAGTTCCGGCCCTGACATTCTTTTCTTACTTTGTCTGTTGTTTTCTGACTAGCTCACACGCTCACTGGCTCCTGACCTTACATCACCTCCTGACTATGGTTTCGATCTTTTCTTTTGATAGTCTAACCTCCAAGAGAGCAGGGAGTGCATCTGTTTGGTTCATAACTGAACCTTTGGCACAGTGCCTGGCATACGGTAGCTGCTTCATAAGTGCTTGTTGAATGAACAGAAGGTAAATCTCTTGGAGCTCAATGCTGCCCATAGCTTCTTGCATGATCATGTGGATTGAAAATGCCTCTGGTTGGCCACCTACCCCAGAGCCTATTTTGGGGGCCACACATCCCTTTCCAGAATTTTCCTGAACACTATGGATGGGAAACCAGAAACAATATATTTTGAGGTTTGAAAAAATCAGAGTTGGTAGATTTAGGTAGATTCAAATGGAATCAAAAAGATGATTAAACTTACTGGGAAAAAAAGCAATTAAAATAATGTAAGGGTATTTTCAAATTATCTATTTTGCAAAAGATCCAGAAGGGTATGGCGATTTACATTACTGGAGTTTTGTTTATTTGTTTGTTTTTTCTAGCGATACCTGAAATTTCTTAAGTTTGGTGAGTTCAGGTCACTTACCTTCAATGGTACACTGGTCAGGGACTGGAATCTTCTTTCCCATTTCCATAGCATATGCTTTCACTTTACTGAGGTTTTCCTTTAAGTGCAAGTAGAGCTTATCATGGTATTCTACAGGCCTTGAGGTTGTATCTGGAGTTTCTTCCTGATAGTTTTCTTTAACTGTTTCTGGCAAATTCTCAGATTCTATATGTATAATACTTGGGTGTGAAACTGAAGAATTTACCAGTTGTGATCCATCAGTGTCTCCCTTAAAGGGCGACCTGTCATGTCCTTGGCCAAGTGGGTCTATTTCTGAAAGAGAGATGCTGGCTGGCGTATCTCCACTCTCTACAACTTCCCCATCCTCTGAACTCAAGTCATTCGTTAGCGCGGTGTGCAAAGCCAAACTCTTTGACCTACAATACAAACAAAGGGAAGGCTGAGGCAGGTAAAGAAGCTGGGCTACCGTTTACTGACAAGGAAAAGAAAGAATAATAACACTGTGGCAAAAGTTACTTCCTCTAGAGTGTGAAACTGAAAATTGGTGCTATTAACTGAATTTGATAAAACATACACATTATGTAATAAGCTAAACCTTTGTAGATCTAGGCTACCTCCCAAAACAAAGATTTAAAAATCAGTTACATGGCAGAACTGGCTGGGAAATGGTGAACTTACATATTTATATTCTTTGTTCTACTTTTGCTTCTGCTTTTTCATCAGAGATCAAGAAAA
Organism: Mesoplodon densirostris; assembly: GCF_025265405.1. Lineage (NCBI taxonomy): Eukaryota > Metazoa > Chordata > Mammalia > Artiodactyla > Ziphiidae > Mesoplodon > Mesoplodon densirostris. The sequence continues at coordinate 82,047,264 of NC_082665.1, forward strand.
GCTTTTGACAGTCATTCTCAATATCAGCATATTCATATTTAAGAAGTGTTTTTAAAAAATAAACCATAGGTTTGTGACTTTTATTTGAATTCTCCTTTTAATATAGCGAGCTTCTTTGGATAACGAAAGCACTGTGGATGAATTTTGCTAAAGGTAAAAGATATTTAAAAACCACTTAATAAAAGTGTGATAACAAAACTAATAGCAAACATGAAGCACATATTCTAAAAACCAGCCAAACAAAATTTATACCTATTAAATCTAATGTCTTTTCTTTCCTCCTTAGAAATTTGGTCCAAACTGTATCTTCTGATTGAGCCAGGGGTGTTGCCCTCAGCATTTATTTTCTCTTCAAAAGCCTGTATTTTAACCTGGAGCTTTTCACGGTCTTCATTTTCATCAACAGTGAGGCTGGCTTCTTCCAGATTCTCAAGAAATTCAATTTCAGTGCTGGGTTTTCTCCTAAAAGAATGAAAATCATTGCATTCGATGCTCATCACATATACCCTTCAGAACAGTGTTAACTGCTAACTGCTTCTTATTCAAAACTGAAAACTGTACCTGCTCAATTTTTTAATTTGTCATTTGACAAATATTTATTGAGTAACTACTGTGGACACAGGTCTTTGAAATTGCTTCTACAGTGTATTCTGCCAGAAGTTTAGAAACATTGGTGTTTATGGCAACTTTGTATTAGAAATCCTTTTGAAGGATTCAGAGGACGAAAAGCAGTTTTTATGGTCATCTACCATATTCTTATCTAGCTTTCCAAAGCATGCTTTCATATGAAATTCATGCCAGGAATTTTCTAGAAAACTTATATATGCTGATCTGTTTGTACTGAAATTATTATAGTAAGAACATTTCAAATGGACTGTGTAATCTCATGGTTTTGTTATTTTAAGGAAATCAGTGGGACTCTTCCATTTTATGAAGCAAGAAAAATCTTTCTGAATTTTATTATGTTGGAGGAAAGAGGTTTTCCATGAATGACATTAATAGCTCCAAATATCTTGTATAGTAGAATTTATAAAACACTCTGTGGGTCATTAAAATTACCTCCTTTAAGGCAGGGGTTATTTGTGAAATAACTTTGTTACCTCTCTAAGGGCTAACAGTGGCTTAGATAGAGTAAGACCCCACAGACAAGCTGCAGAAATAGCTCACTGATGCTCACTGAGGTGCTGAACGATTAGAGAAAAGTAGTATGCATTTATATTCCCTTACCTGCCTTCTAATATCGAGCCAGACTAGAGCTACTTTAATTTCAATTTAATAATCACTATCAATCATATAATTTGAGGTTAGGATTAATTCTTTCCTTATAAACACAAGGGTTAAAATCTCTAGAAATCCATTCACCAAGATGGCTTAATAATTCTGTTGGTTGTCTGTGTGTATTTACTTGGTTTTCGTATTTTTCCTAGAGGTTGAGGGAAGGCGCCTCAAATTCACAGAAAAATCCTGGCTTTTTCAAACATATGGCTATTTTTCCATAAGGGCCAAAGTAAACCTGTCATATTTCTTAAGTTAGGGTGAGAAAATAAAATCTTGGTTTTCTTAGCGGCACTGCTTTTTTAGGGAAAATCAACATAGAGGGGCTGTTGATGATTTTTTTTCAGTTACTTTGCACCCATTCTGGGGCCATGTCTGTGGTGGGCATTGTTGAGGGTTGGATCCTGCAGCTTTTCTGACTGGCCCAGAGAGGGGTCCTGGCCTTGAGGGAGGGTTCCTAGTTTGGGGTCCTCAGGGGTTGGAGTCCTCCTGTTAGTCCAGCCCAGGGAGAGATGCTGAAGGTGAAAACTGGGAAGGAGAGTAGATCATCCATTAAGTAATAGGACATTATTTATTGTGTAATAAGCTATTGCTGAGAAAATTTAAATGCATTTTTAATATAACTTTTATAGGCTTCCTATAGTTTTGCATACATAATGAAAAACTTATTTTCCATCCCATGATTGAGTGAAATATACAAGAGTAGATTTCAAGAACCAGCGCCTGGGAATAAAAGCTCATCTTGAAGATGTTTCCCTTTCTGACACACATATGATACTGGCTGCCCACAAACACATGGGAGGTTTTTACATCTTCCAGCCCGAAGATTCTAAAAGCTGAATTTTTTACTCCTATCACAAATAAAATCAAGATAGTGCTATCACTGGATGGTATTTTAAAAACCATCGTGATTACAAAGGTTAATTTTAAAAGATCCTTCTCAAGATAAGAAATTTGGGAGCAGTATTTATTTTCTATCTATGTTAGTCCATGTATAGTCACGAAACTAAAGTATTCCTCTGGTCCCTTGGAACCTAATCACATTTCAAAAATGGAAGATACCTTTATTTTTGAACTTTATTTTAGAAATTTCTATAGCTGGGATTATTAAAACTTAAAAATTTGTGAAGTACAAAGTATACCCCAATATGTATATATAAGATGTTGAGCATTAAACAAATTTTTAAATCTCAAAACATACAAGTTGTTAGAGGTATAGTTTCTCATGCATTTACTAGTTTTTTCTTTCTACATAAAGCTCTGGGTTATAACAACAGTTTAAATAATAGCACTTTCTTCCAAAAACTTTCAAATTTCACATGATTATAGTAAATCTCCCTCAATAATTTTATTGGATCAGTTTCTGAATTTTTTAAATAAAATTTTCTTACTTATGGAGATCTTTTATTTCATGTCCTCTTCATACCAATTTCCCCATCTACAAAATGGAGATAATAACTATACTTAACTCATAGGGTTGTTGGGAAGCTGAAATGACAGAATCGGTGTGAAGCACTGTTCCTAGCACAAAACAGGAAGTCAGGAGATGTTAAATTTTATTATTATTATTAATTGTTATTATTATTATTACTCCTCTGGAAGCTTTATCTGTCCTTGTCTAGGCATTGTGTTAATGTAAAAAGAAAACACCAATGGCCTAGACACAGGCAGATCAATATTCCATATCCTGGAAGGCACTGATGTCCCCTGGAGAATGCTACGGCATCAGACTTTAGGAGAGGACAGTCACTCAGCCCCCTTTCCCTGCCCCTGTCTCCAGTCACCAAGTGTTGGCTGTTAAGCACCATGGACTGTGTGAGTCAGAGCTCTCGTACCTGGGAGCATGCCTTCCTTCACCTTCAGATTGCCTTACAGCATCCCTGTGGGGACTCTGGGCATGAAAGAAGTTATGGGTTAACCCTAGACATCCGCTGACCCAAGAGGGTTAGGTCAGGTGCCTCTAGGGCAGGTTGCCAGGTATCCAGCCAAATGTGAATTTCAGATAAACAACAAATATTTTTTTTTTAGTATAGGTATGTCTCTAATGGGACATAGTAAAAAATGTATTGTACTATACTAAAATGATTATACTTATACTAAAAAATTATTTGTTCTTTACCTGAAATTTAACTGGATGTCCTGTATTTCTATTAGTTTCATCTGACCACCCTATTCCTGGGTAGATCCCTGCTGCTCAGTGGGCAGGGAACTATAATGCTCATCCTTGTTCCCCTGTGCCTGGCACAGTGCTTGACACTCACAGGTACCTGAAGTGTTTACAGAATAAATGAACTGAGACCACCTACATCTCTGAAGCCAGCCTGCTCCCTGCACCCACAAAAAACCCTCTGGAGGTCTACCAGATGTCTATGAAGCACTGGCTGCTTCTCCTGGTCCATGGGGAGTAGGGGGTGGGGCAGTGTCATTTGGTAAATATCAACTGTGGAGAGAAGCAAGGAGCAAAAGTAGGAGTGAAAAGAGGGATTTGCAAAGGGCTAAATAAGTAAAGAAGCAACAATAAAATGCCTGGGCCAGAAAAATAATCTCTAGATATGAGGCTGATGAGTGTTACTGATGAGTAGGTTTCTCACCACAACGAATTTCTCTCTTATACACAATCTTCCTTGTTTTTATGATTTGGAGATTTTATAACACAGGAGTCAGGGGATAGGGGTGGTAATGAAGGGTCTCCAAGGTAGCCAAAGCCACAAGATGGACCAGAGAGAATTTTCTGTTACTGGTCATCAATCCACCTGGATTTGTCACAGAGTTTTGCTGGCAGAGAATTAGGATAAGTTTTTGTTCCAATAGGTTGAAAGGTCAGAAAATGGTAGGTAGAAGTTTGAATTTATAAAAAATACTCACTGCTCCTTGACTTCTCCTCTTGGTTTTTAATTTTAGTATAAATAGATAGGAGAGGATTGTTCAAAAACAAAAATCTTTTAGAGAGAGAAACTCTGCATTCCTTTTGGAGCAAAGAAATGCATCACAAATGTGAAAGTATGGGTGGAGAGTGGAGGTCCCGGTCCTGTTTACATTTATTTGTGGGGGCCAGGGAGTTGGGCTCATGCAAGGGGGTTATTTTTTTTTCCATTTGCTGCTTTTAACTCCAGAGGTAATTTTACAGAAATCTTTGTCAGAGTTCTATAATCCCCTAAATATTAACTTGGCTTTAACTCAACATGCCACATTACAAGAGGCTCAGATGATTTCCAGTCTGTACAGTTTTTGGTGTCTATTGCCAAGGTAAAGTTTGTAAAAGCATCTCTAGGGATACCCAGGAGGGGCAGGGGAAGGCCTAATTATCTCCCTCTTGTGTGAGCGGGACTCCCCCTTAGAAACGAATTGGTCCTTGGGCAGTTCACTGCTCTCACTAAGCTGGGAGATGAGACTATAAAGCTGGCAGAGGTGGAGAGATTGGCAGCCTCTCCTCCTGGCTCCTTAAATCAAAGAAAAATAATATTAGTTAACTTTTGATGAGCTTGGCTTATGATCCCATGCCCAGGATATGTATCCTGCAGAGTTGAGCTTGTTAGAGGAGAAGTAGGAGAATATGATGGACCAAATCCACATAGGAGTCCTAAATTCTTAGGATGTTATGTTCCCTACTCTTCAGCAGTTTCTTGGGTCATCAATCATCATAAGAATGACAGAGATGATCCCCCAACTCCACAGCACTGTCATTTGTTTTGGAACTGAAATGAGTAATGCCTCTGGAAAAGCTAAACTTGAACACTAAGGGAAAGGACAATGTTGAATCCAAATTCTTGGTATTCTCTTCTGCCCCTGACTGCCTCAGTGCACAAGAGCAGAGACCAGCAGGTGCTCAGTTATATGGGCACCAGAATATAGAACTTGCTGAAATGAAATGACTCCATGGTTTATTTCATTCACAACAAGATTCTTTTTAGGGGCTTCGAAAGGAGAGCGTGACGGGGAAATAGACTGAATATTGCCTTCCAGGGAAAAGATCTAGGTTTATGACTCCAATCTCCTGTTTGTTAGTGACAGGCAAATCTCTTTATGACTTTTCTATTATCTAAAAATGGGATCAATGATACTGTATCACCAGAATGCTGAAAACATTATAGAAGATAATGGATTTGACAGTGTAGCCCAATACAGAATGGGCATGAAAATGTCAAATAGTAAAACCCTAGGGCTTCCCTGGTGGCGCAGTGGTTGAGAGTCCGCCTGCCGATGCAGGGGACACGGGTTCGTGCCTCGGTCCGGGAAGATCCCACGTGCCGTGGAGCGGCTGGGCCCGTGAGCCATGGCCGCTGAGCCTGCGCTTCCGGAGCCTGTGCTCCGCGACGGGAGAGGCCGCAGCAGTGAGAGGCCTGCGTACCGCACACACACACACACAAAAACCCTAGGTAGCTACTGCCCAATGTGGACATTTGATACCGAAAGAAGGCAGCTTGTACAGGTGATACCAAACCTGGAAGATAAGCTTCTTCTTTTTCTAAGCCAGGAAGGACCATATAGTCCCTCCTACCTCTGCAGCATCCTAAAGACTGTGGACTATAGGAGAGCGAACCTCCCTACTGTGTGAGCATACAAGGACTGGGATATAGAAATGGTCGATTTTTTAAAAATCTCTGTACTTCAAGGATGAATTCTGAGCAATTGCAGGCATGGAGAGAGAACGTTCTGCTAATAGAACAAAAGTTTAAAAGTCCTGATAGGAGGAAGTGATCACTCTAATACAGATGCTCAGTCATTTGTTCTCTTTTCATTTAACCAACACGAGAAGGAATGGGACACAGAAAAAGATCAGCAAAAAGTGCAAAGCCTCTGCCCTTGCTGCTCAAAGTGAGGTTGCTGGACCAGCAGAATCAGCATCACCTTAGAGGTTGTTGGAGATGCAGAATCTCGGGCTCTATCCCAGACCTGCCGAATCAGAGTGTGCACTTTAACCCAATCCCCAGGTGTTCCAATGCATATTCAAGTTTGAGAAGCACTGGCCCAAGCACTGAAAGAACAGAATCTGAAGCAGACCAGGGCAGAGGCACTTTCCCTTAATCAAGCAAAGCTGCCGAGGGTTTCACTAATTCTGTAGTGAGGTGAGACTTAATAAACTGTGTGTGGGACTTCTCTGGTGGCAGAGAGGTTAAGAATCCATCTGCCAATGCAGGGGACATGGGTTTGATCCCTGGTCCGGGAAGATCCCACATGCCATGGAGCAACTAAGCCTGCACTCTAGAGCCCGTGCTCTGCAACAAGAGGAACCACCACGATGAGAAGCCCGCACGCTGCAAAGAAGAGTGGCCCCCGCTCGCCACAGCCAGAGAAAGCCCGCACGCAGCAACGAAGACCCAACACAGCTAAGTAAATAAGTAAGTAAATAAATAACTGTGTGTTATTTGGAGTTGGAGTGTGGTAAACTGTATGCAGTCCCCTCACATTCCATAGCTTTATCCTTCTCAAGCCTTCCAGGGTCTTTATCAGTTCTGAGGTAAAGGTACCGTTGCACTTTTTGCCCCTGACAGATACTGGTTCAGATGGACCCAGAATTATTCATCAAGGTTCCTGAGCCTAGAATGGGCAGACCTGGTGAGCGGCAGCCTTACCAGAAGGCTGACAGATCCTAATAAACTGTCATCTGGATGTGGCACAAGTTACAAAAGCACTTTGAAAATTATAAAAGAGTACAAAAATGTAACATAGTAATATAATCAGAACACTCTGAATCAGGGGTGAGAATTGTAGAGACAACACGCTCCTCCTTTTCCAGGCTAACTTTTTTTCTGGGAATGTGAGCAGGTAATAGGGGCTGGCCACGAGGATTAAGGAGAGGGTATCTGCTATGAAATGCAACCACTGGGAAGAGGGAAAAAGGTAAGACGCCGTCACTCACCATCGTTTAATACTGGAAGAGCAGGGCAATGGTTAAGTTATCCTTTGTGATACATCCCCTCAGCCGGTCTGCCCATTAGTGAAGCAGGCCCTCTGCCATCTCCATTTCACAGATGGAGAAGCTGAGACACAGAGACATCGACTAATTTACTGAAGATCAACGAGTAAACCCAGCCTTAAACTTAAGTATCCACCTCCAGGGTTCACCTGCTTCATACCCTCTTGCCCCTGCCTCTCAGGAGGTGTTTCCTTCAGTTTGCCTTTGACTCTGCCACAGGAAGAAGCAATACATATTTTGGGACTGGTGATAGCACAGTAACCAACAAGAATTATTATATGCTAATGTCGCCGAGTAACATCCTGTGGGAACACACCAGAACAGAGTTGACATATAATCACTGAGCAACCCTTCACAGAGGTCTGAAAAATAAATTCTGGTGTCCCCTTTAACAAAAACTGAAAGGTGTTCAAAACTCAGGAAACAGCACGCAAATAGCAACTTCAGAGTTCATTTATGATGGATACCATAAAGGAACAGGGAGCTTTTGGGGAATGAAAATAGCAAACAGCTGGGTCATCAGGGTCAAGTAGACTGGTTTTTTTTTTGTTTGTTTGTTTGTTTTGCAGTACATGGGCCTCTCACGTTGCGGAGCACAGGCTCCGGACGCACAGGCTCAGCGGCCATGGCTCACGGGCCCAGCCGCTCCGCGGCATGTGGGATCTTCCCGGACCGGGGCACGAACCCGTGTCCCCTGCACCGGCAGGCGGACTCTCAACCACTGCGCCACCAGGGAAGCCCAAGTAGAACTGTTTTATCCTCAGCTGTCACCCTTCCCACAAGGGGCTGTCTAGGATCAAGTCCCTCTCACCTCTCCTCCCACAGCACAGGTTTTCCTTTCCTCCAGGCTAAAGCTCTGCTGTTCCCTGTCTTGTCTGAAAGGGGAAGCCAAACCGCAGAAGCCTGATGAAAAGCTATTTTCTCTTGTGTGTCCTGTGTTTTGAACACAGCTGTGTTACAGGGAAGGGGCCTGCCCCCCGCCCCCCGGCAAAGGTGTGATTGTGCCTCTCACACTCCGGGCAGGGCTGTCCACACTGGCAGAGCCAGCCCCTCTGCGGCCTTGCGCTCCCTGGGGCTGCTTCATCGGCTCCAAAGCTGGTAATGCTGTCTCCCACCTACCTCTCTTGCTGATAAACGAATTCCTGAAATACCTTTCCAGGCCTTCGCATCACCATAAATGCTGCTTTAAGGAAGGACAAATGGTGGAAGTAAATTAACAGCAGATGGAACGTAAATGGTACCACATGACAGACTTCTTCAGTAAGAAGAGGGGCAAAAAACCGAAGCCCTTCCTTCCCTACACATGGAGGAGTAACAAGAACCACAGCTACTGCCACAAATGGTTGTTCCGGTTTTCTTTTTATACAAGTGACCACCCTAGACCTCCCTAGATTGAAAACATATACATGTTTTTTATGAAAACTCTGGTTACCTTGGTGGGGTGAAATTGCGTTCAGCTTTTCCTAAGCAGGGGGCAACACTGACCAGAACATCACATGTTTTTAATTATGGTCCTGAATCTCCTTATGTACATTTTTCGAGCCAACAGTTGCTCTCAAAGAATCAATTTCTCTTTGTATAAACATGTCTTGCCTAAAAAAGTGGGAGCTCTTGTAAGAACTTTTAAGACTCTGTTTTCCTTCCACAGTGCATAGGCTCTGAATATTAGCTCTCTCAAGTTTGGGGGAGACTGGAGGGTAAACAGAAAGATACCTAGCACTTCAGCGCAGGACTTCAGGTGTGGAGGAGTGGAGAGGCAATGTGAGTTGTAGCAGGGCAAAAGAGAGAAGGTCACCATGGGCATGGGTGGGTGGGGAAGACCTCCTGGGGAAGGGATACCAAACTGGAGTCCTGGATAAGAGCAGCCTTCAGTGGGAAGAGAGGCACAAAGAAGGCATTCTATTGATAGAAGGTAATAATAAAGGTTAGTGTGGTATCACTTTGGGGAGGAACAGGCAAGTCACCCCTGACATTCCTTTAAAATTCCTTTATTAATGAAGTACTGTGAATACTGTAAATCTTGTCCACGCTACAATCTGAGATACACTGGACTACACTAAAGGAAGAAATGAAAGAAAACTATGAGCTGATGTCTGGGCAATTACACTATTGCCCCTCGAAGAATTACCATGAACCTAGAGGTGAGTAGGGGTTGGGTAAAGAATTTTACTTTGGGGACTTCCCTGGTGGCACAGTGGTTGAGAATCCGCCTGCCAATGCAGGGGACACGGGTTCGAGCCCTGGTCCGGGAAGATCCCACGTGCCGTGGGGCAACTAAGCCCGTGCTCCACAACTACTGAGTCTGCGCTCTAGAGCCCGCGAGCCACAACTACTGAGCCCATGCGCCTAGAGCCCGTGCTCTGCAACAAGAGAAGCCACTGCAATGAGAAGCCAGAGCACCGCAATGAAGAGCAGCCCCCGCTCAATGCAACTAGAGAAAGCCCACGCACAGCAACGAAGACCCAACGCATCCAAAAAAAAAAAAAAATTCAAAAAAAAAATTTTACTTTGTTCTGGCCCATCCACAAAGTTTTCTCCACTATGCTTTAGTATGAAGCCTCTGTAATCCTAATATATATTAAAAGACGTTGTCGTTGTGATGATGTAACAATATAACATAGTAAAAGCTCCCAGAGCTGAACCCATCACATGGTAGGAGCTGGGTAAAAGCTTGATCAGACTCAGAAACATGGCCTTCTCTGAAAAGCTGGAGAGAAGAACCTGGCTCCCTGCTCTCTGCAGTTTGGCTGTGGACTCGGTAAAGAGCCATCACTCCTAAACTCTCGGGCTGTGCCTTCAGAGACTGTGTATCACACCAGGGTTGGGTTCTGATGTGATTCCCAGATGTCAAGATGGGAACCCTGGAATGACAGGTTGCAAAGGGTCTCACAGTTGGAAAAGGGCCTCTGCAGTCCATGTTGCTTTGCTATACATTCCAGACACACATTGACTCAAATCCCCTGTTCATCCACTTCTTTGATGTTCAATGCATGAAATTTAGAATAAACCAAAACTCTGGGGTGACTCCAAGGAGGGGAGATGTCCTGGAGTCCTTTCCTTGTGAACATAATCTCCTTATTCTATCGTCCCTTCATTCTCTCCCACATACTATTGTTTCATTTCCTTCCCTCCACTGTGTCACTGCTTTCCATTTACAGGTTTCCCCCCCTATTTGAGCATTCCTATGACACATTTCCTAAGCTGAAATGGGTATAAGGCAAAGAAGCAATTACCTTTTTTTGTAAAAGTGAAAATCCTCTTTGGATTTCTTTCCATTAGCAAAAACAGATACAATTGGCCCTCCATATCCCCCCTTCCGCATCCTCGGATTCAACCAACCACAGAATGAATTCTGATCTGCAATTGGTTGAAACTGAGGATGTGGAACTAGCCTGTACAGGGGCTAACTGCGCTACACCATTTTATAAAAGGGACTCGAGGATCGATGGATTGATGGCTTTTGGTATCCGAGGGGTCCTGGAATCAAGACGACTGTACTAATGTAGGTCTTTCCTCAAAGCAAAGGGGCGTAAAGTGAACTTTTGAAAAGTGAGGGATACCTGTATCCCGAAATCAGATTTAAACCTACCGAATAGGTTTTGACTATATTTTACCTTCCATTGCCTACCTCTCACCTCCCACCTGATTCTTAAAAACAAAGAATAAACACAGTCTCACCACTACTATCACCATCACCACCAAAACAACCAAAGAACATACACCCATTTAATCAAGCCAGAGGTTAATGCTTTGTGTTAAAACTTTTCTTAAAGGTAACTTTCTCCCCCATGACTTCGATGGCTTTGGCTAGGGTATGAAAGCTGGATCTGAGGGAACTGTGACGCCTCCAGGCCTGGGACTTAGGGCTGGGTCAGGTGCCCTTTCTCCTTTCCCTCTGCTTTCCCCTTGTGCCTTCTTCCTGGCCCCTCTTTCTCCCTACCTTTTCTCATTTCTCCTATTTACCTCCCCACCCCTGCTTTCTTTTCACAATTTCCATCCCTCAAACCTTCCATCCCTAGTTGGGGTCAAGCCTAACCTCCTACTAAGACCACCTGTGGCAAACTGTCCCCTATTCTGATGGTGCCTGATTAGAGCAGCCTCCCTGGCACCACATGCATTGGCAAAGGCGTCTTCTAGTCCAACGATCACTGACTGCTCAGCCAGCACACAGCTGCCAGGAGCCACCCTCTCTTTCCCCAACTTCCCATGGGTCCTGGCAAGCGAATGGTTCAATGGTTAGTGGCCACCCAGCAGGCTACTTAGAGCTCATACAGTTGTGAAAGGTATAGAGCTTTTCTCCTATCTTGACACCCTCTCTTTTTAATTTAAAAAATTTTTTGTATTAATTTTTTTTTTTTTTTTTTGTGGTACGCGGGCCTCTCACTGTTGTGGCCTCTCCCGTTGTGGAGCACAGGCTCCGGACGCGCAGGCTCAGCGACCATGGCTCATGGGCCCAGCTGCTCCGCGGCACGTGGGATCCTCCCGTACCGGGGCACGAACCCGTGTCCCCTGCATCGGCAGGCAGACTCCCAACCACTGTGCCACCAGGGAAGCCCTGTATTAATTTTTATTGGAGTACATTTGATTTACAATGTTGTGTTAGTTTCTGCTGTACAGCAAAGTGAATCAGTTATACACGTACATATATCCACTCTTTTTCAGATTCTTTTCCCATATAGGTCATTACAGAGTATTGAGTAGAGTTCCCTGTGCTATACAGCAGGTTCTTATCAGTTATCTATTTTACATATAGTAGTGCGTTTATGTCAATCCCAATCTCCCAGTTTTTCCCTCCCACCCCTTCCCCCTTGGTAACCATAAGAAAAATAGGGAACGCTTCATGAATTTGCATGTCATCCTTGAGTAGGGACCATACTAACCTTCTCTGTATCGTTCCAATTTTAGCATATGTGCTGCCAAAGCAAGCACCACCCTCTCTTTTTTAATCCACAATTGCTGTTATCTTTCTTTTGCTTCTCCAGAATTAATTTCAAAATCTAAATGTTTTGCACGGCTGTCCTGTTAGTCAGCCTCTGGTGGTTTACTATTTAGATAAAAACATTCATCCTGAAATACAGGAACAAGAAAAGTGCAAGTGTGCTTACCTGGTGCATCAAATAAAAAATCACCTGGTTAATTCAGTCATCTGGCGCAAAGGAGGCTCCTGTTTCCTCCAGTTTTTCATTCTCTCTAGGATGCTAATTGTTTTTCTTTTGATAGTCTTGTAATTTTGGCCTGAAGTCTAAAATCTGGCCTGCTGGGCTATGTGTCGGATTTGTAAATTAGATGACATCTGTTTTGAATTTAATCCATCTTTAATTTTCTTTTGAGCTCTCTTCCCTTATTCATTTCCCCTTCAATTGTAAGGATCAGACTTTGCTGGATGCTTTAGACAAAAGTGTGGACCTTTCTGCTTTGTGGGGCACAGATTAAAATTACTGAAGCTAAATGGTCACAATGAAGGCTATTCAGAGAAAAGATGTGGGGAGAGAAGCCTAGCAACCATCCTAGAGAGGATGAGCAGCTAATACAAAAGCCTGGCTGTCCACACCAGCCTTTTTGAGATTCCCACCGAATACTTAAAATCGATTAGAAGGAGACTGACAGAGAGGGTTGAAACGGGTGAAGTGTTTTGAATTGAGAGAGGCTGAGGTGGTGGCGATGGTGATGGTGTTGGTGTATGTGAAGGGAGTGGTGACCTTTCATCTCTTCACATTTACTTTTTTCTTTTCTTTTTCCCCAGAAAAATAATAAACGGAGGAGAAATGCATTTTCCTAATGCAGACTCATATTTTGACAGTGAGACCTCATTATTTTCTCCTGTCTACATATCGCCTAAATTCTTCTTTTCATGTGGAAGTTGTTTATTGCTAACTGGATTGGGCCTGCTTATTAAGAATCATTTTTCCTGTCAGAAAGCCTAAGGTAACACCCTTGTATAACATGTTTTTCCTTTATACAGACCCTTTTTCACACATATAATCTCATGGAGAGTCAATTGGCCTCTTGAAACTTTGCCTGTGTAGAGGCAAGAAAGAATGGATAGACTACTGGCCAGCATACGTGCCCGAGCTTTCACATCTGACGTACACACCAGTCACCACTGGAAGAAGAAATGAGTAGGCTAGCTGAGCACAGAATGTAAAGTGGCTCCCCTGAACACCAGCTGTAGAAGCTCTAAACTGAATTTCCCCACATCACGAAAATTGGCCAACAGTGACTTTGTGCTTGCACATAGATGACAAATCATCCCTTCATGATGCTGGCTTTGGATTTTTTGGATGCTGCCATGTGTAGGCTGCTGCTAGGCAGGTCATGGGGTCTGTGTAAATGCTGTTTTTAAATGGAATACGTAAATGGTTCTCAACTGGGGGTGATTTTTATCTCTAAGGGGACATTTAGCAGTGTCTGGAGACATTCTTGGTTGTCACAGCTGAGGGGGAGGGTTGCTACTAGCATCTGGTGGGCAGAGGCTGGGGAAGCTCGTAAGTACTGTAGAATGCACAGAACAGCTCCACAACCAAGAATTATCTAGCCCAAATGTCAATAGCACCAAAATTAGAAAACCTGGTATTACAGGCATCTATACTAGACATTGAACTAGGCAGCAACAGATTTTTATATGCTCAATCAAAACTGTGGTGTTGAGAGAAAAGGGCACTTGCTATCTGGCTTCCTCAGATGAATAGCTATTGTTGACTTTGATGACCATCTTGGCCATAAAATATTCTCTGTGTGGAGTGGGCCAAGAGGTCCTCCAGATGGGCTCCCCTCCTGCTACATCTTTTCTTGGTTATCAGCATCCTCTTCCATATGTATGTGGTCACTCAAGCTAGGTATCTTTGGGTTTTCATTCACTCTCCTCCCCTTCTCCTTACCCCACCTCTCACCAATAATCGATTCTTCCTAATTCCAAGCTCTCTCACTATAAAGATCTGTCCTGACTTCTTAGGTTCCCCACCTCTGATTTAGCCCAGGCCTCGCTCACCATGGAGGGAGCCTACTGCTAAACCCCCAGTAATAGCATCCTGGCCACTCTCTCTCTTGCCAGCCTGCAGCTCCAGCCAAATCCATTCAGGGCTGCACCATGTCAGCCGCTTCCTCATCCACCTAGTCCTTTAGTGAAGAAATATTTATTGAGTGCCCACTATCTGCTAGTTACTGTGCTAGAACAGTGTTCATTCCCTGGATTAAAATCTTTCCAAGCCGCCATGTTGCTTACAGGACAAACTCCTTGCTTCTCTGAGAATCTGCCTTTGACCTAACTTTTCAGTTTACTCTCCCACCCTCCACTGATGTATTCACTCCAGCCACGATGAACGAATTGCTTTTCGTTAGTCTGGGTCACACACTCTTAAGCTCTTTTATCTTTGCATGTGAGGAGTGTCCTTTCTATTTGGAGTATCCTTTCAACGCTTATCTGGGGAACTTTCATTCATCCTGTGCAACTTAATCTGGTACCTACGCAGATGCCTGGCACATGGAAGCTACTCAATAAACATGGAATGAACTTAAATTTCACCTTCGTTGTGAAATATTCTTCGTTTCCCTGGCTGTATGTCTCTCATGCTCCACAGCCTGCTATATGCACTTCCATTAATCCTGTCACATGCACTGACTGTGAACCCTTTGAGGAACGGTATTTTATGTCTTATGTTTTGTTTTATATCTCTTGGGACCTCCAGGCTCTGTGCCATGCTGGACATAAAGTGGACCCTTGTGACTAAATGTTCACTATTCTGTAAGGATGGCTTCTTGTGTTTTTGGAATGCTGTTTCAGGCTGAAAATGATATGCATCATTTGTTAGCCCCAAAACTCACAAAACCTGATGCTAGTCTCAAATGTGCCTTGCCCCTTCTCCATAACTGAATACCTTCCAGTGCATAGGATCTGAAATTTGAGTCCATCTTTTATCACTTAGTTACTGTGTAACCTTGGGAAGAGATTTAACCAGTCTCTGAGCCTTTGTTTCTTCTTCTATAAAATAGGAATAATGATAATTGCCCTTCTTACCCCTTAGGGTGATCATGAGAATCAAATGAGATGATGAATTTGAAAGTACTTTGTGACTTCTAAGGTCATAAAACTTTCCAAGTGCCTCCTTATTCAAAATGTAGCAAAACATAATAAAACCCCTCCCTCAATCCTGCATGGTCTTTATTTTTTTCCACAAACTTCTTGAAAGGACCAGATTTGTTTATTGTATCCACCCTTTCCCTTCAACCCCAGGCATCCTGTTTTATGTCCAGCCATACCACTGGCAGCTCACTCACTACAATCATCAATAATTTTCTAATTGCTAATATCTGTGGACACTTTTCTGTCCTTCCTTCATTTGACCTGACTCCAGTCTGCCTCTGCCTGAGATGTTCTCTGCACTGGGGCCAGAGTGAGCTTCCTGAAACATGGATTCTGATCATATCTTAACATGTAAAAACCCACCATGATTCCTCACAGCCTCCAGGATAAAATTCAAACTCCTTAAGAAGGTCTGTCATGTCCTGCATCATCTGGTCGCTGCCTACCACTTCATCAGTATTACCTAATGTCGCTCTCCTTATTACACACACCCTAGCCAGACAAAATGACTTCTGTTTCCAGAAAGTGCTGTGCTCTTTCACATGCTGCCCCAAAGCCAGCCTGGTACAATCTGGTCATCTTTCAAGACTTGGTTCAAAATATCACCTCTTTTGGGAAGTATTCCCTGATCTCAGCTTCCCATTCCTCTCCATTCCATGCAGAAGTAGGTACCCCCATCTCTGTGTTCCCCAAACTCCTTGACAGCATCATAATCAGCATAATCTTCCCACTATTCTCTAATTACCCACTCAATATTTACCTCCTTGCTAGATAATGAGCTCTTTGGGTAAAGGAACATGTTTTATCTCTCAATATGTCTAGCTTTTGGCATGGTTCCTGGTATAGAGTAAGCAACTGTTAAATACTTGTTAAATAAATAAACAAGTTCTATAAACATTATTATTTGCACTACATTCTTATTTCTTTACCGTATTTTTTACACTTTTTTTAGGATTGTTTTGGTTACATTCTGGTTTTCACAGATTTAGAAAAAATTCTGGCAAATGTCATAATTTATTCAGAAGTTACTCTATGTTGAGATAGTGAGTTTGGCTTTCTTTGGGAACTTTTATGCTTACAAAAGAAAACATAGCCTTTTGTGCTATGTCTCAGTGGGTTCACAACAGATCCTGAGGTACCCAGGGATCCCTGCTCACCTGTCACTTCTGGCCTTGGTGGTTTCCAGTTGTCGCGTAAGGAGCTTGGCAATGGCAGTGAAGCTGTTGCTCATGCGGAAGATGTCTCTGCTCTGAGGGCCCAGGATGGAGGAGAAGGTGTCTGTGATGCTCTTAATCTCCAGCAGGAGAATATGGTGAAACGAGTGCTCCATGCTGGCCAGCTGACTCACCAGGAACGGCAAGCAGCTCCTGGCTCTCTCCTGCCAAGAACAATGGAGAATGTGTACAATTGTTGGTGGGGATAGAAACTGCTGCAGCCACTATGGAAAATAGTACGGCAGTTCCTCTGAAAATAGAACTACCCTATGATCCAGTAATCCCACTTCTGGGAATCTATCCAAAGGAAACGAAGTCATTATCTCAGAGATATCTGCACTGCCATGTTCATAGAAGCATTATGTACAACAGCCAAGACATGGAAGCAACCTAAGTGTTCACTGACACATGAATGGATAAAGACAATATGGCATATAAGTATGGAATGAAACGTTATTCAGCCACAAAAAAGAAGGAAATCCTGACATTTGTGATTACATGGATGAATCTGGAGGGCATTATGCTAAGTAAAACAAGCCAGACAGAGAAAGACAAATACTTTATGGTATCTCTTATGTGTAGAATCTAAAAAAAAAAAGGTCAAACCCAAAAAACAGAGGCTAGAGAAGTGGTTGCCAAGGACTAGTGGCGGGGGGGAATAGGGAAAAGTTGGTAAAGTGTATAAACATTCAGTTATAAGATGAATAGGGTCTGAGTATCTAACGTATAACATAGTGACCATAGTTGATAACACTGTATCATGTAATTGAAATTTGCTAAAACATATGGGATAATGGATGGGTTAATTAACTTGATAGGGGGGAATCCTTTCTCAATGTATATGTATATCAAATCATTTGTTGTACACTTTAAATATCTTATCATTTTCCTTGTCAATTATACTTTAATAAAGCTGGGGTGGTGGTGTGGGGAAGAACGATGAAGAACTAAGGTCTATATTAAAAAAAAAAAGTCAGAGTCCCATGACCTGCAGATGACAATTCTATGGGGAATTTACTTAGAGAGCTAGCTGAAGCTAACAATGTTTCATTCATCATGCCTCTTAATTGGCTTCTTTGAGGTTTTAACTTTTTTCCTGATTTCCAAGACAATTTAAAAAAAATAAATAAAACCTTTTCCCTGTTACTCCTTTCTTAAAAATATGTAGTCTCATGAGCCTATCTTGCCAGGTCCAAATCTCTCAACCATTGTTAATGATCTGACCACCACATTCACCCTTCCCAACTCTGCTTCCTCCTTGGGCCAAGCCTCTATGCCTATGACTCACTAACTCCACGCAGACAGGGGAGGCCTGATCAACGGCACCCCCCATCCATCTGCCTATCAGATGATGCCATGTACCATAATGGTATACCTCCTCTCCACAGGACATCCTCCCTCATTTGTTCACTTTAAGCATTTGTCAGCATGTTACAGATTTTAGGTGCCTGGTCGAATGAGTAGATTCTAGTATTCAGCTTTAATCAAGTTAACTCTCACAGTTGACTTAAATACGTTCCTTCAAAAAATTGAAGATGAAGAACAGCATGAATAACTCAGGTGTGAGTGAATAACAAGAAAATGGCTTAGCTGACTGGTCTCCTGTACCTATGAGAACTCCTCATCAGTCATATTATGAGGTGACATGATTTAATCCAACATGACTGGAAGTTAGCTAAAAAAATTCAAAATTATCAAGCACGTTATTTGAAATGTAGATTTGTGCCCAATATAAATAATGATATACCATTAATAAATAAAAATAATTAAAATATTCTTATTTTATCTTTAACTGCTCTTTTAAAATCTTATTTTTTAATGTATTTTAAAACTTTTATAATGGTAGTATAATAGAACATACGTATAATTATAAATAAATATATATTGGAGGCTGATGATCAAAATCCTTTTAAGTGATAGGTGTGCAGGTGTAAATTACTCTTCTAGCTAGGAATTCCCCTGTCCCCTTTGTTCTAGCATTTGGGGCCTTTATTTCTTTCAAGATGTAACTTCTCTCTCCTCCATGAAGCCATTCCCAATGACCTCTTCTGTCTGAATTTTCACCATATTATCAACTCTTTTTAAAAATCTTTTTCGTACTTGTTTGCATTTGATCATTTGTTTACTCGTGCTTTTATTGCATGCCTGTAATATGTCTGTGCTAGACACTAGAAGACAAAGGTGAATGAGAAGTGGTCTCTGCCTTTAAGGGACCCACAATCTCCCCTTCCATGTATAATTCCCTAACGGTTACATGAACCACTCAAGTCTCCTAAAGGGGCCACTTCTCATACATCAATCATCAGCCCGGCACAGAACTGAGCCTGTAGTGTCTACACTTGGTGTGTATGTCTTGATTCACTGAGTTAAGCAAACCTTATATGCCAAGGCATGACTTTACAAATAAAGGTATGTAGTTGCAAAAGAATTCTGTACTTTAAAAGAAATATTTATTACAGAACAGATTGCAGTAGTGAACTTCCCTAGTCTTTAATACTTAACTTGTTTTTCAAAGAGTCCATGTACAATTGCACTGGAACACATCTCTTGGAGAAGGGGGTACATCTCCTATCAATCCCTTAATAAGTATTTGTTAAGAACCCCTAGGGCACAGTGCTCTGTCTGGATATGTGGGACTAAGGCTAGTAATTCAGTGAGCTGGACAGCTAATTGAAGAGATATTTACTCATTGAAGGATAACAATATTAGAGGAATGAAAAATACACACCATTGGAACAAGTTCCTTGATAGCCCATGTTATACTTTGGCTCATATAATTGTCAGGTTGCAGAAGGACACCTAAGTACTCTTGAGTCTAATATTTTTTTCAACATAGATGCTTTCATTCACGCAAGGGCTCTGTATGTGAATTCACGGTGTGCAATGTATCACAGGGACATTTTCCCTTCCTCATTTCAAGGCAAAAGCTGGATGTACGGGTCCCTACCCTGCACCAGACACTCTTTTAGAAGCTAGGAACACAGCACTGAAGGAAAAAGATAATCTCTGCCATGATAATGAGGCAGACAGACAATAAACAAAATCCATGTGTAAAATACAGAGTGTGTTGGATGGAGAAATGTACCTCAAAGGAAGATGAGGCAGAATAGGGAGACCCACGGAGGGGGGTTAATGTTAAATAGCGCAGTCAGGTCAGATTTCACAGAGAATATTACATATGAATTCAGCAAGATTTTAGGATCTAAACCCCATAGTCTCAGTAACCACAGAAAACAGTTACAGCAAAAAGTGTCCTGATTGACAAAGGGAGGTTGGAAGAGATAAGAAAAGGGACACGGGAGATGTGGCACTTTACTATGGAGAATGCGATTTCAAATTTCAAGTAACTTCCTCAGCTTCAGCTTCAGGTTCTTCTTTAGCAGTTTTTTTAGTCAGTCCACAAACATTTCATTTGCTTACCTAAGAGGTGTCCCTACGGTTTCATTAAGAGCCCTTTTTTGAAAGCACATGTCTTCCTAAAGGTGAGGATGGCTGTGTGAGTATTTGCTGAAATCAACACAATTCTGGATGATTTTCTGGCAGCCAAATTGAGCTGAAGGGAAAATTAATCACAGCGTGGGAACAAGAAAAGTTATAACTGCTCTGGAACTAACACATAAAGCCTAGCCAACGTCACATCGTTTGTTCTGAAAACTTGGAGCATGCCCATTTACCTCACAGGGGTAACAGATGTGATTCTGGATTAGAAAGTGGGATGTTAGGGTAAGAAGGGGTTTAGGAGATTCTGATTTCTTTCTTGGCTCCACAATATTTCATCTCTGGGGACCAGTGACTGCATTTTTCTGCTTTCAGTCATCCCACCGTGGGGACAGGGTCAGCAGCACCTGTGTGCCTTAATGGTAAGCTCGACCTCATCCCTTCTGACATAAATTGATTATTTAATATTAAAATAATAACAGCTGACCCACTAATCACCAAGCCTATTCTATACGATTTTTATGTATTTATTCATGCAATCCTCCCAATAATACTGTGATCACTGCCATTTTATAAGAAGGAAACTGAGGCACAGATGGAGGACTCACTCACTCAGGTCACACTGCCCTCCGTGTCTCTAAAGCTGTGTCTTCTCTGGCTATACTTCCATCCCTCCCGCCCCAAATCCCAAACCCACCCTTGCACATATTTTCCCACTCCTTTTTCCTATCTCTTGTTCATCATCAGTTATAGGATCCTTTTCACTTTATTTTGATTAAGTGGTGTAAATATCATAAATACTCTGTAAATACAAAATAGACCAGCAGGTCTCAAACTTTTTGGTCTCAGGAACTTTTTACTGTCTTAAAAATTATAGAAGACACCAAAGAGTTTTTGTTCATCTGAGTTATATATATTGATATTTACCATTTATTAAGTTAAATAAAAGAAATTTCAAAAAATGTCTCGAGGGCTTTCCTGGTGTCACAGTGGTTGGGAGTCCACCTGCCAATGCAGGGGACACAGGTTCGTGCCCCGGTCTGGGAAGATCCCACATGCCGCAGAGCGGCTGGGCCGGTGAGCCATGGCTGCTGAGCCTGCACGTCCAGAGCCTGTGCTCTGCAATGGGAGAGGCCACAACAGTGAGAGGTCCGTGTACCGCAAAAAAAAAAAAAAAAAAAAGTCTGGAGACATTTTTGGTTGTCACTGCTGGGGGTGTTATGGGGGACAAGCTGGTAGTATCTACTGGGTAGAGGCTGGAGATGCTGCTAAACATCCTACAGTGCATAGGACAGCCCCCTCCCAGAAACCAAATATCAAAATATTTGGCTCATACATAGAGAATCCTAAAGATGCTACCAGAAAACTACTAGAGCTAATCAATGAATTTGGTAAAGTAGCAGGATACAAAATTAATGCACAGAAATCTCTGGCATTCCTATACACTAATGATGAAAAATCTGAAAGTGAAATCAAGAAAACACTCCCATTTACCATTGCAACAAAAAGAATAAAATAGCTAGGAATAAACCTACCTAAGGAGACAAAAGACCTGTATGCAGAAAATTATAAGACACTGATGAAAGAAATTAAAGATGATACAAATATATGGAGAGATATACCATGTTCTTGGATTGGAAGAATCAACATTATGAAAATAACTCTACTACCCAAAGCAATCTACAGATTCAATCAATCCCTATCAAACTACCAATGGCATTTTTCACAGAACTAGAACAAAAAATTTCACAATTTGTATGGAAACACAAAAGACCCCGAATAGCCAAAGCAATCTTGAGAATGAAAAATGGAGCTGGAGGAATCAGGCTCCCTGACTTCAGACTATACTACAAAGCTACAGTAACCAAGACAGTATGGTACTGGCACAAAAACAGAAATAGAGATCAATGGAACAGGATAGAAAGCCCAGAGGTAAACCCACGCACATATGGTCACCTTATCTTTGATAAAGGAGGCAGGAATGTACAGTGGAGAAAGGACAGCCTCTTCAATAAGTGGTGCTGGGAAAACTGGACAGGTACTTGTAAAAATATGAGATTAGATCACTCCCTAACACCATACACAAAAATAAGTTCAGAATGGATTAAAGACCTAAATGTAAGGCCAGAAACTATCAAACTCTTAGAGGAAAACATAGGCAGAACATTCTATGAAATAAATCACAGCAAGATCCTTTTTGACCCACCTCCTAGAGAAATGGAAATAAAAACAAAAATAAACAAATGGGACCTAATGAAACTTCAAAGCTTTTGCACAGCAAAGGAAACCATAAACAAGACCAAAAGACAACCCTCAGAATGGGAGAAAATATTTGCAAATGAAGCTACTGACAAAGGATTAATCTCCAAAATTTATAAGTAGCTCATGCAGCTCAATAACAAAAAAAAACAAACAACCCAATCCAAAAATGGGCAGAAGACCTAAATAGACATTTCTCCAAAGAAGATATACAGACTGCCAACAAACACATGAAAGAATGCTCAACATCATTAAACATTAGAGAAATGCAAATCAAAACTACAGTGAGATATCATCTCACACCAGTCAGAATGGCCATCATCAAAAAATCTAGAAACAATAAATGCTGGAGAGGGTGTGGAGAAAAGGGAACCCTCCTGCACTCTTGGTGGGAAGGTAAACTGATACAGCCACTATGGAGAACAGTACAGAGGTCTCTTAAAAAACTAAAAATAGAACTACCATATGACCCAGCAATCCCACTACTGGGCATATACCCTGAGAAAACCATAATTCAAAAAGGGTCATGTACCACAATGTTCACTGCAGCTCTATTTCCAATAGCCCGGAGATGGAAACAACCTAAGTGTCCATCATAGGATGAATGGATAAAGAAGATGTGGCACATATATACAATGGAATATTACTCAGCCATAAAAAGAAACGAAATTAAGCTATTTGTAATGAGGTGGATAGACCTAGAGTCTGTCATACAGAGTGAAGTAAGTCAGAAAGAGAAAGACAAATACCGTATGCTAACACATATATATGGAATTAAAAAAAAATGTCATGAAGAACCTAGGGGTAAAACGGGAATAAAGACACAGACCTACTTGAGAATGGACTTGAGGATATGGGGAGGGGGAAGGGTAAGCTGTGACAAAGCGAGAGAGAGGCATGGACATATATACACTACCAAATGTAAGGTAGAGAGCTAGTGGGAAGCAGCCACATAGCACAGGGAGATCAGCTCGGTGCTTTGTGACCGCCTGGAGGGGTGGGTTAGGGAGGGTGGGAGGGAGGGAGACGCAAGAGGGAAGGGATATGGGAACAGATGTATATGTATAACTGATTCACTTTGTTATAAAGCAGAAACTAACACACCATTGTGAAGCAATTATACTGCAATAAAGTTGTAAAAAAAAATTTGGCTCAAAATATCAACAGGGCCAACCTAAGTTAAGTGAAACTGGCTTTTTGTTTGTTTGGCTTCTTCCCTGCAAACCTGTGGTGATGAAGAAGTCGATGAGTACATTTTTGTGCCACTGTCTTGATCTGTGCTAAGGCACTGGCAGTTTTACCCATCACCGCTTTTGTCCTTTCAGTGCAAATGTCAACACAGTGAAAAAGGTCAGTGATGTGTGAGTATTAGTGTGAAAATAGCTTGGATCTCGCAGATCCCCTGAAGGGGTCTCAGGGGTCCATGGACCGCACTGAGAATTGATGAACTAGAATCAAGGGTCAGCAAACTGTTTCTGTAAAGAATCAGAGAGTAAATATTTTTGGCTTTATGGGCCATGTGGTATCTGTTATGGGAAAACAGCTACAGACAATAAGTAAATGAATAGGTGTGGCTGGATTTGGGTCACAGGCAGTGATTTGCCTTGGTCATACCATTCATTTTTTTTGTGTTATTCATTTTGTTTGTAAAATACTGCTACTACTATCTCATAAAATGCTTCTGTTATTCTTTGTTAGGATAACAGAATGTAAATCAGAAAGTAGCCAAAAATGAAAATGTGGGTGCCTGGTTATGGTGATGATTGTTTCCCTCTATTAAGCATCCACTGTGTCCCAGGTACTTGGCATCTGCTTCCTCACTTAATCCTCATGACAACCTTGCAAAATGGTAAGAGGATGAAGATACTGATAAGAGGGCCAATCACTGGACCAAGATTACACTGGTAATACGAGTCTTGGTAGCACAGACAAGAATGAATCAAGATCTGCCTGATTTCAGAGTTTGAATATTTCCACTTTGGCTAGGCTGAAAAAGATGGCTTAGTGCAGCCCTGTCTGCTGCTACCTTCCTGTCTTCCACTCACAGCAGGTATCAGCAAGTGATTTCAGCATTCTCTGCTGAACTTTCCCAAGACCCTTTCTCAACACTATGCTCCTTGTGAGAGCGTCTCAACCCTGGCTGTATGTTAGAATCACCTGCGAAGCTTCTAGAACAATTCTAATGCCCCAAAATTCCCCTCTCCCCGCCACCCCCGTTTCTATTTAATTTCATTGTGATGGGTGGGGTCCAGGCAGAGGAATTTTTAAAACCTCTCAAGTAATTCTAATATAGAGCCAGGGCTGAGAATCACTAGTGTATATAGAGTCCCAAATCTCTGAAAGTTTGAGAATTTGCTGATTTTAGGAAATGTGGATTTGGTCCTAAAATCCACACTTTTCTCTCTGTCCTTTATCAATTTACAAAAGAGTTAAAGAAAATAATTTATTTTGCTGCCTGAATGAAAAGATTTTATTTACTGGGCATCTGTTATTCTTGCTTTTTTACTGGGCCATTTCATTGTTATTTTTTCATAATTCAACTCTTAGACGTCTCCACACACCAAAAAGACACTTGCAAGGGGCATTAGGAATGTAAATCAAAGGAGCTTATTGTTAATGCTTTCTCAGTGAAGCTTTGCCAGGGAGACCCTAGCCTTTACTTAGGAGCCCTCAGAAGCCTGAGTGAGGCCAGCAATTGCTTGGTGGTGTATTTATTCCATGAGCCTCTTTCCTAATGATGGTGGGGTTACTAGCTTCAGAGCAAGAGTTGAAGGATTAGTATGGGCCCCTCCTCCACCTCAATTCCCTGGCTTCACGAAACTCTAGAGAAGGGGAGCCAACTCTTTCTGATTGGTCCTGGGATTTTCCTGGTTTTGGCACTGAAGGTCCCAAATCCTGGGAAACCCTTCAATCGAGGGCAAATTGGGACAGTTGGGCACCCTACTCTGGAGTCTGTGAGAAGGTGGGAAATTATTTCAGCTCAGAGGACTCTGCTAGACAGCCTCACACTGCTGGTGAATGTGATGATATATCACTGTCTGTCTCTCTATGTATATGTGTATGTGTGTGTGTTGTGTGTATGTGTGTGTTTGTGTACACAGAGTCGATTATTATTATTCATAGTAGCTATGTTCTATAAAGTCACTTCAAACACTGAATTAGCAAATACTGAAGCATTGCTTCTAGAGCAAATATAGAGGTAGGTTCCTGAAAGTCTCCGGTCACACATTTTCATCAACTGATCAATACATAACCTTGTTTTATGTGTGTTTCTATCTAAAGATGTCTTCAGATGAATGGATAAAGAAGATGTGGTACATATATACAATGGAATATTACTCACCCATGAAAAGGAACGAAATTGGGTCACTTATAGAGACATGGATGGGCCTAGAGACTGTCATAAGAGTGAAGTAAGTCAGAAAGAGAAAAACAAACATTGTATATTAATGCATATGTGTGGAATCTAGAAAAATGGTACAGATGAACTGGTTTGCAAGGTAGAAACAGAGACACAGATGTAGAGAACAAATGTATGGACACCAAGGGGGGAAAGCTGGGGGGGATGGTGGTGGGATGAATTAGGAGATTGTGATAGACATATATACACTAGTATGCATAAAATAGATAACTAAGAAGGACCTGCTATATAAAAAAATAGTAAAGTAAAATTCAAAAGAAAAAAAATAAAGATGTCTTAATTGATACAGATCATTAATTCATTAAAATTGAACTCACAGCTAACAGCGCTATAACTCATGCCTGAATGCAGCCTACATAACACACAAATTTTCTCCATAAGGTGCATCACAGCCTTCTCACACTTGGGAACACTAGAGAGCACTTCAGCACTAAACTTGTGGACATTTTAAGCAATGAAGTCACCAACAAAGAGCACAAAGATTAGACTGTGGCACTAAATAGACCACGAGAAGAACAGACACTTATTTACAGAGAGAGGGGAACTGAAACAAGAAGGCAGAGCATTGCCTTGTTCAACCCCAGCTGGGAACCTGTGCAGTGGGCACCATTCTGTGCATGTCTGTGAGTGACCTCACAAGCACCTCGAGTATTGATTTGGGGTTACAAACACAGTTTAGAGACTAGGGTGAATTTTGTGAATATAAAATCAGTGAGGTCGATAGAAAGATAGATAGATATCAATAGACAGACAGATAGACACGTAGATAGGTGGATCGATTAATCAATCTTGGATCTTTGTGGACCTCCTATAAAAGAAAATTATTTTCTTTTACCTTCTGGTCAGAATTGAAAGATATTCCAAACTGCTGGGCCTGACTTTCCATTCAGCCATCAGGAATGTGAGCTCAGCTTAACCAGGTCATATGGAGTTTGTTTTGAGTTTAAGTCTCCAGCTCATCTTGTCAGTTTCTTTCCTTCTACTTTTCACCACAGGCAGATTCTCTCCTTGCCTTTAAACTAATCGAAACGTTCTTTCCTTAGTAAGTTACTATATATCCGAATCCACATATGCTCTGTTTTTCACCCACATAATAATTCTTTTCCCCACCACAGATGGATTTGTATATATGACCCAACTTGGGTGTGCAGATTGAAGGCTGGCGACAGCCATTTGCGTTTTGCTTGCAACTCAATTGTTTTTTGTTCTTTATTTTTAACAAAACAACCTCAGAATTTATTTAAAAATTGGTAAAACTTCAGGGAAAAATAGATCAATGAATATTTGTAGTTGGAGATTTTAATATACTTCTCTCAAAATTGATAGTTAAAGCAAGTAACACACAAGTAGATATATCAAAGACCTAACCATATAATTAATACATTTGAGCTATTAGAAATATTTTTTCAATCCTGAACTAAATAGGATGCACATTCTTGTACACCTTAATTGAACACAATATTGTAAATCAACTTCAAAAAAATAGTATGCACATTCTCTTTGAGTATGACTGGAACAACAACTCAGTTATTTACAGCAGAATATGAAAAACATGGTAACATGACATATTCTAAAATCCTTTTTTTCCTTTTTTGATTCTTCACAGAAAAAAAAAAAAAGGAAAAAAAAGATGTTAGAATAATGCCATTCTTTTTAAAGAAGGGATCCATTTGGTTTGGAACACTGAATGAAGCTCTCCCTGAATGAGAATTGTAATTATGAGAAAGCCAAAGGAGAAACTTATCTGTAAATCCTTTTTTAATAGATTCTGATATGCTCGGTAAGACATTTATGAAGTGGTGTTCATGTTGGAGATACTGAGATACGCCTTCTTCTCGGAGCTATCTGTGGCTAGGGGTTGTTGCCATTTTAAAAGACCATCCTTAAAATTGTTTTCTCTTCTTCCATCTCCTTTAGCAACCCAGTTTCCATCAGAAACAGATGTCTTCCATTAGGGCAGACTGTTGGCTACTGGAAGCCCTTCCTCCCCTTCTCTTCCTTGTACCCTCCCACACGTCTTTAAACCATTTCAAACGTCACCTCTTCTGTGAAGTCCTCCTGAACTCTTCCAGCCAAAGTTGCTTGCACCTATCTCTATGTTCCTCAGACCTCTGGCTGTATCTTCATGAGAGCCCTGACATCCGTGCCTGCAATTTCTGTGTCATTGTCACCTTTCCCGGTGTGCCCCTCAAAGGCTGGACATGTCATGTTCATCTTTTTACCTTCGATGCTTAATGTGTTGCCTGACATAAAGTTTATTATTGAAAATCACCACCAACACCCTAACACTCCTGACACGGCTCTGGAACCATGAGGTGGGGAAACAGGATTTGTTAAATCTTCCTACCTCCTTTTGGGGAATGGCTGTACTGATAGATTTTTTTGGTATGGCTGGACTTATGTTAAGAAAAACATGAGATGATTTTGGGCCTGGTGTTTTTATTAGCTGTATAACTTTGGGCATCTTATTTAACCACTTTGAGCCTCAGTTTCTTCATCTATAAATTGGAGCTAGCAATTCAGTGGTAGATATTTTTGCTTGCCTATCAGTAGTCATATCTCATCCTACCACCTTCTTTCTTATTGGTAAAATCTCCATCCTGCCATAACGTGAAAATGACAGCTATTCAATTCCTCAGCCTCCTTTGTAACTAGGGGATGGGTATATGAGTTTATCCTGGGCATTTGGACTTGAGGTGAAGTTTTCTGGGGTGAGAGATTGATGGAAAAGCTTTTTCTCCCAAATGAGAAGAGAGACGTGGAAGGACACATGCCTTTTCTTTAATCAGACGTTGCTGTGTCTACATCATGTGCTGCTGGATCTGTGGCAGCCATCTTACAAGCATGAGGGGACATACTTATGGGGCCAAGTCAATATACTGGGGAGGTGGAGAGAAAGAGCCTTGTCACCAAGGGTTTTTGATGACATTTTGGAATTTTTTTTTTTTTTTTTTTTTCAGTATGCGGGCCTCTCACTGTTGTGGCCTCCCCCGTTGCGGAGCACAGGCTCCGGACGCGCAGGCTCCGGACGCGCAGGCTCAGTGGCCATGGCTCACGGGCCCAGCCGCTCCGCGGCATATGGGATCCTCCCAGACCGGGGCACGAACCCGTATCCCCTGCATCGGCAGGCGGACTCTCAACCACTTGCGCCACCAGGGAGGCCCGACATTTTGGAATTTTTGAAGGGACTTGGACCCATCAAGTCTTGCAGACTTCTTAAATGAGATAATAAATATTCTTATTATTGAAGCTGGCTTTAGTTTGATATGCTATTAACAAACTCAGCTGACACAAATTCTTCAAGACTTTGTTATTAGGAATAATGAGATAATACCTATAAAGGACCTGGCATAGAGCAAATGGTTTTAAAAAATGGTAGCAATCAATTGTTATTACAAGTATTATTCTTAATAAGATGTGATTATACTAGAAATGTCAATGAGTTAAAAAATAAGCCATTTAGTAGAGGCCTATTGTTTTATTATATTATTGTTGTCGATGCCAGCCATACTATTTGGCACATAGTAAATGTTTAATGGTTTTTGTTTTTTTTTTTTGCGATATGCGGGCCTCTCACTGTTGTGGCCTCTCCTGTTGCGGAGCACAGGCTCCGGACGCGCAGGCTCAGCGGCCATGGCTCACGGGCCCAGCCGCTCCGCGGCATGTGGGATCTTCCCGGACCGGGGCACGAACCCCTGTCCCCTGCATCGGCAGGCGGACTCTCAACCACTGCGCCACCAGGGAAGCCCTAATGGGTTTTTTTTTGACATTATAGAATATGTGCTGCACATGAAAGAATATGTATAAACATATTTAAGTAATGAAACAGAACACTGGCAATACCATTGAAAGCACCAGTGTGCCCCTCCCTTGTGCTTCTCTCTTTCTCTCTCTGAATACCTCCTCTGCAGAGAAATCAATATCAGGTTTTAAAAGTCATTTTTAAACAGTGGGAGTCCCTTTGAAACATGTAAAGTTTTACTTACTGGTGATGTATGACTCCTGGTCCTATTCTACTGGAAGACTTTTGGTTCCTCCTATTCTGTTGTCTGTTCAGAGTTTGAGATTTTAACCTCTAAAATAAAAGTTTAAAGATTCTATTGACTGTTGAGTTTATAGCCACTCTTTTTAGAAATTCCAAATGACTGAGTCCAGTTCATTAGAGACCTGCTTTTCTGTTGGATTTAACTGGTCTGTCTGTGCAATGTGAAAAGTTTCTCCATCCCAGCCCCTGCTCAGTCCTCTCTGAACCGCACCCACCCTGATGATTTATAGCTCTTTCTGAGACACCTTCTAGCAGCAGCCTAAGTTGTTCCACTACCTAAAATTTCCCCTTGAAACAATGAGTGTTTGGCTTTCCAGAGGCTCCCTTTACTGCTTGGAAAGTAGAATTGGTGAGTAAGACACTAGCAGGGCAAACAAAAAGAGTATTGGCTGTTTGAGTTGTTGATAAGTGTGAGAGATTTTCTTTGGATACATATTCCCAGAGCAAGTTTCGCCCTCAGAGAACAGAAAGGTGGCAGTCCCATGGAAAGCCCTCCCAGCTGAGCAGAAGCGGGTGGTGGTGTGGTGGTCACAGAGTGTGCTCAGAAGCTCCTTCCTGTGTTTGAATCCTGGCACTGCCACCAGGCAGTCATGGACCTTGGGCAAATCACTTAACTCTCCATGGCTCAGCTTATAAAACAGGTTAACGGGCCTGCCTCATACAGTGGTTGTGAAGATTCAGTGAGTTAAAAACAAAGCATTCAGAACAATGCCTGGCACAGGGAAATGCTAAGTAAACATTAGCTATTATTGTTTCAGTGTCGAAAATCCTAAATGTAAATGCAGACATATCTAAATTATCACCAAAACTAAAATAAGCTGTCTCAGAAGCCATATATTCCCTTAATTTTTCTGAGTTAACTTATTTTGTGAATTGATAAAGGTTTGGAAGTTCTAGAAATGTCCAAAACCCCAATACCCGCTCAGTAAGCAAATATGGGCCACTGTTTCAGTAACCTGCGGAAAGGTTTACCTAGAAGTGAAATTTGCTCAACATTTTACCAAGAAAGCCTATTTCTCTTTTTTAAAAAGTCACATGATTAAGTCAAAAGACTATATAACTTAAGGTTTTCTTAGTGACTTGAATCCTCATGATCTATCAATAGCTAGATCTTTTTCTCTTTGCAATTATTTCCCAGTCTTTCTCAATTTTTTCCTGTATCTGAAGCAAAAATATTCTACAGTTATAACATTTTCAATCCCCCAAAAAGTCACCGTTATTGAAGTAGACAAGGCAGTAATGGTCCAGTAAAATAAAGTCATCCAGTAATCTATAAATTCCAAGATAATTGTACAGTTAATAAATTTTACTCTTTAAAAATTATGCTACCCCCAGACAAGGATATGCTCTTCTAGCCTGAAAATACTAGCACAAAAATATACGCAAAATGCTTGCACAGTAAGTAGGCATCAAATGCTGTTAGTTTATCATGTTCAAAAGCTAAGATTCGATATATTTTTTTAAATAGAACATTGAGGGAGCAAGCTGCCTGAAATCCTTTTTTGTGGAACGAAGTAGAGAATATATAAACAAAAACATTGTTAATGTCTCCTTAGGCAGATAATCCTCCAATTTTGAGCTGATTTTTAAAATAGCATTCCAAAAAGTCATATTTCTCAATTCTTTCTTCTATCCTCTGATCATGCCTCAATTTTCTTTATATCAGCTTGGAGTTAATTGAACATATTTTTCTTCCCATTGATAAACAAAGGTCTATTATAATTTAAACAGATTTACATATTCTAAATGATCATTTAATCCAATGTAAAGGGAATAAGTTCCCATCCTTTCCTTATTATTTTTGATTTAGTTTGCATGATTTCAGGAACACACAGTTTCTGTGGGCACATGGGAGAGTAATAAATCATGCCTAGTAAAACAATACTTAGGCAAAACAATTAAAAAAAATAAGTCCCAGTAATAAAATTTAAGAAGCAGCTGATGAAAACAGATGTATCCTTTGTTTTGAATGAACCTCAAATTTTGTAACATGGCAAAAATTAAGGCTCTACTGGACTCAGTTCAACTCTGTGCATTAGGCATAGAATGCTAAAGTAAACCCCGTCCTTGTAAAAAAAACAAAACAAAAAAATACAAGGTATAATTTTTGTACTTATAAAGCAATTATGGCTTTTATTTAAATGTTGAACTTACTATGTCTTCCTGAAAGAGAGGTTTCAATGAAGTTGACTTAGGATTTACAGCAGAAATCAGAGAATGTGAAAGGTAGCTTACTTTTATGTCTTGCTATTTGAGACAATAATGTAACCAAATAAATTATGTTTTTAGTATGATTGAATTTTTTAAAGGCCAGAAAACTGAACACGGTCTGCTGTCAAATAAGTGTTTCCAATTTAAGACTATTTTTCCCTAAATAGCATTTGGTGTGGCCACATTTATGTCTGAAAACCCAAATCTCTCTTCATTTGTGCTGAGAGTTTATTTCTCAGCATCTTTTCTTTGCATTGACCCCCAAATACTTACAGACCTTAAAGCTTGTAGAAATCTATCTAATTTGAGCTTTGAACATAGTGTTATTTTGTGGGTTGATACAGGATTTAGAGGTTCTACAGTTCGGATTTACTCTTTAAAAACTGGGGGCTTGGGAACTTAGCCTTTTAAAGGTAAATCTTTTGTGTGGGCTCAAGCGACTCAGAATGAATTATACGGAGCCAGAATTTCTTCTCCCACCACACCACGGTCCCCTCATGTAAATGACCTCTCATTGATTATCCCCAACAATGGTTCCACTATTTCTTTTGCTTCAATTAAGGAAACTTTTTGAAAGACCATTGGGGATTTTAGCATTGAAACATTTCTAGAGAACTCAAAGAAGCAGCCCATCTTTAACTACACAATATCTGTTTTGCAAATGTGGTATAATCACAGAATGATAGAAAAAAGTAACCACAGGTCTTCTGGCCCAATCATGGAAACCATTTTGAAGAAAGTTGCTTATTACGGGTCCAAAAAGAAACAAAAGAAGTAGGAAGAAAGAAAAATGAAAGGAAGAAAGAAAGAGAAATTGTGTTTGAATCTTTTGCCAGGAAAAAAAGAAAAAGTGCTTTGTGGTCATTAGAAAAGGAACAATATGGTAAGATTTAACTCAGTTATTTATACATCAGCTACAATTGAACTTTCCATACTTTACTCATTACATTACATAATTTACTCATTATACAATCAAATACAAGATGCCTATCTTTCTTTGCACCTACTTACTTTCAAAAAATATCACCAGGATGTTTTATTCATGGTAGCTGAGATGTAACTCCCAAAATACAAGTTAGACAGAAATACTTGGATAAATATTACTTCATTACTTATAGGGGAGAATGAAATGGAAAAATGCAGTCTGCAAATGTGACCCTGCCTGAGATTGTTGATTTCCTTAGCCAGGATAGTTTAAGTTTTTTTGCTACTTGCCCCCTATCCCGCCAATGCTCCCCTTTCTCATTCCTGAATTTTGCCTTGGGTTAATTATTTCTGGTCTCATAGCAACTATGTTTTCATTGTGAACTGCCTGAACTACTTGCTGGAAGTCAGCAGGGCATAAATAAATAAGTAAATCAAAATATGCAAACAAACTGCAGTTAATAGGATGGGGGTTTGAAGGTATGTCTGTCTGGCCAGGATGTGCTCAGAAGAGAAGGTCTGAAATGTAGTAGCTTGGAGGAAAAAATTACTTTCCAAATTGCTTTCCACTCACTTGTGAGCTCACCTTTATGTAAACAGTGGAAATAAAGCAGAACAGCGTTTTAGGATTTTTAGATAAGGTTGTGTTGAGATCTTGAATGGACTCATGTTTTGTCTTAGTCTATTTGGGCTTCTGTAACAAAATATCACACACTGGGTGGCTTGTAAACAACAAACATTTATTTCTCACAGTTTTGGAGACTGCAAAGTCCAAGAACATGGTGTTGGCAGATTTGGTTTTTGGTTCCATGGAAGAAGGGGGCAAAGGAGCTCTCTGGAAACTCTTTAATAAGGGCACTAATCCTGTACATGAGGGCTCCACCCTCAGGACCTAATAACCTCCCAAAGGCTCCACCTCCTAATACCATCACCTTAAGGTTAGGTTTCAACATAGGAATTGTGGGGATGGCCGTGCACATTTAGACCATAGCATGATTTAATCTTGCCATTCCTCAGCAGAATGATAGAAGAGTCACCTCATTGTATCCATTGTTTCCATTTTATCTACTGTATGGGATATTAAAATCTATGCATTTAGCCTTTAAGGTAATTCTCACTTTCTGAAGTGGAGGAAGGTAGAATATTTCCTTCAGGAAATCTTTGTAACTTCCTGCTTCCTCCCACTACTCTCCTTCCCTGACAATTAGCTTGTACTTACCAATCATGAAGGAGAAAGAGTTGGTCACCAAATAACGCTTTAGGAATGTGGAGCTATCATAGAGAAGGTGGGCTCTGGGAAGTGTTTTGAAGGAAGAAAGGGACATTTGATTGAGATAGGGACCACCGTCACAAAGAATGCTACGTACAGCTGAAGGAAGTTTGTCTTGAAAGAAGAAGGCAGTAGAAGGAAGAGCCAGAGAAAATGTAGACATCAATAGGAGCTTAGTATAATCCAGGGATTTCTAAAATCAACCATACTAAGTAAATAAAGATTTCAGTAATGGGAGATAGTTAGGAAAGTGTCTGTCTTCCACTTCTCTGGGTGAATTGCCAGATATTTGAAATTCTATGGTATCTACATAATGCTGAAGTTGGGAAATCTACAGTTCTGATAACATTTTCCAAACATCTTAAATTTACTAATCTTAAATAGCAACTATTTCTTTATCTATTCTATTTTTTTTTTTTTTTTTTTTTGCGGTACGCGGGCCTCTCACTGCTGCGGCCTCTCCCGTTGAGGAGCACAGGCTCCGGACGCGCAGGCTCAGCAGCCATGGCCCACGGGTCCAGCCGCTCCGCGGCATGCGGGATCCTCCCGGACCAGGGCACGAACCCGCATCCCCTGCATCAGCAGGCGGACTCTCAACCACTGCGCCACCAGGGAAGCCCTATATACTCTAGATTTATTTATTACTTAACAAGGAATAAACTGATGTCAAGATACCCTTCTCAGTGTAATTTCTTTTGTGTTATATACATGTGGATAACAAGACTCATGCTGGTTAATGCATTAACATTTCAGCGTGACTTATCAGCCACTGTCAGATATATCTTTTCTTAGGGGCTGTGAACCAGCACCAAGTTCCCCATTCCTATTCACTACAAAATAAAATCAGGCTTATAGTTTTTGATAAATAAGGCAGAGAGCTGAAATGTAAATATCAGCTCAAATAGTATAGTTATGGCTATGCAACAAAATTCATCTACTTTCAAGTGCTCTCCTCATATTTTTTGAGAGTACAATTATTAAAAAAACCTTTACATCATGGTGATACTATCTCTGTGTCAAATCCTGCTGGGGGTTTTGGGGATGCTTCCAGATCCTGGTCGAAAGATGATGAATTGAGTAACAAGGAAAATAAAGAAAATTAAGCAATAGGAAAATCTTGTATATATCCCCTATGTTATTTAAAACTGTTAATTAGGAACACTCTCCCCCCATCCTCCCCCCATTGCCACCTCATTTTCCATAGGAGTGGGCATGGGGTGAGGAATTCTAGGAATGTTATACAGGAAGTGTCAAAGCCCATTGAAGGATCATTCCTAAGTGAAGAGAAACCAAAGCCCCTTCCAACAACACAAGAGCTGAATTTTATTTAACTTTGCACTCTCTACAGTGCCTTGCACACATCAGATGTGTGATAAATGCTCAGAAACTCCATAATAAATAATGTTTGATGTTCCCTGGGTTTCTGTTTACCCTAACATTGCCAAAGATGACCATTTTTAAAGGTTATTGATTTATTTACATTGAAACAAATGGGACTTACAAAGAAACCTGCGGGGGTATGGCTGTGTGTGTCTATAAACATACATGAATCATGCATGCATATACATATGTGGGCATGCCCAGACCACCAGAGGGGGGGTCCTATAGCAGATAAGCCCTGTGGGGCCTGGATCCTTGAGACCAGTGCCTCTTACACTTTCATGTGCACACACATCACCTGGGGATCTTGTTAACTTGTAGATTCTGATTCAAGTTCCCAGTGGTGCCCAAAGCTGGGGACCACACTTTGACCACCACACAGAAAGGAGACCAACAGAACCTGAAAACCAGCAGCCACCACCCATGACAGGAACCCAATGTCTGTAATGTTCCTGGTCTTCCTCACGACCTGCCATGTCATCAGCTGCCGTCTACTAGTACAAGACCTGTACTGGTGTCCAGTCAAGTTCCAGTCTCTATGTAACAGCTGGTCAGCAAGTATTTGTGGCCCACATGCTAGGAGCCACAAATACAGTTGCAGTGCA
Organism: Mesoplodon densirostris; assembly: GCF_025265405.1. Lineage (NCBI taxonomy): Eukaryota > Metazoa > Chordata > Mammalia > Artiodactyla > Ziphiidae > Mesoplodon > Mesoplodon densirostris. Next base: position 82,083,303 of record NC_082665.1, read on the forward strand.
GGGATGAGCAGTGCAGGGAAACAAGGAAATGTAAGGTATAGTGTGCCCTCTTTCAGAGGGCTTAGAGTGGGTTGGGAGCGTGTGGATTCATACACCAAGCGAATAGAAGGAAATGCAACCAGAAGAAAGTCAGGTGCAGACTCCACATTACAGCTGTACACTCTCACATGCTCAGAGCAGGGAAGATGGTGATGGCCTGGGAAGGTATGGAAATGACTCTTTCTTGGATTGGGCTCCCCAGAAACAGACCCTGAGATGATTTATGTGCAAATCATCTATTTGTAAACTGCAGCAGATGAGTATAGGAATAGAAGAGTGAGGCAGAGAAGGGAAATAGCTCGGAAGGGATGCCAGGAGATTCTGGGGAAAGGGTTACCTCATTCGAGGGGTGACAGAGTTGGGGTATAAATACCCCCATCATTGGTTGAAGGCTGCTAGTGGGGCTGGGGGTGATATTCGTCACATATCTATCCTGCCATGCATGTCAGCGGGGTGGCTTGTAAATTTGGGGAAAACCACAGACTCAGAAATGCAGATGCTGGCAGTTGAAGGGAAGCAGGAGAGAGATGGGCCCCTGGGGCAAATGGTTTGAGTTCGTTCCCTGTGGACAGATACTCGGAGAAGAGAATAACAGGACAATTGAGAGAGGAGGCTGGGCCCTGCACAGATAGAAGATAAGAGACCACATATTCCTCATTCTCAAAGTCAGGAGACCTCCCCAGCTACACATGCAGAGAAAGGCTCCTTGGAGGTCAAAAGCTAGTGGGAAGCAACCACATAGCACAGGGAGATCAGCTCGGTGGTTTGTGACCACCTAGAGGGGTGGGGTGGGGTGGGGAGGGTGGGAGGGAGGGAGATGCAAGAGGAAAGAGATATTGGAACATATGTATATGTATAACTGATTCACTTTGTTATAAAGCAGAAACTCACACACCACTGTAAAGCAATTATACTCCAATAAAGATGTTTAAAAAATAATAATAAAATACAAAAAAGAAAGTAATGATCTTGCAAATTTGCAAAACAAAAAGAATTTTTAAAAATAAAAAATATTATAATTGAAATTTTTTAAAAAAAGGGGGGGAGTGATACCAAGTGGCCAAACCTACACGTAGGTCTCTTCGGTGGACTCCACCTTGGCTAAGAGATGTGCGCGCACACATGGGAAAATCCTGAGCTATACCAAATATGGACTCTGAACCAGGTACGGACTCTGAACCAGGCAGATCAAAATGACTGGCCAAAGGAAACCCAGAAGAAATGCCCCATAAAAGTGATTCAAACTGCCACGAGGGCGTGACTCTCTGAGCCTGCCCATGTGTCTATCCACATGTACTGTGCTCGTTTTTCTCCTCATAAATACTTTACTTGTTTCACTACTTTCCATCTTTGTGGGAATTCTTTTTCTGCAAAGCCATAGGGCCAGGGCCTTGTCACTGACCACTGGTCCAGTGGCTAGGATTCGGTGCTCTCACGGCCGCAACCAGACCTCAATCACTGGCCAGGAACCAAAACCCTGCTTCAAGCCACTGCAGGCCAAGGCCACCAGAGATCAGAATAGCTGGCTTATGCTGAAGTGATTTAAGTCTAAGGGCTATGGACAGAGCAAGGTCTGTGCTATAGCCTTAAAAGAGCAGCAGGATTTGAGCTGGAAGTAGCAACTGCTTTATCCTCTCAACCCACCTGCTGCCAATGCCAAGTTGTACTTTCTGATGAATCCATGATTCATTTACATCTTAAGCTCAAGCCTAGAAGGGCAGTCACTAAGTGGAAACTTTATGCTTTTGGTGGGGCAGGCACAGGCCTGCTTCCTCACAGACACTGGTGTAAGAAAGGCAGAAGTCCCCTCTGAAAAGAGGAGGTGAGATCTGTGGGGACCAGGCTAACTATCCTTGGGGTTCAATCCTGAGGGGAGACTGGTCAAGCAGAGGCCCCTTCTAGGCCTTGCCAAGTTCTCCCCTCACAGAGGCACTGAGAGCCCCTTGTGGATTTGGTCGGTTGGCCTAAATTACAGTTGATAATTACAAGACATTGTTGAAAATTGCTGCAACATGTAACTTTTGTAACCATTACCATCCTACATTTGCAACTATTTGTGGGGACTGTTTGTCCTTTTACCAGTCTCTTTAGTTTCTGGGGAACTCTGAGGTCCACAGTATTCATTTGCTTGTCTACACAATAAAGGGAAACAAAATACTGTTCCCAGGTGACCCGGACACCAGTGATAAATAAGTCTGGGGAGAGACGGTAGAAAACAGGAACTGCCTGCTAATCAATGAGGAGTTTCCATCATCTGGAACCAGTCTACCATCCAGCCTCATCCCTCTCCCCTCCCTCCATTATCCAGGCACTTGAAACTCTTCATGGTTTCCAGAAGGCTTTCCCCCAACTGCTTGCCATTGCACCTGCTGTGCCCTCCCATGGATACTTTCCTCCTCCTCCTCCCCTGACATAATCCTATCATACAACAAGCCTCACTTAGAACACACTTCCAAACTCAGCCACACAAGATGAGTTGTTTCCTTCTTGATCCAGTTCAGAAATCAGGAGTTAACAGGCACCAGGCTAAACTCTAATCATCTGTTTGTACATCTCTCTTGCCCCCACTCACTGTGAGCCCCTCTAGGGCAGGGACCATGTCTTTCTCCCTTCTGGGTTCCCATCACCACCAGCACTGGGGTTTGCACTCAGAAAGAATCAGCGACTCAACCCTATATCATTGAGGGAGGCTATGGAAAATCAGCTCTGTTATGTGAAAGCATATCTTGTATATACTTAAAGATTTTTTTGTTTTCTTTACACTTTGCGAGAGACTTGTTAATATCATTTATAATTAGCATGTACCCTTTTTACAATATAAAAAACAATAAAGCTATTTGCATTTTGGAAAAAAGAATCTTCCCCAATGATGACAATTCTGTAGCATTAAGTAGCTGCCGGCTGGCACCAACCAAGGCTTCCCCAGAGACATTGAACCCACCAAAGTTTTAACTAAATTCCCCACCCTTGGGGAAATTGTGGTTTTTAAGTCACAGGTCCTTCCTCTTGTGGAATGGCCCCTAGAGCCTTTAGTCTTGATTTCCAAGTTAAAGATGCATAGCATCCATCCAGCTCCTATTTCGCAGGATGTTTTTCCACACAGTCAGGATGAGGACAGTAATGTGGTTCTCAGTTGCCTTTGTCATTCTTTTCCTTTTCCTCCTGAAAGTGTTTTTGTGGAAGGCCTGCCGGATGTCACAGAAACGCGACCTGGGCAAGATGTGTGTCACTTCTCTACTTGAAAAGTGTCCAAGACTCTGAGCCCAGAGAGGATGTAATAAACACACCCTGGTGCTTGGCCAGCATATTCCAGCCAGTTAGGAAAACAAGGCAGAGGGCACAGGATTTCACACCCACCCTGGCAGTGGCCGCACTCAGAGGGCATGCCATTTGATTCTTCACAGGTGCGCAAACTGCTGGTCTCCAGCTAAGGAAAACAACTGGCCGTAGCATCCTTCCACGTACTATGAGATCATGTGTAAAGAGCAGTTTAGGGCATCTCTGTTTCCGCCACATAGGTTGGCTGCCTTGCGGGTCTGGCATAGGGCGGGGGAAACACAGCTATGGAGGGTGTGCTCTGTAGTAGTGTGTGCCTTCTAATGAGATGAGGTCCTGGTGAGGACGGGACTATTAAACTAAAATTGCTTCAGTTCATTTATTTGAGACTTAGGTAGATGGACAGAACACATGAATGTAATTTGTCCTCTCAAAAAAGTCAAAGCCATTCCTAAAGGAGTCTCTTTTGCATGCAGACACACATTAGGAAAGAGGGTTGTAATAACTGCAATACCCAACCAAGGGGGCTGAGACCACTTGCACAGCTCACAGAGTCTAATGAGTGAAGAAAATAATGAAAAAAATAAAGCCTCCGGAATTGAAGCATTCTACTTCAGTTCTTCATGGGCAAGAAAAGTCAATCTGGCCTGGATTTAATTTAAACCACTTCAGATTTAGTTAATGAGAGTTTTTAAAAAAATTGCTGCAAACTTATTTGAGCTGTTTTTATAGGTGGGGAGCTGGGGACCACCTGCCCTTTATGGAAAGCAATGCACTTCCAGTGCCCCCAAGAAAACAAGGCTTATTTTAAATTATAAAAGTTTTTACAAAATGTGGCTTTATTATTGTTTTTGTTACTTTTATTCCCCTCAGGAATGGTGGTCTACAATATAAATATAATGCAATATACATTCCACTCTGAGAAAAAAAATTTATATATACCAGTTATTTCCTAACAAGGAAAGAAGATACAGCCAGTCCCGCTTTATACCTTTGATGGTACATGCAGTACCTCATTCCTTTTATTTCTGTCCTTATTTTGACTTGTCCCCCACATACCCATCCACTCAGTCTCTTTCCCTGAGGCACACCATTTACCTGTTCCTGACCTCCCTGATTTCAGTCTGTTTGGCTTAAGTTTCAGTCTATATCCAAATAAATGCAATGAGAAAGCCTTGGGCACCACTGAGGAAGTAATAAATTGCTGATATTTATTGAATGTTTACCATTTGCCAGAAACTGTTCTCCATGGTTTAACTCATTAAATTCTCACAACAAAACTACGAGGTAAATAATGTTGCTATTCCTATTTTACAGATGAGGAAACTGAATCAAGAGAGGTGATGTAACTTGCTCAAGGCCACACAGTGAGTAAGGATTCAAACCAAGGTGGTCTGACTCTTAAGACCAACCTCTTAGCCACCACGTTACACTGTATGGATGTCCCCACTGGCAGCAAGATCATTCATGCAATGCGTTCTCACACAGACATATCCTAGGTGGTGATCACTGCTCAGTCTACAGTGGTGAATGTTCCTCCTGGGAGCTGCTTTGCTGCCTGCTGAGCTCTCATATATAAAAACCTCTTTTCTTTCTTTTTTTTTAAAGATTTTTTTGATGTGGACCATTTTAAAAGTCTTTATTGAATTTGTTACAATATTGCTTCTGTTTTATGTTTTGTTTTTTTGGCCATGAGGCATGTGGGATCTTAGCTCCCCGACCAGGGATCGAACCCACACCCCCTGTGTTTGAAGGCAAAGTCTTAACCACTGGACCACCAGGGAAGTCACTGAAAACCTCTTCATGATCCACTCAACATCATTTTTCTGTGATGTCACCTACCAAGAGCCAGGATCTTTTGGAATCACAGATAGACATGGCTCATCATATGCTTTCTGGTTAATAACGTCAGGTCCGCTATCCAATTTATTCTCATCCTTCACCTGTTAGGTATTAGAGATAAACTGTGTAGGCTCTGAAGAGTCAACAACACTTTCCATCTTAATATTTTCTTCTCCTTTCTCTTAAGTTATAGTTATGTCACCTAGAAGAATTAGACAGAGACTTGACTGAAGGAAAGTGGCTAGTGAGAATCCAACCTTCAAATTCTTAGTTAACAGTACTCTAGAGTACTCGTGAATTCTTTTGGCCACAGGCGAATTCAGATGGATAAGGTATGATTCCTTCCTATGAGAGCTCAGAAACTTATGGAGAAGACATAGACATGGACAGGCAAATTATGACATGGCACAGTCGGTATGACCTTTGAGGTACAGCCAGAGTGAGGTGGGAGCATAGAGGGGGTGACTAACTGCCCAAGGGAACTGGAAGAGCTTACACAGGAGGCGACATTTGATCTGGGTCAGGAAAGATAAGTAAGAGCAGGGGATGGAAACTATCCAGGCAGAAGAATAGGCTGTGAGGATCACGACGTATGTCAGAGCAAGGTGTTCTCAGGGAAGGATGTAAAATGCTAACAGACAGAACATAGCGGGGCTGGAATAGCCTGGACAGATAAGAGCTAAAGCTAGAGAGGGAGGGTAGGGCCAAGCCAAGATGATGGCATCCTACAGGCAGTAGAGGAGCCAACAGAAGACTTTGTGCAAGGAAGTAGGATCACACTTGCATTTTTAGGAAAAAAACTGGTAATTCTACAAGAGATGCATTAGAGTGGGAAGAAACACATTCCTCTCTCAGTAACACTCTCCAGCTGGGTAGGATTTTATTATATTGCTGTTGCTGTTGTTTTTATTATAACTATTATTAGTTGAAATGTCTCAAGCACTTACCCGATGCCAGGCACTGTGCTAAGGGCTTTATATGAATTCTCTGGATGTAAGTCTGAGGATGGACCCTCAGAAGATACTAAGTCATTTCTGCTGTTGTCTGGAGGTCTCCACTATATGGTCTCCTCATTTGAGAAAGAAAGAAGGACTTGTGTATTTTTGCCATGCTGAGGACATATGTAATAAAATAATATTCCTTATTTATGCATCTGCTTCAACTGAACATACCACAGAAGTGGGGTGAATCCTGGCATTCGGGAGAGCCAGCTGTGTCCTTTACTGGACAGGGCCAAAGAAGGTACACCTCAGAGGCAACCAATCATCAGTTACCCTAGAAGTGGATAGACTTCTCTGCCCTTTGGTCCTTCTAGTTTCACTCTCCATCCAACATATGTACCTTGGACGCCAGAACACACCTGAAAATTGCCTGTGAGTCACCGTACAGCCTCCTATAGTGACACAAGCACCATGGCTATTAAGCATGGTTGCATTCCAAATTTGGGCAAAAAAAGATCCCTGAGGTAATTTGGGAGATAGAGAAAATAAGTATCTATAGGGTGTTATTTTTTGTTTTATAGATACAACTTTCCTCTGCTGGGTTTACACCAGCAGATAGGAAGATTGTGACTGCTATCAGCTGCTGAAAACAGTTTGCCCACCCAGATGGGTGCTGATTTGAAAGAAAGACACACATGGTATGGTTCCCCATAGCCAGCCCTGCAGTTCCTACACCTGGCTTTATGCAGGCACAGAAGGTAGGGCAGAAGTCAATTAATAACATGTGTGATTGATTCCAGGCTGACTCCACCCCTGAGGTTACCCTGGGCCTGACAGCCGTACATCCCCTGGAGACTCCCCTCTTCCTCTTAAGGATCAAACAATGCAGTTTGCTGGAAGGCAGGCAACAAGGGAGGGATCAACAGTAGGCTCCAATCAGTCACAGACTGCGCATCTCAGAAGTTGAAGCAAGATACTCAAATTGCATTGGCTTTTCTGCATTTCCAAAATCTTTTAAAATCCTAGCAACAAAAATCATCTGATACTTGGAACCCCTGAATACATCTGAAAATTTTACTCTGGTGTCAAAGAGAAAAAAGTTTTAATTAAGTCAATTTTTAGATGAGACTGGGAAATTTTTAAATGAGACTGAGAAAGAGGATCCTAGGGCCTGAGATCATTAGGGTCCTGTGGCTGTCTCATCATTAACACCTTAAACATCTCCATGTCTCATATATCCCCATGTCCCTTTATGTCACACAGACCAAGCTCTCCACACAGAAAACAGCTGGGCCTTTTTAGGGCAAAGTTCCTGCTGTTCTCTTTTTATTGCAATGTCCTCCTCCGTAGGTAGACAGGAGCCCATACTTGACTTCTGCCCTCATACCCACCTGGCAATGTACTTCAGTAACTCTCTGTTTCCTTCTGCAAAGAGGCTGGAGAGAAATAACCATACACATATATCTTGCTTATTGGTTTTGGTCTTTAGGAATATGGCTCCACAAAATTTTTAGAACATTGAACAGGTTTACTCAAATTAAGCAGTTAATAGCTGCTTAGACTACTAATTCTTGGGACATCTGAATTTTAGCATTCTTAAAACTAAAAGAAGGACTTTCAAAGGCTGATATTTTGGCATTATTTCTGAGTAAAGGATCCAGACTAACATTTATAGGTAATTGTGTCAGTCTGATCTTAAATGAAATGGAATAATGGAATCCAAGAATATCAGAGCCAGAAGGGTGGTAATCCAGCGCAAAGACATTATTTATTTTTGAGGAGAGAAAAGAGACCCAGAGAAACGAATGACTTGATGAACTGCAACAGAGACATTCTTTGTCCCGTCATTCTTTCTGTCCTTCCCTTTTGATTAGCTGGGCATATGGCCACCTAAATCCAGACTAGATGTTCCAGCCTCCCTTGCAGCTAGGTATGGTCATCTGCAGCTTTGTTTTATTTAGCCAATGGGCTATAAACAGTAGGTTGTGTTTGACTGTCTGGAAGAGTTCTTCTCCCCTTTCCCCTTCCTACTGGCTGAAATGTTGACTTGATGGGTGGACAGGAGTAGCCATCTTGGATCATGAGATAGAAGCCCTGTGCTCTTTGGTGTGCTCAAGGATAGGAGAGCAACAAAGGAGAAGGGGCCTGGGTTTCTGAAACATGGAGTTCTAGACTGACTGCCTTCTAGACTTCTTTATGTGCAAGGGAAATAGATGTGTATCTTTGTTTAAACCATTGTTATTTTGAATTTTTGTGTTACTCTTGACTACATCTAAACTGCTATATCAGTAGTCTGGAAAAGTTTTAATTGATAAGCATGACTTGATGGAAGAGGGCAGGATGGGTGATGGACAAGGACTGATTGATTCTTAGTCTAAAAGATAAAATGCTTTAAATATGCTATGTCAAGGGATCTCAAATACTGATCCACAAAATGCTGCATCAGAATTACCCTGGCAGACATGGGGGAGGGGTGTCCCATAAATCCAGATTCATGGGTCCCTTTCCTGGAGGTTTTCATTTAGTAGGTATTCTATGGGGCCCAAGAACTTATTTTGTTAAAAAAGTTCCTAATATAGTCCTGATATCCAGACACATTTGGCAAGTATTTGATCTAAAATTGTTCTCTGCTGAGGAGGTGAATCAGAAGCATCAAAAAAAATTTTTTTCTCTCCCAAACATAGATGCCTACATGGGCACATGAGAATGAGAGATAGAGAGAGAGAGAGACAGAGACAGAGACAGAGAGAGAGAGATGAGAGAGACAGAGATGAGAAAATATTCTGATATTCTGAATTTTGAAATAAGTGATCCCTCAGGCTCTTTGGACCCTTCTCGCCTTCTCTCTGTACTCACCTGGAGTCACATAAATGTCACCTAATAGTCCATTCTCTCTCAAGTTAGCCTTAGTTCAGATAAACCTACAGTGGCTAGTGTTTTTTATTTGTTTTGTTTTGCTTTGTTTACAGATTACATTTTTTATGGGAGGTGTAGTCACTTTCAATGTGCATTACTACACATTAATGAATCATAAATGTATTTGTGACAAAAAGAACTACCACTTAAAGATTCCAAGGTCTTGCACATCAGAGGTTGAATTTTTTGGTCCATGCAAAAACTTGCAATGTCAGCAGATTCAGTCAAACAGCTGTTGGTTACAGTTGGCCTAAAAGCACTTGGGCATACCAGAAGGTTCCCCTGGCAGCAAAGGCAATGGGCACAGAAACTGTTACCAGAAGGCAGATTATGGCAGGCAGGAGACATTCCAAACAGCACTGAATGGAAAGGGATTATACTAAGCAGCACGTCAGTACTGAGCAATCCTTTTACAAGAGTCACTGTCACATTCATAAATACACACTGCTTGGGAGACCAGTTCTCCCACCTTCTTCTGGGAAACTAGAGGAGTAAGGCCCTCAACCAGGAGGAAGCCTGGCATTCACCAGGTTCTCCACAAATCTCAGCAGAAATCAAACAAAACAGATTGCTAAACTTGGTGAACTATGAAATCTCTTTTAAGAGTTGTACAATTTTATATTTATCTAATAGGAAACTACAGTATAGGTAAGTGGGTGAAAGTAAAAGTTTTCCTCTATCAATTATATATTTGCTTTTATTTATTTTTTTTTATTTTTTTATTTTTTTTTTTTTTTTGCGGTATGCGGGCCTCTCACTGCTGTGGCCTCCCCCGTTGCGGAGCACAGGCTCCGGACGCGCAGGCTCCGGACGCGCAGGCTCAGCGGCCATGGCTCACCGGCCCAGCTTTTATTTTTAAAAGATAAAAATCCTAAATCCCAATATGAAATCGTCAGACAGACATGCATGTGTGTGTACACATGCATGCACACACCGTTCACAACTTTAATTTCTGGAAATTCTTTCTTAGTTGCCTAGTCCCCACAAGCTCTGGTGGCATCCTGTTGTCCCTTCCGAAAGATTTTATTATGCAAATATTTAGACTAGGACTTTTAAACATCCATGAACGTTTACTGCACTCTCCCAAGTAACATCATGCAGAAGGCTCAAAACATACTGAGTCCAGGCACTTACTGACAGGATAGCTATGGGTTCTCATTAATAGACAGTCTCTGAGACCTAACTCTGTGTTTACTGATGGTCTCCTGGTTGACCAGAATTGCAACCAGAAATGAGATGAAACTCTTTTACTGGTTGCTGTTATTACAAAGTGGTCTTGAATCTGTCATAGTGCTCTTTCCATTGTAACCCTTCGCCTTCCTCAGTGACACTCCAGCAATGAAATCCTCACTTCCTGAACCTTCCACATAACCCCGCTACAATGTGCCCTTGATCCAGAGGCTGCTGTCCATGCAAAAAAAAAAAAAAAAAAAGAGAGAGGGAGAGAGAGAAAGAAATGAAATTCTCAGAAGTCTCAGGACAAATTTGTAGGTCATAGAACTCCTATAGATTAAGTGCCAATGGAATTTAGGGAAATGGGAGAGAAAAAAACCCATACTTACTTCATCCACATGCCCAACAGCTCCATAGATTCTCGCCATTTGTCCAATGAGGTAGGGGAATCTCTCAGCAATCTCTTTCAGCATTGGAAGAAAACTGTTCAAAGCCACTGGCTCGTAGCCTGCTATTTCTATGAGGATGCTTAGGATGACGTCGTTATGGGTCGAATCCTTCAAATGCCCGATTAGGAAAGGAATACACTTCTGAACCACCTACAGAAAGAAAGGAGAAGAAGAGGGAAGAAAGAGAAACAAAGAGGAACTTAATTAAGTCATAATCAACCTAATATTTTTTGTATTCAATCTGAACTCAACACATTCTGAGATTATTACTCTTGTTGGAACTCAAACAAATCTCCCAAGTCTGAAATTTTAAATTTACAATAAAATTTCAGAGGCTTCAGTTCCTTTTGCTTCCTCTTTAAATCTGCACTCTGCTATTGAAGAGTAAAGGCTGCAAAATGCTTAAACGCTTCTATTCGTAAGTCAAGTTTTGATGTGTTGTGTCCTTATCGGTAGTGTTACATTTCCTCCAAACCACCCTGAAAGCTTCAATTTTTTATTTTTATTTTTTTATTTTATTTTTGGTGCTCATATACAATAGAGTTTTCCTAAAGACTCACGGAAAACATTATCAAGTAGTGTTCTCAGAAATTGGTTGTGCTGTCCATTATCAACTGTGCTGCATATACTGAGAAGAATGAATTTGACCACTAATTAAATTGAATTGAAAAGCATAGATGGCATTAAAATATTTATTGAATACCTACTATGTACCCAGAACACCTAGAGATTCCTAGAAGTTAGGATACTAGCCAAAATTTTTAACATGGCCTACCTACTCAGTCCCTACTTGCCTACTGCTTAGACATCATCTTGGACATGACCACCTTGCTCTCTCAACTTTAGTAACAATGGCATATTTTTCTCTCTCAAATTCCTCTCACCATAGGACCTGTGCACATATTATTCCCTCTCTGTAATAAGGTCTTATCCACTACCTCATTTCATCAGTTAACTCCTAATTATCCATAGACTATCAGAGAGTTTCAATTTAAAGGACAATATAAGTATGTAAGAGATCCTTGACGATGACTTTAATCAGAGCCTTCAAACTGGAGAAATATGGTGTGGAAATATTCAATAATAAAAGTAAGGAAGCAGGAAAGAGCTCTTCCGTTTTCTTCGATTTTCCATTTGGATCACAAAAATGTAATACGATAAAAAATTATTAAAGTAAAATAATTTCTACCATATTCTCAATATCCTAATCTTTCTTAATTTTTAATGCTTTTATCAATATAAAGATGCAATAATTTGTATTAAGGAGAATGTGACTTTTTTGTGGAATAAAGTCTCTATATTAACACATAGACACATTGCATACTGATGATTTAATGAATTGTTCTGTCTGCTAAAATAAAAGAATTAGAAAGGACAACCTGTGGAAAACTGAACAAAGAAGTACAAACTATTTGCCCATCCATACTTCTACTATGCTTATTTCTTTTGTTTGTTGTTGGTTTACTGTTTTGGTAAGGGAGACTTGAAATGTAGATTCCAGTATTAAAACTGAATCTGATGCACAGCTCAATCTGCTGAACTCACCCCCTGCCCAAAACCTGCTTTTCCCACCTCTCTAGCCCCAAGTGTCTTCTTTCCCCAAAAATGACACAATCATCTGACTGCTCAAGCCAGCAGTATGAGAATCTTTCTTTTTTTTTTTTGGCGGTACGCGGGCCTCTCACTGTTGTGGCCTCTCCCGTTGCAGAGCACAGGCTCCAGACGCGCAGGCTCAGCAGCCATGGCTCACGGGCCCAGCCACTCTGCGGCATGTGGGATCTTCCTGGACCGGGGCACAAACCGTGTCCCCTGCATCGGCAGGTGGACTCTCAACCACTGCGCCACCAGGGAAGCCCTGGGAATCAGGGCTTGACAACTGTTTTTCCCTTATCAGCAGCTTCATCCAAGCAATCACCAAGTCCTATTGATTCCACCTCCCAAGTATCCCACAGATGGGTCTACTTCTCTCCATGTCCATTCATCTATCCATTCACTCATTCACAAATATTTATGGAGTCCTTCCCATTTGCAAGGTACTATTCTAGGTGCTGGAGTTAATGTTTCTAACAAGTCTGACAGGTTCCTGCCTTCATGGAATAATTCACTGTCTAGTAAAGGAGATACTTAGTAAAACAAACAGTTACAAAAGAAATACGTAATTATAAGTTTTAATAAGTGTCACATAGGGAAAATACAGGGTGCTGTGAGACACAGTCCCAGGGCCCTGATTTAGGCTGGGGGTCAGGGAAGTCCTCTCAGCAGGGACATTTAAGCTGAGACACTGATCTAGTCACCCTGCACCTGGGTTATTCCAACAGCCTCCTAACTGTTCTCCCTGCCTTCAGTCTTGTCCGTCCAATCCCTTCTTGACCTTGTGGCCACAATGGTGACCCTCTCCTGCTTAAAATACTTCACTAATTTCTCATTGCTCTCAAGCCAGAGGTTCACTATACCTTTTCTGAACTGACTCCTATCCATCTTCTAGACTTAGCTCCTTACCCACCTATTCTACTGTCTCCCCATCCAGATGCCATCACATAACACACTTCCACCATGTTGGATTTTTAAAAAATGTTCTTGACCTGCTAAGTTTTCTCTTGTGTCTGGAATTTTACTCATGTGATCCATTCTGCCTGTAGTTCTTATTGCCCCAAATTTGCTGGATAACTCCTTATCATTCTTGAGGCTTCAGATTAGCTATTATTTCCTTAAAAAAATCTTCCTCAACTCCTCTTCTCTTCCCCTCTCAGTCTCATGTCCCTGCTAAAGCTCCTACCCTCACACTTCCTTCTCATTGCTGTTCTAGTGTCTGCCTTGCAGACTGATTGAAATCTCTACAAGGTCAAGAATCATTTCCATTTTGTACCTATGAATGTATACTCAATGCCTAGCACAGAGTCTGGCCTGAAAGTGAGTCAATAAATATTTAAGGAACAAATAAAAGGAAGGCAGATCTAAATGATTTTATAGGGTAGTTTTTGGATAACCCCAACTCCCACCCCACACCATAGTACTTGAATAGTTGTACATAATGTTTAAACATATATACTACCATGTGTCATATACAACATGACTAATAAGGACATAAAAGAAGATAATTTTGAGATCACTAGGATCATCCTGTGTATAAATTTAAACTTGATATTCATATCCAGTACTCGCGGAGAAAAGGACAGGGCTAGTTTCTGGTAAATAGCACATATGAATGAACAGTTCAGTAAAGGCTGCCTGTGCATTGGGGTTGACCGTATGTTCTTTGGGTGAAACTATGAGAGGTCCCTGGCGCCTATGGCAGAAGTGTCAGCCAGCTGCTCCGGGTCAGGGCAGCATACTTAACCTGAGGCTTTTAGAAATGGAAAACGCTTACACATTTCCTGCCCCATTCTACAAAATTCCATTTCCTAGTCCTTATTCTTCATGTCCTATTCCTGGAACACCAGGACTCGTGCTCTGCGACACGTGCTTCCAGTCATGACAATTTTATTTAAACTCCAGCCATACATCCCAAGCCTATAAAGAAAATTTTAAAAGGAAAAGGAAGAAAAGGGGAAAGGAAGAAAGAAAAAAGAAGAAAGGCAGGCAGGCAGGCTCAGGCAAATATATATACTCCTGGGCAGAGTTGAATCCATAGGAGCAAAGAAGAGAGAAGCCCTGAATAATGGGAATAATAATAAAATGTGAATAATGTGAATGAATAAAGGCAGATATTTCTTGAAGTTTATCACTCACATTTAAGGGAAGTGGTGCTTTGGGCTTCAGATATTCTTGGATAAGGAGAAATTATATTTTCCAAACATAGGGCATTTCCTTAGGTTGGTCTCTTCATGGTGCCTCATTGGAGCCGTTTCATAACTCAGAGAAAGCCTTCTTTGGCTGAGAGCAGAGTAGCCACTAAGGTAACATAGATGGCTGGCAAAGAGCAAGCTAACATGGCCTTTGCTTAGGCCACAAGCCCCACACCATGGACTCTGAAAGAGCTTCCAAACTGACCTCCTAGCCTCAAGTCTTTTCCCCCTCTCTTCAGCCTCCTCACTGCCTAACACTTCATCTGCTTATGTCAAAGATTTCCCATGGGGCTTCCCTGGTGGCGCAGTGGTTGAGAGTCCGCCTGCTGATGCAGAGGACACGGGTTCGTGCCCCGGTCCAGGAAGATCCCACATGCCGCGGAGTGGCTGGGCCCATGAGCCATGGCCACTGAGCCTGTGCGTCCGGAGCCTGTGCTCCGCAATGGGAGAGGCCACAACAGTGAAAGGCCCACGTACTGCACAAAAAAAAAAAAAAAAAAAAAAAAAAGATTTCCCATGGTGCATGGCCGGAATCCCAATGCCACGGCATTCCAGGGTCTTCACTGATGGGTATATCTGCTGCCTCTTCCTCCGTGAACCCTCTGAGCCAGCAACATGCCACTGACCACCCACAGTGGCTTGAATATGGAGAAAACTCATACTTTCAAAGCTGATCTCAAATAGCTCTGCTTCTGGGAAGCCTTCCCTCCAGCCTGCTCTAACATACACAGAACCTGAAGCTAGAGAACAAGGGAGGCCCCCAGACCACACACTGAAATAGTCTGCAGTCTTATACAGTGTTCTATCTTCTTACCTGACACATACACCTTTATAACAATCTGGGAGGCTTGATTTGAATTTAGAATTTTTGGCCCCTGTAGAGGGAACAGGAAGAAATGACCCTTAATCCCCATCTCTTGCCCCACCCTTCTCTTCCTACTCCTGGTTTTGCCCTCAAGGAGTCTCCTATGCATATATGTGGATAGCCCAGCCCACATATGCAAGCTCATCTAGGCTGCCTCTCAGACCTATGGGGTCACACTGTTGGCATGGCCTGTCCTTGGGAAAACAGGCTCAGGGACCAGGCCTTACATCCTGGAAGCAGGATGGAGACTTACAGGAAAGGGATTCCAAGGTCCCAGTTATCTGGACTATGTCTAGTAGACAGGGAAGTGCATGGGAACTGGGGGCACAGGCAGAGGAGGGCCAACCAGAACAGTATAAAGCAAGTAGCCCAGGGAAGTGTCCTATCCCTGACTTTTCTGGTCCTTCCTGAGCAGAATTAATCACTGCCTTTTCTGTCTCCTAGAGCAGTCTGCTGACAAGTTTAGCATCTTGTCCTTGAACTGAAATTTTGTGGACACAGCTCATTACTCCAGCCCATGGGCACCTTGAGGGTGGGACCATCTGACAACATAGCTCCATAACTTAATTGGCAGCAAATGACATTTTAATTCTTACTTACAGAATAAAAAGTTGAGCTATTGTGTATATGTACATGCATATGTGCATGTGTGTATCCACACTCCCTCTTAAATTAGTCCTCAGGTTCAATTTTCTCTTTCAATTTAATTTGGATAGTACTTACAAGTTCTATTAATCTCCAGAAACCTATAAAATAACTGCTACTCTTTTCATGTACTACTTATACCCACCATACTAACAAAATATATATTCTGAAACCCAGGGTTCTGCTCCAAAGGCTGTTTGAGAACAGTCTATATATATTCCACCACTCTATCTTAATGTTCTGCAACTGGCTTCTCATTTTAAATAAATACCAAGTGACCTCTGAGTCTTGTCAGCCTGGTGATGCTACGTTAGGTGCTGTAGGATTAGGTATGTGAATAGGAATGCTCTACACTGCTGAGAGAAAAATCCTAGAAAATGACTCTAGGGACCAGACCACAAAAGCAGTTCCTCTGGGTCTGGACATTCATCAACAGAGGGCTGAACTTGCCATTTCCTGCCACTCTTCTCTGTATGGTTAGGGCTAGACGCCTACATCCTGGGGATAATAACACATACGCTCATATGTATTACTAAATTCTGTTTCTTTCATTGACTAGACTATAGCATGGTTTTTGGCAGTCGAGAATATAGACTTAGCCCCAGAAGGCCACTTGGAAAATTGACCACCCAGCCTTTTCCTATAAATGGACTCGGAGAATCCTCTGGAGCTTCCAGCCACGAGTCACTAGCCAAGAACTGCCTCCCTCCACCTAGGAAGGATAGCTTCCTAAAAGAGGGATACTCAGAGGGCAGTGATGGAGGAAGGGACACCACACGGTTGGGCAGCAACATCAGAAACTCACAGATGGATGGATGTTGACGCTATGTCACCTTCACAACCTCACGGACTAGTCAGCTATACATAGAGAAGATTTTTTTTCAAGGGCCAACTGTTGACCCTCCAGCCCTGGAGAGCCCACTTATCACTGGTCACAGAAGGTGGGTAATGAGGAGTGCATTCAAGAAAGCATGAAAACATTCCTGCACTGGCCTTCATTGGAGAACCTGTTCAGTTTACCTCCAAGTTACAGAGCACTGGCACAGCTTTTATGCAGAAGGAAAAACCCCCTTTTAAGCCAAATGTCACAAGGTCAAAATCCTTCTCATTTAGCCTCTTATTTCATCTGAAATTGAATTAACTAGACTTACACCGAAAGCCTCAGTCTACAGATTTGATTGTTGCCACGTATTTTGTTTTCCTCTCTCAGTAGAGTTCTCTCTGTATCCCTCCTTTTCCCCTTGTCTGCTGTCTAATTAATGAACATGAGAGAGAGGAGGGATGAATCAGGGATTTCTCTAGCTCACTGCCTGAGCATCTCAGTAATCAGGTGTTAGCTGACGAAGGGCTGAAGGAGGCAAGGGGGTGGGAAGGGGCAGGGCTGCTTTAACAGGAAGAGAAGTACTGATGGGAAACAAAGGGTTGGGCGGTGCCCTAGTCACCACTCCCTGCCACCAGTTAGGATCCTGGCCCTGGTGGGTCCCTTCAGGTCATTATGGGTGCTTCCTAACCCTTTGCTTCTTCATTCTAGGATCCACACTCAGCACCTACAGGAATACCTGCAGCAATCTGCTTTCCCCCTCTCTTTCCCCTTCTGTTCGGTTCTCCT
Source organism: Mesoplodon densirostris (assembly GCF_025265405.1). Classification (NCBI taxonomy): domain Eukaryota; kingdom Metazoa; phylum Chordata; class Mammalia; order Artiodactyla; family Ziphiidae; genus Mesoplodon; species Mesoplodon densirostris. Next base: position 82,100,843 of record NC_082665.1, read on the forward strand.
CCTTTTCTTGTCTAGTTCACCCTTCTGCTGTGTCCCCTGGCTCGCCCATTTGTTTCACAGGCCACAGCCTTACAGTCTCATTTTTTTAGCATGTTGAGATCAAAAGATCTCACTGGCTGGAATTAGACTGGGTTGATTAGGTAGCTCAGCCTAATCTGTATGGCTCTGCGAAAGTTCCCTAACCAGTGTCAGCCCCAGATTTTCTGTAAATGGCAGCCTTAGGGGCAGGGCAGTATGACTGCAATGGCCTGTGGAAGACATGGACATTGCCCATCTGAAAACTGGAGGGGCCGATAAAGATAAGGGGGGCATGAAAAGCCACCTCACCAAGTTGTTCCTTGGTACCAGCACTGTTCTTGACCTCTCCAAACTTCAACTTCTCTGTTTACAAAATGAAAAGGTTGTGGAGAACAAATGAGATAATCTCTGTAAAACGCCTACACAGTGCCTGGTACTTGGCATGAGCTCAACCACTATTGGTGCCCCTTGTCCACCCTCCCCTGCCTTCTGTAACCTGGGAACACTTCCCTTGTGGCTTCTGAAGTGGAGGCTACTCAGTGACTCCCCCAGGCCAAGAGAGGAGGGGGTTGGGAGTCAGAGTGCTGGACCTGTCACTTACCGCTTACTACTTGTGAGATGGGGGCAAGATAACCTCTCAAAACATTTTTTCTTTTTTTTTCTGATTTTACTTGATTAATTTATTTTTAATTTTTATACAATTTTTAAAGGTTACACTCCATTTGCAACAAAGCATCCATTTTGACTGGTGTAAAATGGAGGAAAAAAATAACACATCATAGAGTTATTGGTAGGATTAAATGAGATATTAGATGTTAAAACAAAAGTCCTTTGTGAATGGTAAAATCCTCTGCAAATTTAGGCACTAATACTAACTCATCTGTCTTAAGAAATATTCGTGGAGAGACTTCTGTGTGCCAGGTACTACGCCAGGCACTGGGGACACAGTGATGGATAAGGTGGTCCTTGGGTCTCAAGCATTTGCATCACAGCCAAGGTGATCCAGAGGGAGAGAGACCAGCAGAGACAAATTCATGACAGTGTGAAATTTGCTATGTCTGGGACTAGGCAGAAGAAAGGAGTCAGAGAGGACTACTGGCAAGAAAGCAACATCTAAGCAACTGTCAGCCCAGAAAGGGTGGTCCTGGTTAGGAAAGAACATTCCAGATGGAGAATATAGCATATATGTAAAAACTCAGTGCCCTGATAGGGAATGCCCACCTGTGGTCCCTAAGACTGTATAGTTGTTCAAGGTGTAAGGATTAAAGTGACCCTACGAGGCCAGGCAACAGTCAGGGGCCTGGTTTTAAATGGCCTCATAAGCCCTTTCCCCAGTCTCTGGACAGCCATAGAAGGCCTGTAACCAGAGGTCTGACAGGACCTCTCTGAACGCCACACATGGTGCCACCCTCATTCTTGGACCCTGCCTTTTTGGGTCAGGTGACTCCAAGGCCTTTCCTCTCCCCCTTCCTATAAGTGAGCCTCCTCCTGGTTTCATTTACCTTTATGCCCATGCTTTACCCTATGGGAAATAAGTTGAATTAGCTTATTCTATCCAAATCCCCCTTGAACTTTTATTGAACCTGCCTTTCCAAAAACTGTGTTTGTTTTGCTTTTGCTCTCAGGCTGCAGATCAAATGGCATGTCAGCCACCTCCTTTATGAAACTAGGTTTGACCTGTTAGTCACCTCTCACTATCCCCCATATCACCTGGTCCCCAGTCTCTACCTGTGGTAGGCAGAATAATGACTTCCCAAAGATGTCCACACCCTAATCCCCAGGACCTGTGAAAATGCTCCCTTCCACACAGAAGGGACTTTGTAAATGTGATTAAGTTAAGGGTCTTGCGATGGAGAGATAATCCTGGATCATCTGGGTGGCCCCAATGTACTCACAAGGGCCTTGGAAGAGGGAAAAAGGAGAGTTAGGCAGAGATGAGAGTGATGCAGGCCATGGGCCAGCCTCTCGGAGTTGGAAAGCACAAGGAAACGTATTCTCCTCTAGATTCCCCAGAAGGAATGCAAGCCTGTTGACCCATTTTAGACTTCTGACCTCCAGAACTGTAAGATAATAAATTTGTGTTGTTTTAAATCACTACATTTGTGGTAATGTTACAGCAGCACAAGAAACGAATACACCATCCTGTCTGTGCCCCCCTCACTCTGAGCCTTCTTTTAGGTGACCCAGTGATCCCTCAACTCCACTCCTTGCCCAGCCCAAACTCTCTTGTAGCTTTGGCCATCCTTTCTGTCCTTAATCCTTTCTGAAATTCGTTTCTCCATCTGTGCTCTGGAATTCACTCCCAGACTTCCTCTAGCACCTTATTGTATCTAATATTTTCTCCCACATCCTCAATCACTTTATTCTTACTGGATGTTGTTAAACCCTCCTTATTTCCCCTAAACTCCCACACTCGTGCGGTCATTTCCTACCCTTCCCTTCCACACACAATCAGTAATGGATGCCTGCCACTCCCCACTTCACCCCACAGACCACTGCCTCTCATGGGTCACTGGTGAGTCCCCAGCTACCAAATCCAAGGTCAATTCCCATCTCCAATTTCCTTTAACTCCCTAGATCTTGACCCTGTTGAGCCACTTTCCCCCTCTGGAGACCATACACATCTTTTTCCTTGTTCTTCACGGTCTTCACTCTCTTTGGTCTCTTTTGTTCATTTATTCATTTCCAGATTCAACAACATTATATTGAAACCCTATTAGGTGCCCAGCACTACGCTAGGGAGTTCATACAAATATGCAGACACACTCTTTGCTCCTCAAGGAGTTTAAGGTGCACGGGAAGAGATGGATGTGGAAAAAATAGTGACAATACAGTATTCTAAGGGCAAAAGCGAAGATGCATGCCAGGTAACAGAGAGGTGCCCAGTCCTCTGCCTGACTTCTAGCCTTACTGCTCAAAGTGTGGTCCCTGAAGCAGCAGGGGCAGCTTCACCTGGGAACTTGTAAAAGGGCAGAATCGGGGACCCCCATCCTAGACCTATTGAATTGAAACCTCTGGGGGTGGGGCTCAAGCCTGCCCTCCAGTGGCCGGGTCTCCCAGCCCAGTCCCCACTTCCTGAAGACCCTTTGCCCTCTGCTCCACCTGACATAAAACTTCAACATCTTGCCTGATGCCACGCCCTTTGTGGGTCTTCATGGCACCTATTTTCCCCTAAGGTAGAACTCACTGGCCCCTGCCCCCGTTTATACCTTTCGTAGAGCACTTATCACCCTGTTTAGTTCAGTTTAGTTTTATGAATGTTTATTGAGTGCTCTCAGATACTGTACCAAGATGTGGGATACAAAGGAAAATAAGAAATCATGCCTTACCACAAGGAGCTTACAGTCTATTGTGGTTAATTATCCATATGACCATTCTTGCCTGCCTTTCTTTGAATTTTGATGTTGAATCCAAATGTTCCAGTCTTCACCTTGGTGTTGACTGGTTTTTCAAGTGGTGGATATTGATATTATCAGGAAAATGGAGCAAAGATGCAGCCATATATAACCTTGGCTGACCATTAATCTGTACTGTGCACATGTCTTGGTGCCCTCCAGAATCCAATTCTACTTCCTCCTTCCTGGCAGCCTCTAGTTTCTATGTGAGCATCCTCAGGGTTCAGGAGAAGCTCCAGGGGTAGAGCATGTGTCTGAAACAGAGACTATCAGGACTTTGGTTTGGATGTTGTAGGAAAGCATTCTGCTTAGAGAACCCCTAGCCCCATCCGGAGCCCACAAGGAGAAATCCTACAGAAAATGAAAGCCAACACCGAGAAATCAAAAATCTGAGACATGGAGATACAGAAGCTGTTCTGCTCACATATTTGAGCCCCTGATCAAGTCTCATCTGAAGGTTTTTCCTCATCGCATGTGCTAATAAATTCCTTTTATTGTTTAAACCACTGTGGGTTGGGTGTTTAGTTACTGATGATCACAAGCATCCTAATTATTACAATCTTTTACTTGAATCCAAAGAACAAGTTATTTGCTATCTAGAAAGTGAGAAACTTTGCTCTCACTACAGTCTGATTTCCCCATAAGTCAAGGCATCTGTAGGTCTTCCCCTTGGCCCTATCTGAGAAACCGTAGATTCCTAGGACTGCACGACCACACTGATCTTTCATTAAAGCTGTCCTGCAATGGCTACAGATTTGCACATTTGTTGTGTTTGTATTACTGTACTTGTGGTGGTTAATTTCATGTGTCAGCTTCACTGAGTCAGAGGGTGCCCAGATATTTGGTTTAACATTACTCTGGGTATGTCTGTGAGGGTGTTTCCAGATGACACTGGCATCTAAATCAGTAGAATGAGAAAGCAGATTGCCCTCTCCAGTGTGAGTGAACCACATCCAATTTGTTGAAGGCCTGCATATGACTGCTTGAGCTGGGACATCAGTCTTCCCCGGGCCTCAGGCTGGGACTTACACCCTCAGCCCTCTGGTCCTCAGGTCCTTGGACTGGAACTACATCACTCGCTCTCCTGGGTCCTCGGCTTGCAGACAGCAGACTGTGGGAATTTTTAGCCTCATAATTGCATAAGCCAACTCTAATTCCTCATGATAAATATGTATGTATGTATGTATGTATGTACAAATAGATAGATAGATTGATTGATTGATTCATTCATTCTATTGCTTCTGTTTCTCTAGAGAACACTAAGACAGTACCCAACTTCTGCCACTACCTCCTCACTTTTATGATTCTAGAAAAAGTGAATGAGTGCTTTCATGTAAAGGTGAGCATGCACAGATACATGAGAGAGGAAAGCCAAAGCATACATCCTGTCCACATACCCAGAAACAGACCCGGTTGTGTGAACCATCATGTATATAACATAAATTTTACCTCCGGTTGCTTCCTCTTTGCAGCTACATGCAAAAGCCGTAAAAGATGGTACTGTTCTGGTTGTTCCAGCTGAGACATCAAGGCTAGGAGTTCTGTCAAGTGTCTGTTAATTGGCTGAGGCTGCTTATCGTAAACAGCAGGTAACACCCTCAACAACATGGCATTACCTGTTGAAGGAAGAATAACAGAAATGATGACTTTATCAGCCCATGAGCCATAGAATACCATCATTATCAATGCAACAAATTTTGGACTTCCTCACGTATTAAATAGCACAGACTAATGGCCAAATCCTCTGCTAAAAATAACATGGTACCTTATTCTGAAAAATCACTAAATCATTATTTAAACAGATTCCATAAAAGGGAATATTTTATGATATGATCAGCATTATTATCTAATGAAAATTTTTCTTGAGTAATGCACCACAGGGAAAAGAAAATTTGACAGTAACCAGACAACACCCTTGAGAAGGAAACAGTTCCAATAAAGAATTCCTGACGAGAAACAACATTTGGATGCTGTTTAAATGAAAACTAAGCAGTGACATAAGCATGAATCTAAATGAAACTGAACTAAAAAAAAAAAAGTGCAGAGGAATGTATTCATGTTCCTGAGAGATATGGAGGCATGATTCAGACAACTGATACATGGAAACTATGCCTTATTTTTATGAATAGTTAGAAAAGTAGCAATGCAAATTTAGATCCCCAATTTCTGCACTATTTCAAGGGAAGTTTAGACTCAGGTTGTTTGTCACAGGTGATCTGCCTCAAAGACTTGTATGGACAACTGGGTTTAAAATGGTGGAACCTGAAGAAAAAGATATGATGTAAGGTTTGCAGGGACTCATCAGCAAACAACATATGGGAAACATCTGCTTATCATTTTACGGTATGGATTTTTTTAAAAAAATCCTCTCAAGAACTTAAATGTCTCAGAATTTGTTTCTAGGGATTTCTCGAACAAGAATTTTCTTGCTTCTATTTACTTTAAATTTGGCTGTGTATATAGAAGACTTACACAGAAAGAATCAAATTAGCAGTGATTATACATGTGTAGACCCTTATTAAATGGTGGGGACATTTAGATATGAGGATTAAGAAAAGAAGGCCAGAATTTTCAGAATATCTATGACTAAATTTAATGAAAGGGTGATCCTGGGTCATGGTGAATATATCTCGGTGACGATAAATAATGAGAATTGCTTTTTCCACATATGGCTCATAGAATTAGTCTCAAACAGATTTTAGTCATATGCCCACAGACTCCAAGGTATTGGAAATATTCAGGGTTTTTTTTTTAATGTGAAAAACATTGTTTTATTTTGTTTGTTTTTTGTTTATTTTTACTAATTTTACTAAGAGCTTTTTCTTAAAGGATCAGGAATTGTCAATGTCATGCCCAATCTCTACAAAGCACATTAGCTCATAGAACTTAGCTATGTAGACATGCTGATTAACTGCTAAAAAAGGTCATAATAAATGGAACTGTCATTGTAATTGAAGACAGGAACAATACTCATTAAAGGTCCTGGGGGGCTTCCCTGGTGGCGCAGTGGTTGGGAGTCCGCCTGCCGATGCAGGGGACACGGGTTCGTGCCCCGGTCTGGGAAGATCCCACATGCCGCGGAGCGGCTGGGCCCGTGAGCCATGGTCGCTGAGCCTGTGCGTCCGGAGCCTGTGCTCCGCAACGGGAGAGGCCACAACAGTGAGAGGCCCGCGTACCACACACACACACACACAAAAAAAGGTCCAGGGACCCCTGAAGAGGGAAAACCCAGATTAGTCATCTTTAGCTTACTTGGATTTCGATCAAAGAATACAAAGATAAATAAGGGCTTTTTTAAAAATTTGAAATTGATGAAAACACTTTGGTGTAGAAATCCTATAAATTTCATTCATAAGCTAATATATTCTTCTTCATTATGAAATATGTCAAGCCATTAGACAAATATAGGCAAAAATATAAGGGCCACTGGTGTGCCTACCAACCAGCTTTACCAAAACTTAACCTTGTACCATAATTACTTCCCACCCCCACTCACTTCCTTTTCTCCCCAGAGACAACCACCAACCTGAAATTGGTGTTTACCATCTTCATGAATGTTTTTACACTTCAATTGTATGTGTATATATCAACAAGCATTTATAGTGTTCTTTGCATGCTTTAAAATTTTATATCAATAGTATATTATACATATCTTTGTGCAACATATTTTTTTCCCATCCAACATTGTGTTGAAGTTTTATATCCAAGAAGTTCTCCTTCATTTATTCTCACAGCTGTATGGTATTCTATTGTATAAATATGCAACAATTTATTCATATACTTTATGGTTGGAAGATTTTTATTATTGTTATTATTTAATTTCACCAATAGTGCTGCAATTTTTAGACTATTTCTTTGTGCATAAATGGGAGATATTCCCTTGGGTACTGATTCTGAGCTTAATGTGCTTAGAAATCACCTGGGCAACTTGTTAAAACACAGATACTGATTCAACAGATTGGAGGTAGAGCCTGAGAATCTGAATTTCTAACAGGCTCTCAGGTGATGTTGATGGTCCCTGGACCACATAATTAAGTAGCAAAGCAGTGGGTTTTTCCCTGGGAGTTAAGTTTCTAGATGTTTCAAAATTTCTTTGCAACGTGGTTGTAGTAGTTTTCTATAGCTGCCATAAGAAATTGACAAAAACTGTGGCCCAGAATAAGACAAATTTATTATCTTATATTTCCATAATACAGAAGTCTGGCATGAATCTCACTGGGCTAAAATCCAGGTACTGGAAGGCCTGGGATCCTTCCTGGAGGTTGTAGGAAGGAACCATTTCTTGGCTTTTCTAGCTTCTGGAGACCACCAGCATTCCTTGATTTGGGGTCTCCTTCCTCCATCTTCAAAGTCAGCTACAGAGCAACTCTTTGATCCTGCTTCTGTCACTACACCTCTTCCTCTGCTTCTCTCTTCTGCCTCTCTTCCACTTAAGCACCCTTGTGATGACACTGGGTCCATCTGGATAATCTAGGATTATCTCCTTATATGGTAACCTTAATTCCATCTTCTGTGCAATGAAACACAACGTGTTCACAGGTCATGGGGACTAAGACATGCATATCTTTGGGGAGGGGTTCATTATTCTGCCTACCACCACGATTATAACAATTTACATACCCACCAGGAGCATGAATGTTTCTGTTGCCAACATTTGGTCTTGACAGACATCGGTTTTTGCCAATCTGATGGGGTGTAAGATGACACCTCATTTTTTGTTTTAATTTTCATTTATTTAATCACTTGTAAGGCTGAGCACCATTTTTATATGTTTTCAGGTCATTTCCTCTGCTGTGATTTGGCCATTCATATCCTTTGCCTATTTTCGGTTGGGATGTTTGTGTTTTCTTATTGATTTGTAGAAGTTCCTTATATATTCTGGACACTAATATTTGGTCCATTAGTTTTAAAGTTGCAATCCTAATGGAGTTGATTTTTAAATTTTTTATTTTATGGTTTATAAAGATTTTGTTATTGAGAAATTTTCCCCTAATATAATGAATATGTTCATAAAAATATTCTACTATATTTTCTCCTAAAAGCATTATGATTTTTTTTTTTTTTTTTTTTTTGCGGTATGCGGGCCTCTCACTGTTGTGGCCTCCCCCGTCGCGGAGCACAGGCTCCGGACGCGCAGGCTCCGGACGCGCAGGCTCAGCGGCCATGGCTCACGGGCCCAGCCGCTCCGCGGCATATGGGATCCTCCCAGACCGGGGCACGAACCCGTATCCCCTGCATCGGCAGGCGGACTCTCAACCACTTGCGCCACCAGGGAGGCCCCATTATGATTTTTTAAAAAAATTATTTTATTTATTTATTTGGCTGTGTTGGGTCTTCGTTGCTGCATGCAGGCTTTCTCTAGTTGCGGCGAGCGGGGGCTATTCTTCGCTGCAATGCATGTGCTTCTCACTGCAGTGGCTTCTCGTTGCAGGGCACGGGCTCTAGGCGCGCAGGCTTCAGTAGTTGTGGCTCTCGGGCTCTAGAGTGCAGGCTCAGTAGTTGTGGCGCATGGGCTTAGTTGCTCCATGGCATGTGGGATCTTCCTGGACCAGGGCTCGAACCCGTGTCCCCTGCATTGGCAGGCAGATTCTTAACCATTGCACCACCAAGGAAGACCTATGATTTCATTTTTATGTTTGTCTTTAATCCATATGGATTTTACTTTTTGTACATATGAGGAAGGGATCTAACTATAAATACATATTTGTGTGTATATAAACAATTGTCCCAGATCAATTTATTGAGTGGCCAACTGTTTCCCTTCTGATTTGTAATACCTCTTTCATATATAAAGTCTCCCATGTATCTGGATCTGTTTATGGTTATTTGTCATACCTTCACCAATTATATATTTTCTTCATTACAATAACTTTATAATAAATCATTATATCTCACAGGGCAAATTTCTTCATCTTCTATTTCAAATTCCTCTACTTTATATAAATTTTACCATTAGTTTGCCAACTTCCTTGAAAAACTAAGTTAGGATTTTTTTCTTCACATTGAATATATAGACTAATTTGGAATAATTGACATCTCTGTGAAACTGTCTTCTTATTCAAGAACTTGATATATTCTTTTATCTATGTAATTTTTTTATGTCTTTCAAAGTTTTGTGATATTAGCTGTGCCTTATATATCTTTTATTAAATAGATTCCTAGGTATTCCATATTTGTTGTTGTTATTGTAAATGAAAGTTTTTGGCCTTTTAAAGATATTTTCTATTTATGTGCTGTATTAAGAAAGCAACTGGGCTCCCCTGGTGGTGCAGTGGTTGAGAGTCCGCCTGCCGATGCAGGGGACACGGGTTCGTGCCCCGGGCCGGGGGATCCCACATGCCGCGGAGTGGCTGGGCCTGTGAGCCATGGCCGCTGGGCCTGTGCGTCCGGAGCCTGTGCCCCGCAGCGGGAGAGGCCACAGCAGTGAGAGGCCCGCGTACCGCAAAAAAAAAAAAAAAAAAAAAGAGAGAGAGCAACTGATTTTTGTACATTGACCTTTCATCCAGCAAAAGTTTAGTTCTTTTATTAATAAACTGTCTTTAGAGTCTCTTAGATTTTCTGTATATAGATAATCAACTTATAATAACTGATGACAACTTCGTTTCTTTCCATCCTTATTCCTTACATTTCTTTTTTGTCCCATTTTACAGGCTGGGACCTCAAACACTTTGATGAATAGAACCAGTGTCCACTGGTATTGTTTTGTTATTCCTGTCTTTAAAGAGTATGTTTCTAAGGATTCATCATAATGTATGTACATGTTTCTATACATTTTTGGTATTTACATTTTATCAGTTTAATTTCCTGTTTCCTAGTTTGAACATGAATGAGTGTTGAATTTTATTAAACGATTTTCAGTGCCTGTCCACATGACCATATGATTTCTCCTTTAACTTGTTATTGTAGTAAATTAATGAATATTCTAATGTTTAATCAATCTTGTGCTCTTAGAATACACTCAGCTTGGTTATGATGCATTTTAATGCATAGATTGCTGGATTTTGGCTCATACTTCATTTAGAGCTTTCACATCTATATCCTTAAATGAGACTGACTTGCAGTTTTCCTTTCTTGTACTGACCTTGTCTCTTTTTAGTATCATACTTACTAGACATATAAAAAGAATTTAGTGCATTCCTGCACACTCTATTCTCAGAGGCCGTTTATATAAGATGGGGATTATGTGTTCCTTGCTTGGTAGAACTTGCTTATCAAACCTTCTGAGCAATGTTCCATATATTTCATCATATCAAAATTTAAATTATGTAGTTTAAATTTCTGTATCCTTTCGCAGTTTTTTTGGCATTTGAATGATCAGTTATGACAGAAGTGAACCTATCAGTTATGAGAAGTTCGTTAAAACCTGTCTTTATGATTATGGATTTGTCAATTTCTTCTTATAAGTCTGTCAATATTTGGCATATTTTTTGAAACTACCAGATAGTTCTGAGATATCTTCCTGGTAAAGCGTTTCATCATAATTTAATTGCTCTCTTTGCTTTAATGTCTACTTTTGACTGATATTAATACAACTATGCTAGCTTTTTCGAATTGCTCTTGTTTGGTATATTCTCTCACCACTTTTAAATTTTTTTGTTTTCGAGATTTCTAGATTCTTATGTTTTATGTGTGACTCTTGTAAGTGACTTATAGCTGGACTTAAAAAATATTTCTATCTGACAAACATTTGTCTCTTAACTGAAAGTTTGTTTCATTAATATTTATAGTGATTACTGGTATATTTGGATTTATTTTTATGTTACATTGTGCTTTTTACTTATCTTGTTCTGTCTATGCTTTTCTTCCCTACTTCACTGCTTCCTATTGAATAGGTCAAGTATTTTGGTATTTTTTTAATTCACTCTATTCCTTCTATTTGGACATTTTAGTTCCTTTTGGTTTTGGTGGCTGTCCTTTAAAAGATAAACATTCTTGAACTAACAAAGAAAAATTAATTTTCCTGTCTTGAACAATGAAAGGACTTTAGAATTACTTTCTTAGCTCTTTCTTCCAATTCCTTAATATTCTCTTCAGCTTCAGCCTAATTTGTCTTTAATCCATTCCTTGAATTTTTTAAAAATTTCAATTAACTTTTTTTAATTCTAGAAGTTATATTTGATTCTTAAAAAAAAATCAGTGTCTTTTTCTTTTTTCATGTTTCCAATTCCTTTTTCTAGATCTTAAATCACTTTAAACACACTTATTTTCTAGTTTCTAGCTGATATTTTAAATAAATGAAATTCTTGAGGGAGGGGTGTCTAATCCCTTTTGGTTTCTGTTGGTTCTCATTTATGGTGGATTGTTCCCTCATATGTTTAAATAATTTTTATTATGAATTTATTTTTACTGTGTCAGATAGTATACATTTGAATCTGGAACATGTATGAGGGCAGGCCCAAAGTCACAAACTCTTAGAGACCCTGTAGAGTTCAGTCAAAGAGAGCTATGCTTACTTCTCACTTTCTTGTGCTAGGGCAGAGACCAACTGAAATCCAATAGGTAACTCCTCACCCTGGCCTAAGCCTTGTTCCCATATGGCCATTAACACTTGGTTATCACAGAACGGATAACATGTCCACCCCTTCACCTCCCCTGGGGGGAGGGGGCCTAGCATCAGCTCTTGGGCTTACTGGTCTGTTTTTGGTTCCCTCTCTTTGGCCTCTGGATATTTCCCTTACTTTATTGGAAGCTTATTTGTACATTTAAAGTTTTTATTATTATTCTAATGTAAACACATTTCTAGGTATTTTTTTTCACCAGAGTTTTCAGCTTATATAGATCTCCATATATTGGCAGAAGCAGGAATCCCTAAATTTACTTTAGAAACATGATCTTTGACTCTAAGCCTAGTGAAATAATATATCCACATAATTTCAGGTTATGAAAAGAAACATACCTAAAATCAGTTAATTCCTTTACCCCAGCTCCTTCTCATTTTAGGTTTACCAGTTTTGCTGTATTTGTCATTAGAAAGTCCATTATAAAAGTATATTTGCAACTCCAGAAGGATTAAAGGTGGAATAACTCGGAATGGATTTTGCTTCTAGAGCCATACAAATTTTTACTGTGTTGGTTTATCTTGAAATCAGAGTAACTTTCACAGTTTAGACCTGTAAAACTGTGTACAAAGAAAAGTGAAAAAAAGTTTTCTATACATAATGGTGGTGAAACAATGTGAGTGCACACAAAATGCCGAAATGATGCTCTTAGTTTCACACCTCTATGCCTGCTGAATTATTTCTCCCCCTAACACCCCTCCCCTCCCTCTCATCCTTCAGTGCTACCAATTCAAGTTACAACAGCTAATCCCCAGGGGGAGACAGTCCTAGCCCAGTCTCCCCACCTCTTTCCCCTCTGACCCTCTTCCAATTAATCTGACTGCAGTGTAAACCTTTGTGGTTTACTATTGTGCAACTCCCCACGTCTCCTTCGCCCTCCCACCCACCCCTCCCCCCCAATTCAGGGGAACTCCCGTGAACGCAGTGCCACTGGCATTACTCATTCATCCCCATTCAGACCTTCCACAGCATTTATTAAGGGCTCTCAGCTCCTGCCTCTCACTCTCCTCCGCTCCTTCTCCACTCACTTGAGAGCCTCTTGTCTCGTCCCCTCCCGCCGTCTGTGGGAAGAACTTTGTCTCTTCAGCAATGCATCTCCCTGTGATTCTGTTTTGTGCTCTCTGGTCTGCAGTGTCGGCCGAGAACTCGGATGAATATGAGCTCATGTATGTGAATCTGGACAATGAAATAGACAATGGACTCCATCCCACTGAGGACCGTAAGTTCATTTTAACTGTTTCTCTGCTAACCCTATTTACATATCCGCCTCTTTGGGTCTAAGTATTATACATATATTTTGTAGCCAATGAAATAAGCAAAAAATTTAGTTTGTTTTGCAAAAGAGAAAAGCACGTTAGGAAAGGGAGAGGTTTCAAAAAGTTACTTCTGTCAGAGATACATAATGGGTCAAACTGTATGAAATCGCCGATATTCTCGTTTTGAGCTCCATGAATGGCAATTTCATAGAGTTCAACTTCATATAAACTTGCAGGGTTTCTGTCATACTCGAGATATTTACATGCTGTTTTTTTACAGGTATCCTGAAAGGAAAGGGGGGTACTGGGTATGAGTACTTGGGACCACCGAAGGAGGTCGGCATTTTACAAGGCACACCCGAGGAGGGCCTGGGCGGGTCGGTAACGCGTTTGTGTCCCGTGCTCTAGCTACGCCGTGCGACTGCAGTCGGGAGAACTCCGAGTGGGACAAGCTCTTCATCATGCTGGAGAACTCGCAGATGCGGGAGGGCATGCTGCTGCAGGCCACCGACGACGTCCTCCGGGGTGAGCTGCAGAAGCTGCGGGCTGAGCTGGGCCGGCTGGCGGGCAGCCTGGCGAGGCCGTGCGCGCCGGTGGCCCCCGCCGAGGCCAGGCTGGCCCGGGCGCTGGATGAGCTGCTGCAGGCGAGTCGCGACGCGAGCCGCAGGCTGGCGCGCCTGGAGGAAGCCGGGGCACTGCAGCCGCAGGAGGAGGCGGGGCGGGTCCTTGGCGCAGTGCTCGAGGAGCTGCGGCAGACGCAGGCCGACCTCCGCGCTGTGCAGCGCTGGGCGGCAGGACGCTGGCTGCCAGCAGGTGAGGACGCTGGGCCGGGCGGGGACCCCCACGCGGCTTCGTTCTCGGAGCGCGACTTGCGGGACGCCGAGTCAGCCAACCCTCTAGGGGAGGCTTTAGTGGGAGGAAACACACACACACACACACACCCCCTTCTGTTTCTCCATGCATGGTCACAGAGCTCAGACACACCATACAAGGCGGGAAAATTGCTTTCAAAAGTAGTCTCCAGTCCTGAGGAACCCAGAAGATAGATGTGCACGTAATCATCAGAGTCTTGAAATAGACGTCAAGGGGCCCCAGACTGACACCCGATCCGACCAGGCGTTACAGGAGCTCTATTGGCCGGTTATAACCGTGACCTCTCTCGGTGTCAGCTTCCCTCCGTTAGGGATTTCCACTTCGTCTAATTTTAGCCAGCTTCTCTCTTTAGGAGAGCTCTGGTTCCCCGCGCTATTTCAGGGCCCAGCCTAATTTTTAGGAACATTTTCCAATCCCTGGGCTGGCCCCTCCTCCCTGCCAGTTCCAAACAAAAGACTTGAGGCTGAATCTGATCTCCCAAGGGGTCCCCCCAGGCCTCGGGTCTGTGAAATGAGTGCCAGAGTGATGGTCCAGGGTGTGAGGTTTGGAATAAACCAGAGGCTGAGGGATCCAAAGAGAGACAGTAAGATGTAGGAGCCAACTGGTATCCAGGTGGCACCTCAGGGATGTGGAGGATCAGGGTGAAACAGGAGAGAGGCAGTTCAAACCAGATGCAACCTGTCGAAGTCCCATGTAATACTAAGTGAATATTCAAACACATGTGGGCCCGAAATGATACATTTTAAAGACGGTTCAAGGAAATAAAGAGTAGATTTGGAGCCAAGTAACACTCCTTTGTAAGTCAAAATTTCTAAGAAATGGTGATGTAACAATTGTGGGTTACATTAGAAAATCTGTGTCCTATGTAAGAAAATATGACTTACACTTTTCCTGAGCATCTTATGAACAGAAAACAATTACAAAAAGCACCATCCTTTCTTTATGTCCAATAAAGCAACTCTTATTAGATGGGGTAGGAGAAGCATCATGCATGTGTGAGAGCATGTTTCATTTAAAACTGCAGAAACCATACCAGAATATGAGTCTTTCCTAAATAATTGAGGACTGTCTATCAGTACAGAACATATTTTTTAAAATATTAAGTAGGGCTTCAGAGGGGGGAAAAATCATAAAATCAAATATACAATAGATCCTCAACGTAAGTGACAAGAAGACAAATTATAATTCTTTAGCTGTTTTAGTGGATGACATTTCTTGTCTTTTGCAAACCATGTAGTATCATTGTACATATCACATACCAGGAAAACTGAAGAATTACGCTGTTTCACTTCCACCTCTGCATACTAGTTAGAGCAGAAGAGGGATGTATTTCTGAATTCAAAAATGTTAATTTCTTATTATAATACATCCTCTACTAATACTTTTACCCACATGCTTTGATTTCTCCTCTCTTGGTTTCCTGCCAGCTTGGCTCCTAAGGGATTCCTAATCATTCTGTTGTCAGCCTCTTAAGAACCTGGTTTTAATTCTGTTTGGCCTTTGATAATATAATCAGAAAAACCTATTAGTTAAAAGCCATTTCATGAGAGAGTTTCTGACATTTTAAAGACATATCAAGAGCCTCAATCACTGGCCCCCAAAAGAAGCCACAAAAAAACTTGTCAACATGCAGTTCTACTCCATGAACTCACATAACCAGTGCAGCCGACAGGGGAAGCTGGGTCTCTGAGAAGCAATCAAGGAAGGCTTTGGAATGCAGTCCTAACTGCCTGGGCTTATTTAAACAGGAAATCAGTTCATGAGATTGTAGTTGGCACCCTCTCTGAACACTACTGAAACATTACAGAGAATATGCCAAATGCCCATGCATATGGTGATCTTTTGTTCCATGATCTTTGATTGATTTAAATAACATAGCTAGAAAAGCATGTACCTACCAATTTCATCTGAAAAAAGAATCAACACCTCATTAAAAATTAATTTTAAAAAATCTTCAGAAATTCAAGTTATTCAGTGAAAAAGTTAATACCAAAGTATGACAGGACCAATTCTGTGCTTTAGTATGATAGTTATTTTTCTAGGATTTTCTGAACCTCATTATCTTCTCTATTTCTAAAGGATAAGGTCCATCTGCTTAATTTTTTCAGAATGGAGCCTAGCCCTCAGCCACTTGTAGGCAGTTAGCTTAGTTTACCACACTTTGCATGGATATTTGGTTCCTGTAAGTTCTGTCTATTCACCAGTTAGTCTTTTTTTTTTTTGCGGTATGCGGGCCTCTCACTGTTGTGGCCTCCCCCGTTGCGGAGCACAGGCTCCGGACGCGCAGGCTCCGGACGCGCAGGCTCAGCGGCCATGGCTCACGGGCCCAGCCGCTCCGCGGCATATGGGATCCTCCCAGACCGGGGCACGAACCCGTATCCCCTGCATCGGCAGGCGGACTCTCAACCACTTGCGCCACCAGGGAGGCCCCACCAGTTAGTCTTTAAAAGCTCTGAGAGTTTGCTTTTTAAAGATATCTTATGGTAAATCTTCTTTAGGTTGTTATAAACTGAATACCTAGCCCTAATTTAGATTTTAAAAAATTCTTTCTTTATATGGTCTTTTATACATATATGAGGTTAGCACAAGGCAGAGCTCACTTGTTAAAGGTTTTAGCACATTATTTCCTAGAGACACCTAAAAGGTCTTCAGTTCAGCATCTGCAGCTCCCTGACTGGCCATGTGACCTGGAGATGGACAGAGGTGGGAATTTACTGAGCTCCCAACCCCCAAGTTTGAAAGTCTCCTTCTAAGTGCGTTATTAGCAGAAATATGTACTCCATTCGACCCCTTGGAAGAATTCACTCTTCCTTAAAGGTTTTCTGTTACAGCTTACATAGCATTAATAAACATGTGGACAGAGTAAGAATTTTTAAGCATATCTTTGGTGCACAGGGCTCTTCTCGACTGCTACATGCTTGTTCTTTACAGACTTGCAGAATATTATAAGGAGAATGGAAGAGCCTTTGACAGATAACTATAAAGCCTGGAGAGATTGTGGGGCTCATCGAAAGCAACACAGCTTACTAGTAGTAAAACAAACTGAATTCCAGCTCTTTTAGCCAAATCCAGGGGTTCTTCTACCACTAAGAGGCAATGCAGTGTGCTGGTTAAGGGTGTGGCTCCTGCAGCCAGAGTGCCCAAGTTCAAACCCAATTTTACCATTTCTCTGTGCGCCTTCTTTTCCATTTACATGCTTCTGAATGAGACAGTTGATTTTCCTTATTCCTGTTTTCTTTCCTCTATAGAGATTATACTTGGGCCCCTCAAGTCATAACATTTTGCTGCATATAGTTTTTCACTGTAGTCATTAAAAGGCCCATCCTAAAATACCTAACTGCCAGAATCATTTCGGAATGAATTTGTATTTTCTTTCATATTGTTACTTCCTTGCTACTCTAGGTTGTGAAACAGCGATTTTATTCCCCATGCGTTCCAAGAAGATTTTTGCAAGTGTGCATCCAGCAACACCAATGAAACTTGAGGCTTTCAGTGCCTGCATTTGGGTCAAAGCCACAGATGTGTTAAACAAAACTGTCCTGTTTTCCTATGGCACAAAGAGGAATCCATATGAGATCCAGCTGTACCTCAGCTATCAGTCCATCGTGCTTGTGGTGGGTGGAGAGGAAAACAGACTGGTCACCGATACTGTGATTTCCCTGGGAACGTGGACCCATCTGTGCAGCACCTGGAATTCAGAGAAAGGGCGTGTGGCCTTGTGGGTAAATGGTGACCTGGTGGCCGCCACTGTAGACATGGCCACAGGTCACGTTGTTCCCGAGGGAGGAATCCTGCAGGTTGGCCAAGAAAAGAATGGCTGCTGTGTGGGTGGTGGCTTTGATGAGACATTAGCCTTTTCTGGCAGGCTCACAGGCTTCAACATCTGGGATCGTGTTCTCAGCAATGAAGACATAAGAAAGACCGGAGAAGCAGAGTCCTGTCACATCCGGGGCAACGTGGTTGGGTGGGCAGTCACGGAGATTCAGCCCCACGGAGGAGCACAGTACGTTTCTTAAGTGTGGTGAAACTCTACTTAAAGCCAAAGAAAGAAACTCACATTTTAAGCATATGCCACTTGGGAAGGTCTAAAAACCTGAATGCATTATTAAGAACACTTGAGACTAATGAAGGAGAGAGTTGAGATCAATCTTTATTTATCTTGGCAAAATACTGAATAAATAGTCGAAGGGGAGACATTGGAGAAGGCTTTTGGGGATATTGTTACTAGACTTTATGCCATGTGCTTTCAGATTAATGCTGTGTCTTTGTCAGATAAACTCTCAAATAATGAAAAAAGACTGTATGGTTGAACAGAAGAACAATTGTTTTACTTTTCTTTGGCTAATTTTGTTTTGGCCAGAGATGAATTTTACATTGGAAGAATAATAAAATAACATTTGTTGTCCACTGTTCATTGTTATTGGTACATACCTTATTATGAAAAAATGATGATAGAACATATTTATACTACCATGTGACTTAACAAATACAAATGTAGTGTGGGTTATAATCAAATGTCACTTTTTTGAGGAGATAGTTTTATAAGTTATATTGTAAAATGGTTTTGTATTAATTTTATTGAGACTATTTTTGTAAATCTCTACTGTAAATAAAATATTTTATAAAACTAGTCCATGTCATCTAATTATAAATTTAAAATGTTTGGGAGCAAATCCACACTTTTTTTAATCTAAAGCAGGCAATTAGTTTTCAAATACTAATCTATTATGTAAATAGTAATAGTTACTATTGTTAGAAACAAACTATAGAGTTGTTTTAAGCACTGGCTTCCTATAAATCATAGGCAAGAAATATGATCTTGGCTAAGTCAATTCATCTCTCTGGGTTTTAGTTTCCTCAACTGAGAAATCAAGGAATTGAAGAAATAATGATTCCTTCCAATTTGATGATGCTATGAGCATATATGACTTTCTGTCCCATGTATACAGGGGGAAAAATATGAATTATATTCAGAGTTCCTCAGATTCACATGATATCTGCAAGAGATGGTTTAGGACTGTTAATGGGAAGATCTAAAAATCTGGAAAAGAAACAATGACTTCTGCCCTTAATACACATCCCATTCTCTTATGCATAAAGGAGAGGACAGTCAAGTCCCTTCATCCTGTAGATGGAGAGATAACTCTCTACCACACTAATGTTCTCCTCCTGTAGAGGCTACGCAAGCAAGGGCTGACAGAAGAACCACAAAGCCACGTCTGAACATCAGTAGGAAATGTGGTAGAACCAGTGATGATGTGTCCACCTAAAGGTAGGACCTGAACAACCACAGGTCATCTCCTGTTCATGAGGTTTGGAGAAGGGAGCCAGGAGTAATTATCAAACCACATTTCGTAACTAACTAGCCTGGTCCTTAGACAAGTTACTTAACTCCTCTGGAACTTCTCAGTAAAAGGAGGGGGTTAAACTCTTAGTGTCCAGTGAAATTCTATAAATCTAGGAATCTTTGAAGATATACTCATGATATCAATACAGCTTCACCCTACTCGTGAGACCCACAAAGCCAGAGTGAAGTGTCTCAAAGAAAATCCTTCCCAGTTTTGAGGTTACAGGTCAGTCTCAGACACTTGGAGATTACATAATTCAAGGTTGCAGGCACAGTGGCCATATGCAAGTCCCTGTTTAGCCACTGTCTATGACTCTGAATGCTGAGCTGAAGGAGGAAATACTTGACCGAACCTTCAGCAGAGAGTTAGGCACGCTTTCAATTCCTTTTCACATTTCAGCATGAATTACATCTGTTCAAGAGACCCAAGATGATGCTGGCCAAGAGATATGCAAATTCATATGCTGATAGAGTTAAATGTAAGGGAACTTTTAATTTTTAACAGGAATTACATGTTGAAGGCAGAGAAGAAACAAATTGAAAAAAAGAAAGTAACCCTTGAGTTACTAAAGTAGAAATTACCTCTGCTACAGCAGTAAATCTGGGTAAGTGTTCTAGAGACTTCTAATTGTTCCCTGATATCTATTTTCCCTCTTTTCCTAAGTAACAGAATTCTGGTTTTAATGGTATGTATGGCCACTCGGAGTAAAGTCTCTATTTTCCAGCATCAATTGCAGCTAGATGTGGCCAAATGACTATGTTCTGGCTGATGGTGAAATAACGAATGTGATTCCGTTTCCCTTCCTCCTTCTGACTGATGGGAATATGGTAATCACGGCTGGAATTTCAGCAACCATCTTAGATCAAGAGATTTAGCATAACAATATATAGAATAAGCTTGGGCCTTTAATATTATGAAGCTGTCTTGCCAGCCCTAGGCTGCATGTCCCTGCACTTCTTTTACAAAACAACAACAAAAAAATACACCTTTATCTTCTTCAATCCACTATTGGTTGACCACTTAATCTAATCCTGATCCAGTACAGCAATTTTTCTTTTTAATAAAAAAGACCAAGCACTTTATTCCTTCAAAACACTCAGACTATATATACAAAATACACTTTACAGTCTCAGGAAGCTGGCTATCTGACTCTTTTCTTTACACTAATTGCATTTAATGAGTTTTAGAATACACAGTGTCAGCAAAAGGAGGAAGTAAGAAATGTGTAAAATAGTGATAAAATAATCTAAAGAGAAATATCAGCGTGCTGGCTTAGTCTAGCACATTGGCAAAGAGTTTCATTCACCAGGATGGTTACTGAGGGCATCATCATATTATATAGCACAGTAAAAGAATTGTGCAAGATGGCTCAAGTTATTCAGAGGAAAAAATACATGTATAACTAATATATAATACATTACATGTACAAACTATAAAATATTATGTATGTGTGCTAGAGTGACAAACTGTCCTGGTTTGCCTGGACCAACCCAGCTTTAGTACTGAAAGTCCCCTGTTCCAGGAAATCCTTCAGTCCTAGGCAAACTGTGACACTTTGTCACTGTCACTCTAGTACCTACATATGTATGTAAGTAGAGCAACTTTTTTGCAAAGAGAGTATCTGAACAAGATAGAGTTGATATATTTTCCTTGTCTATTGCAATGTGAGTTGGCTTTTAATTAAGCATTAATTCTTTTAAAATATATCCAGAACAGTTGACTATTAAGTATATATTATAGAATTTTAGAGCTAGGTATTTGCAATTACTCAACTAACTTCACTTTAATAAACAGATTCGCAAACAATGAAGAAACTATAATTGATTTTTATTTCATCTCCTTTTAAATTTTATATTAGAAAGCTCTTCTTTGAGAAGTTTACTAAGGCCAACTGTTTCCAGAACTGTATTTTAGCCACTAAGAAATAGCACTCAAAAATTTCCCTGGTGGTGCAGTGGTTAAGAATCCACCTGTCAATGCAGGGGACATGGGTTCCTGGTCCGGGAAGATCCCACATGCTGCGGAGCAACTAAGCCCATGCGCCACAACTTCTGAAGCCCGGGTGCCACAACTACTGAAGCCCGCGCCTAGAGCCCACTCGACGCAACTAGAGAAAGCCCACGTGCAGCAATGAAGACCCACCACAGCCAAAAATAAAAAGACAGAAAAGAAGGAAGGAAGGAAGGAAGGAAGGGACGGCACTCAAAAAGTTAAAAATCTTGGTCAAAGTAATTGTATGTGTTCACTTATATATTCCTGGATTCAGTGAACTTGAAAATTCAGATTGCTGACCCTTGCATTTGGTTTTATAAATCTGGAGTATAGAAGAAAGCTTGCTGGGCTTGGGGTCAGAAACACAACATTCAAATCCTAGCACCATTACCCACTAACTATAAAATGTCAGGCCTGCTAACTAATCTTTATGAATCTCCAATTAGCCAAAAAACTGGGGATAACAGGACTTACCTACCTTGCTGAAGGGGTATTATGAAAATGATATAACAAGAGGTAATGTATCTAAAAATGCTTTATAAACCCTAAAATAAGTTTTGAAATGAAACAGTTATCATAAAAATGTTTTTCAAGTTGTTCCCAGTGGATTAACTAAAAAATAAGCAAACAAACAAAAATACAAACAAATAAATATAAAGATTCCCTTCCATTGTGGGTAAGTTATTCTCAGAGTTCGGCCCATGGATGCTTATCTGTGCAGGCCGCCTTATTCTACTTCACAGCAACATCTGCTGGTGAAGTCAGGAAGGTGCAAACTCTGGCGTGCATCAGATCCAAGACTTGGTTAGCGACTCAGAAGAGATTCTTTTCTGATTTAAGATGTGTCTCTATTTCTTGTTCCACATTTGTATTGACTTTTATAACATTATATTTAATTTTTCCCTATATCTATTAATATTCAGGTTGAATATTCTTAATGAGATTACTTTGGTAGCCTGTTTTCTAGAATATTTGATTAATAAATTCTTTCTCAACAACCTGTAATATGGTGAACTTAAAGCCTTTTCCTTGAAGAATAACTGTATCATGAATTTTTAATGGCTAAGTATCTCCCCAGAAATTACAAAACTATACAAATGGATGTGATTCTGCCTTTAATATTTTAATATGGGCTTGGTATACAGCAGACACTCAGTGATGACACTAACGATGATGATGATTATGATGATGGTGATAAAAAGAAGAATCATGGTAACCACTGATGAACTGTGGGCCCGGCACTGTGCAAAGTATAGCTGCTTTATCTATTTAAGCCTCACACCCACACTATTTGGTAAATATTATCACTGCCACAATAAACGGGAGGTCAATTTTCTATCTCAATTTCTCTGAGACGGCTCACCAATCAGTGGTTTGAACTTTGTCTCACATTGAGGAAGAAATGAGGTGAATTTATCATAATTAACTAGACAGTCTTTTCTAGGCTATTGCCAGGAAGTCAGAAAGGAATCTGGACTCTTGCTGAGACAAGATTACATTTCTTTCCAAAGACTTTCTACTTAAGTTTCAAATCATTTGAGGTCATCTTGTGATTTGTGCCAGAGGACCGTGTAAAAGGCATATTGACAGACAGGAATATTTCCTTATTATGACCACTGATTCAGAAATGCAGATGAAAGGACGTTACTGTTTTTAGTTTTGATAGTAGTGGTGTGCATTGCATCAGAGTTCCAAATAAAAATTTGGAAAGGGTTTCCCTCTAGGCTCTCAAATAGTCCCTTACAGTTGGTGATACCCTCATTTTAGGGATCACCAATAATATTGTCAACTTCCTAGGTGAAAGATATGCTAACTCATGCTGCACTAAGCATTGGTTGTGCTTTTATATTCCAGTACTGGACAGGTTTAACAAAGCATCTTCACATAGCAAAGAACAAGTTTGAAGAATTATTCAGGATCACTGAAAAACAAATCTCCCACTCTGAAAAGGTTCTGATGTTACAAAATATTAAATTGCCCTGATATGATTTAAGCAGAAAACAAATTAATTACCCAAGGGACATCCTTGTCTTATCTTTTTAATTCAGTGGGAAAGCATTCAACATTTCCTCATTAAGTATAATTTTAGATGTAGGTTTTTGCAGATATCCTTTATTAGATTAAGGATGTTCCCTCTATTGCTAGTTTGCTGAGAGGTTGTTTCTTTTTTAAATCACGAACAGGCTTTGAATTTTACAAAAGGAAAGGATATATATATATATATATCTTAGTTATATACATATATATATTATATCCTCTTAATGTTTCAGGAAGTTCTCCAAAATTCCTAGGTTGCATTCTTTATTTTTTTCATGAATGGATACTGAATTTTATGAGATGCTTTTACTGATCAAATGACTTTTTTCCCTTTTAGTCTTTTACTATGGAGAATTACATCTTGAATATTGTCATCCTTGAATTCCTGGGATAACTTTTATAAAATGAGGATAACAATAGTTCCTCCCTCATAAGCTATTAGGAGAATTATATGAGTTAAAAGACTAGTACCTGGTACAGAGCAAGAACTCAATGAATGTTAACTACTATATTCTTTATGCATTGCTAGAATCACTTTGCTAAAATTTTTGTGAGTTGTGCATCCTATAATTAGGATGGGTCTATATTTTCCTTTCTTATATTGTCCTTTGGTATTGATATCATGGCTATACCAGCCTTATAGAATTAGCTAGAGAATGTACTTTTTTAAAAAATTACCACATTAATTTATTGTCAACACAGCTAAGTGCAGGCAGGCATATATAATAACATGTGTAAACTACCAAGCAAGAAGAATAAAAGGGACACTGTACTGTGATTCACCTTCAAGATATTGTGCACGTACTCATTAAAGTAATATTTTAGGTTCTGTTTTGTAGTTTCATTAATATTGTTATACAAAAATCTGTGTCCATACATTCCCATATGTTTTTTTCCCATCTTTATTGGAGTATAATTGCTTTACAATGGTGTGTTAGTTTCTGCTTTATAACAAAGTGAATCAGTTATACATATATATATATCCCCATATCTCCTCCCTCTTGCATCTCCCTCCCACCCTCCCTATCTTCTTTTTTAATTATATGAAAAAGTTTAGATAAGACGGTAATTACTCCTTATATATTTGTTCTAATTTGCATATAATACTAAATGTGACAGGCTTTTTTTTTTTTTGGTGGGTTGATTTAAAAATACCGACAGAATTGTCTTATTAGATATAGGGACATTCAGGTTCTCTATCTCCTTAGTGCTCAAGTATTAATACAAATCAAGACAACATTCTGCTCATGCCTTTAATCCTTTCTCCAAAAAGAAGGACTTTCAGAATTTCCTTCTTACTGGGAGAATTCAAAGAACACAAAACAGACAAATGGGGTCTAAGCAATTTGTATAAATGAATTCATATTTACATTTAATATAAAAGTAAATAGTATTACTCATATACAATCATTAATAATGGGAAGTAGTAAAACATTGGCTTGGAACTAGCCTTCAGGGATAAATATTTAACCCCATTTGACAGTCTCTCATGATTGATTTAAGCTTAAAGGACGCATTTGGTTTGGAATTAGGGATAGATGTGTATATAACACAATTGAAAAAATATGATCAATGGAATAACACCAACCAAGGGTAAGGGGTTAGCTGCCACTGGTACATCACAAGGCTTGCCTGGCCCCATCGGGTCTACCTTTTCATAACTGTTTTAAAATGAAGATAGAGTGGTTCTGTTCATAAAATTTACAGATGACAAGAACCTTGGAAGAATTGGGAGATATATTGAAATGGAGGATCATTATCAGTGAGATCTTGGCATGCCAAAGAAATGAACTGAATCTCTTAAGAAGTATAAAGGGATAAAAGTAAATATTTACATAAGGCTATTTTTTGGTACCCAGTATTAACTTACAACACTGCTGGCTACAGTCTTGGATTTTCGGGTTATCTACTCCTCATCCATGTGGTTCTGCTGAGTTTACTATCAACTCCTGCTCTGAGGGTGGCTCATGACCCTAGTCCGGCCCGTTGAAGTACTGTATCCCCTGGCAGCAATGATGGATTGGTCCAGAAATGGGCATGTGGTCAAACAGAGACAATAAGACTGGATATGGAGCTTCTTTTTCTTAACTGGTATTAATGATGATGTGAGCTCATGTGAGCTCTCATGATGAGAGAGGCCCATTACATGAAACATGAAAGTGAAACCAATCCACAGGAAGCAGAACCGAGTAATGACTTTTTGGGACCACATTTGAGTCCTGAATCAATCCATATGGGAAGTCTGATACATTCATGCATTTTTCAGTCATGTGTGCCAGTAAGGAGTTCCTCCTCTTCCTTCTTCTCTTCCTCCTCTTCTTCATCATCAGCAAGCTATTTATACCTGGGTTTCTGTTACTTAAGATATAACTAACTGGTAAAATGGGGTAATAATAGCACTTCTGTTATAGAATTCTTGTGGGGATTAAATGATTTAACCAGTATAAAATGCTTAGTACAGCATTTGGCAAAAGAGAGCATGAAATAAATTCTAGCCATTGTAGTTATTACTGTTATTATAATTATTATTGTTATCATTGAATGGATGACAATTTTGTGGGGATTCAAGCACTGCCTGGGTAACTGAGCTGAATCAGCCTAAGATGCTACAATTTTACAATTCTAGTCTTATAAAAACAGATCAAATCAAATAACTCTAACACTTTAGCATTTTCTGCAGAAGTAGAAAAATGGGAGAATAAGGATTAGGATAATATAAATCAAGGAGGAAAATCGAAAGGGGAGAAAACGATATGTAAAGACAAAAGAAATCCCAATGATGCCTCCTAAGGCTGTTTTGCAGGGGATATATGACAAAGATTTGCAGAGCAGGAAACTTACTACTCAGAGACACAAAGATCCCTTCCGTTTTGCAGCTCAGAGTTTGATAGGCTTATGTGAGTGATTGCAGAGTTTTACAGATACATCAGTCCTAAAAATCTAACCCTGAAATATTTAATCCCAACCTTTTATAAGTTAAATTTTCATTTATTTTATGATGATTTTCATAGTGCCAGATCAAATAAACGAAATCATTTATTTTAAATACTTGCAGTTAATTCAGAAAGTGTATTTTGCGTTTCAAAAGATTTCTTTGTCATTGAAAGTGCATTTCAAACAAAACAAAACAAAACAAAACAAAACAAATACATGAGTTAAGTTCTTGGCAGGTCCAAAGAGACAATTCCATTTTTTCCCCTCATAAATCAGTTACTTGCAAGCCTAACTATCATGGTTTTAAAATGTGTGGCGTGTGTGTTTGTAATTTCTATAAAATCTGTACCAAATATGTAGTCAAGGTGGTGAAAAAAGCAAATTGCTTTCCTGGACTTTTAGCAAATTTAGGATAATGCATAAAGAGAAATTAGCAATTCAGTCCTGTAGCCAAAGAAAATGAGAAATGAATAATATGTACTAGTAATATCAATGACAAGTCTTCAGAAGGGAGCACATGTAGAGTGATAAACTTCCACTGTCATGGTTGGGGTTCAGACAAACTGGGCATCTGGCAGACCACTGGGGTGGCTGGTCAGATGTCCAGGGTTGGGGGCGGGTACTAAGAACTCTTCTTGGGAATGTCTGGTATGGTGAACAAAATCTTGGTCCTTGGTGGGCTGTAGGAATTTTGAGGACTGGTGGACTAATTTGTTACTGGCCTGACTCTTGGGTGGATAGTTGAGCCCAGGGAAGAAAGAGAGAGTTTCAGATAAAATGGAACAACATATTCTACTGCGAACTCAGTACCATACTTTGACAGTGGGAGCCAAGCAACCTTGCTCTGGCTCTCTACCAAAGTCTAACACAAAGGGGAAAGACAGGTTCTCTTCCCCATCCTACCACAGTGGACTGAGGACTGGTGGCTTCTGAAACTTCAGGGGTAACAGCACAAAGGGACAGAGGCTGCCATCCCGGGCAGGACAGTGCGGGGCAAGTCCATTCCTGGGGCCTCCATGGTAGCAGTCCACAGAGTTTGCTGGGCTCAGGGTGGTAGAGATGGGCATCACCACACTATGCTGTGCCAAGAAGAGAATACTGGGGCCTTTCAGAAATACTTGGTCTGGGAGCACTTTCCAGAGGGCTGATGCTCCATTTGAGCATGTGGGCCTGTGGCCGTCAAATGTGGGCCAAGATACTCATGGACCTCAGACATTTATATTAATGAGGGCTGGGGATATTTGGGTACCTATCAAATAATACCATATATTGCTCTTTGATCCCAAACCAAAATAAAAGGTTTCCGTTAGATCTAAAACCAAAGGAAAACAATACAAGAAAAGAGAATATTCTGACTGCACTAACTTGATCTCTTTCATACAAATATGAAAGCATTAACAGAGATGTCCTGATTTGATACTTTATGGTAGTATTTAACACAATTATAAATCAGTCCCAAATCGTGTTCACATTTAAGAGGTCTTTACACATTCTCTGGTGTATTTTATCTAGCATTTTGTGCTTTTGGAAAACAAAGGATGAAGAGCTTTTCCATCTGCCACTGACAGCAGTGGGACGCATTCCACTTAGTACAGACAGGTTCTGCACAGTTGGTAGTTGGACAAGATTACCAGAAGCACGGAAAAACACAGTTCTCCAAATGAGACACCAAGAGTTGAAAGGAAGCGTGCGACTCATCTAATGGGTCCAAAGAATTCATCTGCCTGGTGAAGAGACCCCGACTCAGCCAGCTCAAGTAACCTTATCCATGTTCCCCAGCCACCTAGTGGCAAAGCAGAGAATCTAACGTACCTCTCAATACTCAAAGTCTTACTTTCCACAAACCATAACTGCTTCATCAAAATACTTTAAAATGATTGTTAAAACACATCCCCAAGCTCAGCCTTTGCACCATACCTTGGAGTATGCTCTTTACTATAACCTCTGTGTGATCAGCCAGGAGGTCTGCCTTGGTAATTGCAGCCAGGGACAGGTAGTTGGACATATTCCTGCACAGTTCCTTGTTGCCTCTGTGGAGGAATTTCACTGCAATGGGGATGGCTAATGCCATCACAGGGGGCCGGTTGTAATTCTGAGGAAATATAAGAAATCAACAAATAATAAGTGGTTCATTCTTTATTCATTTATTCATTCATCCGAAAAATATTTATTGAGCTAAGCTCTCAGAGTGCAGCTGTGAAAACACAGGGCCCACCTTATTTTCCTTGTATTTGGGAACTCTGGGAACTCTTGTTCTTGTTAGGGAGACTTCGAGGCAAACTGGCGCTTAATAGCATAGGCTAATGAGGGCCATGATAAGGAATGTGCAGGGGGATAAGGGAGCAAAAAAGGAGTGCTTAATCCAGTCTGAAGGGGGTGTCAAGGAAGACTTCCTGGAGGAAGTGATGTCTTCGTTGAGACCTGGTGGATGAAGAGGAAATGTCTGGGAGATAGCTAGGAAAGGAGTGGACAAAAGGAAAATCATGTGTGAAAGCAGAGAGGTGAGAGAACTTGTGCATCTGAGGAACTGTAAACAGTTCAGTATGGATGATGTGGGGTACACATGGGAAAACTGGGGTAGGAGATGAGAGAGGGGACTGGAGAGGTAAACAGGCTTGATTATGAAAGGTCTGGCACCATGCTAAGGAGTTTGGAATTGATCTTTAGGGTGATCAGGAGTCACTGATGAGAGGAATAACTTAGATTTATACTTGAGAAAAAAAAATCTAAGGAATGTTGAATCTGTTGCTTCCTGACTGTACGTTAAAAACTAAAGTTTCGACTGAGATTCAGAAGGAAAAAGACGAATGAACGTAAGGCTAAAAACTAAAGGATTCTGGATCCTGAAATAATTCTCTTTTTGATGTACTTTGTGACTGAACATCAATATCCTTACATACACAATAGTGCCATCAGCATTCAATTACCTAATTAGGGAATACTATTTGGAAAATACAAATTGTTTTCTTACAAATGAATGATATGTCTTCCCTACCATTAACCATTCTAATCATCAACCCCACCTCTTAGTCTAACTATAAAGCAAAAGTTGCACAGTACACAATTTATTCAACTTTACATTACTACATTAGAAATAAAAAAGTGGTTGTTTTTCTCTGACTGTTCATGTGAAAAATGCTTCTATCTTTCTACCCATAGATTATCCCCTCTAATACCTCCCACAATTCTAGGTTTATAGCAGGTGTTCAATAAACGTTTGTCAAGTTGAATAACTAATGAAGAAAATACAAATCTATAGTGATAGTTATGATTGGGAACACAATGTGGTGGGAAGGAGGAAGGGCAGGTGAGGGGGGTGGGAAAGGGCCTGCTCGCTCCCACCTTCTTGCTTGGGTCACCAACTGCCAGCAATGGCCTCCAGTGCTATCCATTTTCAGGGCTAGTTGATTGGGCAGGTGAGTTGTTACACTTAGCAAGTAGGACTTCCACGGCCACCTCCCAGGTACTTCTAATGAAGGCACTTATACACTTAGCTTCACGGGCCGTCAAATGACTCAAACGTTGACCAACCAGAGAATCACATTTCCAAATGATAAGTTCAGGGATGGGCAAGTTACCCAATTATAATGGAGGAGCCATTCAAGGGCTCTGTGAAAGAGACCCTCTCTCTTCTGTCGTATTCAAAATGCTGAGAATGGAAGATCAAGAGTAGCTGTCATTTTGTGACCTCAGTAGGAGAGAATCTGTATGAGATTCAAGGCAACATGGATCTATCTGAGACAAGTTAAGAGAAACCTGGTGGCATCATTTGAGCCCC
This sequence comes from Mesoplodon densirostris, assembly GCF_025265405.1. NCBI lineage: Eukaryota > Metazoa > Chordata > Mammalia > Artiodactyla > Ziphiidae > Mesoplodon > Mesoplodon densirostris. The sequence goes on from NC_082665.1 coordinate 82,131,032, forward strand.
ATGTATTAGGCTGTGCCTGAGGCCAGTTCTATCCCTAAATTTTTCTAAGTGAGCCAATTAAGTCTCTTGTGCTTAAACTTTTTTTCTTCCCAGTCCCTAGGAACAAAAATAGACCTGATAAATCCATAATCCATTCCTGTAGCTCCACCCATTTTTCAGATTCAAGAATCAGTCTGACTCCTGAGCAGAGAAAATACGTAATTCAACAACGTAAGCTGATGTCTCACCATGAAGTCAGCCATGATGAAAGCTCTGACCCTACTCCTTGGTGACAAATCATGTGTTTATATATCAGTTCCACTCAGTAGGTCTCTGTCTTATCTTTCTTAGAGTTCCTACCATCAGAACCAGGGCCTGCAGCCAGACTTCTCTCAGATCAGGCTCTATCTAGAGTGTCTCCCCTCCTGGTAATTTAACTGTGCCTGATTAGACTGGGCCATTATTGGAGTGATGAGCTGTCAGGCATCCCTGGGAGGCTGGCTGCTCCCCGCCCTTCAGCATTAGAAGTCTGCCTGTGTACTTGGCCAGGCCTTACAGAACTGTTTGCATCCACTGAGGGAAACTCACACCGAGGGATTTCCAAAAGGCTGGTGCACAATCAGGTATGCCAATTTACTCTCTCACAGTGACAGTCTTTTCAGGTCAGACCCTTTCACACCATTAGGAAATCAGGAGCCAGATTACTAACCAGAATGTTCACTCATGGGCACAAGAGCAGATCAGAGCAAAGGAATATCTTGAGGGCTATTTCATCTAGGCCATGGTGAAACCTAACTGTCCTGCCCTACAGCCAAATCCCCATCTCTGGTGATTGGAACTTTCCTCTCCATCAGATTAAGTCTCTACCCACCCTTCACCCCCCAGACAGTGCTGAGTAAATGTGCCAAAATAATGACCCCGTACTGAGCATCCTCTTTTTGGTGACATGCACTTCAGACATGTGGTGTTTAAGAAGGCCGATTGATTTGTCGATTTTCTCTGTTATAATCTTATTCTATGCTCGCTCCCTTGAGGTTACATTTAAGTTATACCTCAATTTGAACAGAGTATTTCCCAAATGCTTCAGTCTCACTTATCAATTTCTTGGGTTGTCCCAATCTCTCCATAGTGTGTAGATTTTTGCTAGTTTACCTTTTACATGACATATCTTTGTCCCTTTCATGGCTGCCAAAGCTCTAGTTTTGAGAGTGGAACACAATCACACAATTCCTCTCAGAGTTTTCCAACAAAGAATATCATGCCCCAGTTACTTTACCTTCTCTGTCTATAGCCAAAACAACTTGCAGCTAGAGAAGTATACACCTTCCATTGGAGGAAAATGTCTCTAAGCATATTTACCTGTAACTTTCTGAGAAACCACGATGGTGGCATTGGAAGTACAACTCAAGTGTTTCCTACTAATTGTGAACACAGACAGGCATAGTAAAAGATCAGTGAAAATCATATTCACAGCAACTAATGTTTTTAAACCTTGGGAATGAGCTAACACTTGCCAGCAACAATGAAAGAACAGGCTGTCTTAACCAATTTGGTCATATTTTTTTTACAACAATTCTAGATGTCTGAGGGAAAAATAGTGGGCAGTTATTGAAGTCTTTGAAGGGTGGTTCCAAGTGAAAATTATTTAAAAAATTTTAAACGTATAATATCATTATTAAAAAACAAAACAAAACTTTAACACACTCAATTTTTCTGTTTTCCTCCCACATATGTCATCTGGAAATCTCTCAAATGAGAAGAGCAGTGAAACATTAAGCAAAGAACAAATAGTTCATATAAACACCAAGGAATTGCCACCAAAGGCTCTCAATCTTTAAACAGCATCTAGACAGTTCCTAGTGTTTCCAGAGGCCATGAGCACTACTGACAGCAACAGGATATGAGTGAGGGGCTGCTAGGCCAAGGTGAGGCTGGGCAAACATGGGTCCTATGGACCTCCTGCCAATGGCTGAGCTTTGCTCTCAGGTGAAGCAAAAGGATTTGCTAATGCAGTAGATCTCAGGCCCCTGAAATTATTTTATCTCTATGATTATTTGGATCCCAGGAATGCTAATGGTATACATGCAGAGAAAGCCCCTGTGATTGCTCGTACAAAGAAACCACTTTAACAGCAACTGTTAATGCCAGAGCTTATGCTAGATCTTGCCCCTCCATGCAGATGTGAGCATGATGGCATGTGTATCTTCTTACACACAATTCAATACTCAGTACTCAGGGAACAATTCAGTGAAGTACAAGGTAGCAATAAAGAATTGCTCATGGGGACAGTTATATCCAGCAGGAGAAGCAAAACAAGAGGGCTTTGTTCTACAGATGCCAAGAATTATATTTCTTGACTAGATTAGCACCAATTTGAGCTGTTGGTGGAGATTTTCCTTTGGAAAATGCACTTTGGGAAGGTTTCCCAGTGTTTTATAATTGAAAAGAATAAAGCTAAGTAAAAGAGATAGATATCTGAGGTGATAGCAACTAAAAAGCTCTTTGGTCTCAGGCCTTGAATTCAACTAAGAGCCGTAAAAGAGTAATCTCAAGAAAAATTAAATGCCATATAATAAAATGGTTACTTTATTGTTTTTCATCCCCCATCATGGATCAGATAATCAAATTTTGGATTTATATATAAAATGCTTGGTTCTTAGAAGCATGGTTATATATAAAATCTAAATGGCATCCACTTAAGTTTTCCCAGTATTTTCTGACAGGCAATAAGGGAGTGGGTCTCAGGAACCTGGGGGGCAGGGGGGTGTCCCAATCTCCTCCCATTTCATGCCCCTGTCTTATGCAGCATTAAGTGAGGAACTGGTACTGGGGCCCACTCTGGGGTGAAGCACGGCTAGTACAAAAGCCAGAGGGCAGTCAGGTCACCTGAGCTACTCATGCGTTCATTTGTCCATTGATTAATTCATTCAGTAAATATTATCTTGAGCACCTACTATGTGCCATTCACTGTTCTAGGTGATGGGACCACATCAGTGAATAAAACTAAGCTTCTATTTTGGGCAGGGGGAGACAGGCGATCAACAACGGCTAAAATAAATAATTAAATGACAAAGGGTTGATGCTATTTTAGAGTTTCCTGCAGATGATGATAATGATGAAAATACCAACCAGAGCTAATCCTCATACTTCCTGTATCTTAAATATTTTATGTCTATTTTTTAATGTCTATCCATCTAATCCTCACCACAAACTCATGAGGCAGCTACTCTTATCTGCATTTTATAGATGAGGAAATTAGGGCACAGAAAGATGAAATGCCCAAGATCACCCTGCCAGTAAATGGTAGAGCTGCGATTGCCTGTGGAATAAACTTCTAGATGAACATGACCAGTCCTGCCTCTGAGAGCTGAAAAGGAAATGCTCTCAAAATTGCCTAAGGCATTTTGCATGCCAGCCAGGGACAGATTTTGAATCTTCATGCAGCATTAACTGGGGAAGAGGAAATAAGAAAACTGAAGCGTAGAATCAAGGTGAATGGACAGTGGGGGGTCCTTCTATAAAGAAGGAAAAACAGATACTTTCGGATTTTCCCACAGTGAATTTGGTGTCTATTTCAATTCTTCCCTCCTCCCTGCTTTGGCTATTTCCCTCTTCAAATGATCATCAACAGTGTGAGAAGATGTGGAGGAAGAGATAAAAGGCAGAGCTTACTTGGCATTAGCTCTGCTAAGCGATTTGGTTGGTTGGGGAAGAGGCTGAAACCACTGTAACTTGTACTGAGGAGAAAACTAGGCATTGGCTCTCAACATCATGATGGTTGGTCTGTCAGTTCTCTAGAATTTCATTCTAGCCCATCAGTTATGTCAGTAATTACAACCCCCTTGAGGTGCATGTGTATTTTCTTCAACCCTCTTCAGGTTTGGATTTATCCTAGAATGTAATGTGCTTTGTGGAGGGGGAGAGGGGTATCTTCTCTTTCAGGATTTTTCTACAGGCAAAGAAATAAGCACTGGCCAACTCCATATAGAACCCTGGTCAGAGGAAGTTGTGGTTTGAAATAGGTACTTCCAGATAGTGGCTGGATCACAAATGGAGATTGCTTTTATAATAAAATTGTTCTTCGTGAGCAGCAAGTATTGTTATGCCCATTTTACAGATGGCAGAACAGAGGCTTAGAGAGATGAAATAACTTGCCAGTCTCTTACCGATACGAGACCAAGAGTATCTGATTCTAAGGTCCTCAAGCTCTAAAGCCTTTTGTTCTTCTACCTCTCAGCATCTCCTAAGGGAGTCAGAATTTCAGACTAGGAGGTGATCTGAGGGCTCACCTGATTCATCCTTCATTTTACAGATGTCTAAGGACACAGGGTGGGATGGCAGGATAGTATCACCCACCACAAAAGAAACCAGAACTCACAAGTGCATGCCTCATACATGTACAGATTCTGCATTGAGGAAGGTATAGAGGTGAATTCTGAAAATTTTAAGACTATTTTGAGGTAAATGTGGCAAGTTCATACAGTTAGGACCAAGAAAAGAAAGCAGTATAACCACTAATTATTAAAAGTAGAATAGGAATGGTCATCTGAAGTAGGTCTGAGTGTAGGTTGAAAAAGGAAATTTAGGGAAAAAAAAAAAGGTTTTTTCTTGTGTGTGTGTGTGAACATATTTAGCTTCAAATGACAGTGAAGTGGCCAGAAAAAATAAAAGATAGCTAAGAATACAGGCAGAAGAACTGGTGGGCCCTTGCTTGATCAGGTAGCGTGAAGCTGGAATTGCTTATCTTGGGAGGTAAGGTGGGTGGAGAGGGAATCTTTGTGTGTGTGTAGCTAAAAATGTTAAGTGGTTGACTTTAAAGTTGACCTACTGTTTTATTTTACTGAAAAAACAAAACAGAATATGAGTCATCTGGATTTCTACATGTTTCCCACAAGAACCTATCTTACAAGTAGGACAAAATCTTCTTTTCAATATTTACCGCAGGCCAAAATGTTCCCCTTAAAATCTGATTGAAAGCTAAATGCCAAAGCTGCAACCACAGCCTTGCCTTTGGTTCGTGGGAAATGACTTTCTGGGACCACACCCCTAGGGGTAGCCTGGACAAATTGCTGCACTTTGCTCTGAAAAAGGCAAGTTTACATTTAGGGCTTTCCATCTTCCATTATTACACCTTCTGCCTGCTCAGAGGGCACACAATGGACGCCCTGTGACCACACTGGCCCTACAGGCCGGAATCGCCCACTTCTGTGACTCACTTGTCCCTCTCAACCAAGACACCTAACCCTTAGCCCTTTTCTCTGTCCTTTCCTAAAATGTCAGTGCTTGTCCTCAGGGCCCTGCTCTCAACAATCTTACAAACTCATTCTCATTGATCAGCAGTGAGTTCCAAGTTTTTGTTTGCTCCCCACCATCTCCTTTTTAAAGTAGGAGACGTAATACCTTACCCAGAATGAAACATCCCTTTATGTTAGACTTTGGGGCATTTTGGAAGGGCAGCCTGCTTAGTTCTCTGATCTGGGTCTCATTTCACAAATTTGGACTTTTGTACAATCTGTTTTGTCTACTTGGAATGTTCTCTCACTCCACTTTTCCTACCTGGTAAAATTCCCGATAATTGCTCATAACCCTTTCAAATTCGATCTCCATCCAGAAAGCCTTCCAGACTCTCTAGAACTGTACCAACACAGGAGCCGAGTGAACCTACTGAGCCCCTGAATTGTGACCAGTGCAAAGTAAGACATGCTAACACACACAATGGATTTATGAGACTTAGTATACAAAACAAGTAAAACATCTCATTAATTTTTACACTGATTACATGTTGAAATAATAACATTTTGGATATATTGGGTTAAGGCAAATATAATATCAAATCAATTTCATCTGTTTTCACCTCTTTTTAACATGGCTATTAGAAAATTTTAAATTCCGTTATGTGGCTCATGTTTGCAGCTTGCATTGTATTTCTGTTGGACAGTGCTGCTGGAATCTAGACCAGTGGTTTTGAAATCACAGGGGGAGCCGGAGAATAGGGCTGATTTATGAGTTTCTGTCTGAATGTCTGTGGAGTGGCACTTTGGAGTGAAATAATCTAGGCTTCTGATGTATGTCAATAACATAGTCAAGAATAATCAACAAACTAGTGGTTGCCAGTGGAGGAGAGGAGGGGCGACATAGGGGTAGGGGAGTGGGATGTATAAACTATTGAGTGAAAGATAGGCTCAGGGATGTATTGTACAACACGGGGAATATAGCCAATATTTTGTAATAACTATAAATGGAGTGTAACCTTTAAAAATTGTATAAAAAATAAATAAAATTTAAAAATTAATAAATACTCAAGATAAAAATAAAAGAATAATCAATGAAGAAAAGTGTTAGGTCTTTGTTGTTATATCCAAAAGCATTAATCTTCCATTAATTTCGCTGAAATACCCATCTCCTCCCCTCCCATCTCTAACCCTGGGGACAAAGGAAAAACAGTATGATAGTGTGTGTAGACTCTTTTGTTCAGTCGACCAGTCCCGGAACTGAGCAGATAAAATGCAATATGCTTCAGTTAAACACAGACAACTGTGAGAAAAAACAGAAGAAAGGAAGCTAATATTAGCTGCTACACACAGTGCTAAACACTTTAGCATAGCTGGAATTTCCTGACCTATGCTCAGCAGAACACTAGTTCTGAGGGATGTTCATAAACGTTGTGTTGGGGTGAGAAGGGGAAGGAAGTTACATGGTCAAATCAGACTGCAAAATGCGGTTCTAAACAAAGTTAACCAGCTTTCTTTATTGCAGGAATTTTCAGAGCCTTTAATGTGCTATGAAACATTGTGACAGCTCAAAAGGGAAAAACTGAATTCAGTGTTTCCCAACTTATCTGACCACAGAATTCTTTTTAAAGAAACAACTATCAACATTACTCGTTGGTAAAATTTGTCAGACAATGTCACTTCATCTGCATTTTATAGGGAGGAAACTGTGGCTTAGAAGTTATGTGACTTGTCCAACATTTTAATTTTACATAATTAGTTCGTGGCTGAGCCAAAATTCCAAATTCATGTTTATGCCAAAGGGAAGAACTTAAACATGGTCAGAACAGGCAAATATTATTATAATGGAAAATTCACAGTACATATAGAAATGCACTTAAAAATGACTTAGCCACTTCTCTCCACATATTCCAAGCTCACTGCCCCTCAACTCAGACTCCACCCCCTCTTTGGTCTCCTTGGATGAAAGAGGTCTCCTTTTCTGAATTTTCCAATATTCCTCATTTGGATCTGGACACACAGTGCTTTACTGTTAGCTTTTTATATGTACACGTCTTATCTCTCCAAATAGATTAGAGCTTGCTGTGGTGTTACTTTGAATTCCCCTCAGTGTGTCTTGCATACAGTAGGGGCTCAGTACAACCTTCTCGGTTTATTAATTACCAGCCTGCTCAACTTAGCTATTGATGGTTTGTGGTGTCTTTTTACAGTATCTGAATGCTACAGAAACATTGGCTCACGGTTCAGAGACACCACGTGTTCCCCTAAGCTGCCAAGCCGGTCTCAAATAGCATGATGCTGAACACTGACATACCTGTAAAATGCAACTCATGATATCAGACGCGATTTTTGCGTGGGGAGTGTCTTCGTCTTTCCCGGATGGTCTCAGGTTGTGTTCCAGGCAGGAGTCCCAGAGCCCCACAAGGGCCTTTGCGTGCTTTTCAATCGACTCTGTTTCTCTGATGGCTGTTGTGATTCGTGTGATACAGATTTCAACCACTGCTTGGTCATTGTTATTGGTTTGGTAATCCTGTTTGAAAGAAAACCTTCATGTTAAATAATACTCTGGAAAGTTATTCTTTGAAGGACCTACAAAATATGAACTCAGTCACTTAGCAAATGGGTGTGCCATACTGCGGCTAAAGGATGAGGTTGTAAAGCCCAATGCAATACCTTCTTCTTTGGAGATGAGTACTTTGTGGACTAGGCAGATTTGCAAACGTGCTAAAATGGAGCAGGTTTGTACTATCACAGATACACAGACAGGGAGCAGAGAGAGTCCAAAGGAGGTTAATTATTCACTTGCACGTGGGTTCAAATTTCAGGCTATTTCAGTTTCTAAGTTCATTAGAGGTCAGGGTTTACTTTTTGCTCTGACATTTCAGCAACTTTTGTGAAATGTTTCAAATTACTCTCCAATTTCCCCTCAGGAGCGGTCTCTCTCTGCACATAACAGAACTTATCATTTCATCTCTTCCTTTTCAATTCAAATAACTACCAAGTCCATTGTAGCTCTCCCCAACCAAATTTCCCTCTATTCCCCTATTTTAATTCTTCCTCAAATACCTAATGATCTTTATGGAGAGGTAATATGACCCTTCAAAAAAATCTAAATGTGAAAAATAGGTCCATCACTTTAACTTGGAAAACTGGCCTGTGAACTCTGCGTGGTGGATTGGCAAAACTGAACACAAAACAGAGCAGGGAAGAGCTTAGACTCTTGCACCATCATGTGCCATTAGAGCCAGGAAGTGGTGGGGTTTTCCTGTCCAATTACAGGCTCTAGCTTGATCTTTTTTCTACTCTTACAACTAATGTTGCAGTAAATATCTTATGCGTGAAGCCCTCTCCACGCTGTAGATTATGTATAGTCCACATTCACCAGAAGTGGAAATTTCTGAGACAAAACTCAGGAACATTTTAAGGCTCATGATACATACTGCCAAACTATTTTCCAGAAAGGTCTTACTGATTTATACTCCCATCAGTTGGGTTAAAGCAAGCTCTGCCCATTGTACGTTTGCAAGAACAGAGTATTTTTAATTTTTGCTAATTTGATTGGTGAAAAACAGTATCTCATTGCTGTTTTCCTTGGAATTTCTTGATGAGAAGTAAGGTTGAATATTTTCACATGTTTATTTGTCATTTGTATTTCCTCCTTTGGGAACTGCCCACTGTATCTTATGTCTATTTTTCCTTAGATGACTTCATTTTTTTTTGGTCCTTCTTTGGTGAAATAATATCTTTTTCTATTAAGGATATTATGTCAAGCTTTGGAAAATTGGTTGGGAACATGTCCCCATGTTTCATTATTTTTAGTTGTTTTGCTGCTCTTATTGACACGCTAAGGTTTTGGATAGCCAAATCTATCAGTCTTTGGGGACTTTATTGTTTTTCCTTTTTTTAATTGGAAATTAAAGTTGGTTAAATTATTTAGTTTTTTGAAAAGATAATACATGGACATGGTACAAAAATACAAAAGACACAAAGAAAAGATTTACACTGAAAAGTCAGTCTCCCTTTCACCTCAGTTCCCTTCCCTGGGGAAACCATACTCACCAGTTTCTCACGTATTTGACAGATGTACTCTATGCTCATACAAACCTCCATCTACATGGACTCCTTCCTTCCTCCCTCCCTCCCTTCCTTCTTCCCTCCCTTCCTTTCTTTGTGATTCCTTTAATAGCGTTTTATTAACTTCATGTTTTCTTTATTCAAAGGTTTAATAAAAATTTACCTGGAGACTTCCCTGGTGGTCCAGTGGCCAGGACTCCACACTCCCAATGCAGGGGGCCTAGGTTTGATCCCTGGTCAGGGAACTAGATCTCACATGCCCCAACTAAGAGTTCACATGCTGCAACTAAAGGATCCTGCACGTGGTAACTAAAATCCTGCATGCCACAACTAAGATCCGGCACAGCCAAATAAATAAATATTAAAAAAAGAAATTTACCTGTATTTTTTCTACATTAAAAAAAAAAACTCAACAACATTTAATGTTTAGTATTTTAGAAATTAATCTTTTAACCATTCACTTAGCTCTTGAGTCTATCTGGCATTTTTGGAAGTAAGTAAAGATGTACATTTTCTCCGAATTAGCTCATCTAATTTTCCCATCATTATTTACTGACTAATTCATTTCCTAGTTATTGTTTTATGTGTATATCAGGTTCTAATTCAGGGCTGTCTCTTCTGTTTACTTGTTCAATTTGGGGGTTTTTTTTTTGTCCCTCGTAAGTATTTATTGTCATAGGCTTGCTCCATTAAAGTCACAGCAGTGCTACCTACACACAAACCTTGCCACACAGTCCCCACTGGTGGGTTCCAGTCCGCGGTCTCCTGGAGCTGAGGCCTAGCCGTGCCACCAGAGGCCTCAGGATCGGCCAGTCTTGCCTGGTTCTCTGTTCATGCCAGCAGCTCCCTCCCCTACCTGGGGTGCCCCCGCCAGGTAGTTGGAGGGCCGGTGGGAGGAATGCAGGCCGACTCTGGCCTCTCCCCGCTGGAGCGGAGCCCTGGGGGGCTGGAGCCGGCTCTCCCGGCCCCTCTGTGGCTGCCTTGCTCCTGGGCTGCACTGGAGGCTCCTGCCTGAGCCGGGAAAGTGAGGGCAGACCACCCCACCGGGTCCTTCCCTGTCCCGGCAGAAGGTGCTGAGAGTCCAGCCCGGTGCAGAAGGCACCACTCTGCCTCCCTTCTGGGAACAAGCGCCCTTCTGCCCCAGCTACCTGGAAGCCACTTTAGGGAAAGATGGTCCACCTTCTTTCTGGGCCTTAGAGTTGTGCCCCGCGTAAATGCAGCACCTGCCACTCCTCAGGCCTTGCTGAAGAGTCCCGGGTGCCGTGTGCAGGTGACCGGGTGGCCCTGAGGCAAGGGGAGTTCACCTGTAGCCACCTGCAAGCTAGCAGCTGGGCGGTGCAAGATGCGCCTCAGCTGGCCTCAGAGTTCGGGCTCGGGAACCACCTGTGAACCCTGCTCTGCGTCCGCCTCCTGTAATGGCCGTTCGACTCCCCAGGCATAATGTGAATCAATGAAGTTGCACTCCGAGGGCCCCCAAAAGCAAATTTCACAACACTGTGTGGCCGTTTCCAGGACTAGAAAGAATTCAGTGGTCCTCTTGGGGCCGTTGTGGCCGAGGCCCAAGAGCCAGAGGTCACGTGTGCTGTATGTACATCACCTCACACACTTACCTGATGACCACAGGTGCAGGGAGGCCTTCCCCATTCCAGCTGAACTGAAGGAAAATGAGGACACAGGTCGAGGCCAGGACGGCTGCTCACGTGCCTGTCCCTCTGCTCCCCACATGCCTCATCCCAGCCCTCCAGGGACCAGAAAGGTCATTGTAGGGCCCTCACTACTTGCCAAGCATAGCAGCCTCAGGAGGTCAGTAATCGTCATTCTTGTGTTTTTCCGATGAGACCGCCCTGGTGGTGAGTGGGGAGCTGAGCCAGAGAGCAGGGCTTCCTTCTAGAATCCCATTTATTTTGGCATCTGGCAGGTCTGGTGAACGCAGCTCAGGTCAGGTCCGTCTCCAGGAGGATTCTGAGTTTGGCAGAGGCTGGAGCCCTGACGGGCAGCCCCTCACTCAGGCCATGCTGCGGCTTAGCGGCACGGCAAAGTCCTGCGCGTGCTCCTGCAGAGTCCGGCGGGCAGCCGCCTGGGCCCTCTTCTCCCGCGCCGCCCCTGCTGCAGCTTGGTCAGCCTCTGCTCCCGCCGCTTGCAGGCCTGCAGCTGGCGCTGGGCCTTGTCCAGGGCGTCAGGTGCGGCCTCAGCCCGCCGCTTCCAGAGCAGCCGCTGCCCACCCGGTCGCTGGGCTCGTTCTGGATGGAGGCTCCGGCGGGTGGCGGGAGGCACAGCATGCCGGCCGAGGGCGAGGCGGGCCTCGGCTCTAGAGGCGACGGCTGCCGGTTCCCGCTTGGGTGCCGGCTCAGTGCTGCAGCCCGCTTCATCTGCCTGGGCCCCCAGGGCCCCCAAGAGGTCTGAAAAGGCGATGCTCCTCTCTCAGTGGGGGAGGTAGGCAAAGCGGCACGGGCTGAGGCCTCTTCCGCCGGAAAGCAGGTGACGTCAGGAGGTGGAGCCCGAGAAGTTGGCATTGTGGGCCCTTGGCCCTCAGAGCAGCGCTTCCTGCATCGCCGGAGCTGGCTGACTTCAGGAGGTCCAGGTGGGTAACTGTGCCCCTGGGTCCTGGTCGTTGGGCGCAAGTTGGAGAAGGACTCAGATATTGTGGGAACTGCTCCCTCCTTCAGCCTGTGATACCCACTGATTCCCACCAGTTCAAAACAGTTGTCCTCAAAGTGTTTGAAGCAGATGTACTCGGATGCCGTGTCCCACACGCCTTGGCCACTGGGGTCCAGGCGCTGGCAGTTGGCCAGCCACAAGCCTCGCCTCTGGTTGTCCTTCTTGGGAAGCCTGTGGAAGGAGATGCCACGGTTGCGCGTCTCGCACGTGTCCCGCGTGCACCTCCCGGCACGGAGCAGTGACGGGATGTGGTCTCACCGTTGCTGCGCTGAAGTCTGGCGAGGTATGATACCGAGCAGTTTAGCTCGTCTTTTTTTTTTTTTTTTTTTAATTTATTAATTTTATTTACTTTATTTTTGGCTGCGTTGGGTCTTTGCTGCTGCGGGCAGGCTTTCTCTGGTTGCCGCGAGCAGGGGCTACTCTTCCTTGCGGTGCACAGGCTTGTCATAGCGGTGGCTTCTCTTGTTGCGGAGCGCGGGCTCTAGGTGCGTGGGCTTCAGTAGTTGTGGCACGTGGGCTCAGTAGTTGTGGCGCACGGGCTTAGTTGCTCCGCGGCATGTGGGATCTTCCCGGACCAGGGCTCAAACCCGTGTCCCCTGCATTGGCAGGCAGAGTCTCAACCACTGTGCCACCGGGGAAGCTCTCAAGTCTTCTTAATTGTAATATTTTTTCTGATCATTCTCTTGGGTTTACTAGAAAGATTTCTGTATTGTATCTGTACCTTTTATATATCTCATGGCTTATTGTGTCAGCTAGAATTTCCTAAGCTATTTCACATTAAAAGGATAAAAGAAAGAATGCGGTTTAGTTTCTGGTTTTAGTTCCTGATTTTTGACATATACAATTTTATGGCCAAAAGTAAGAAAATACTGTGTTTTAAATCATATAGATGCACCACTTTCTATTTTGAAAGTTTAAATATTTGTTTTAATTTTTTTCATGTCCTCTCAGCATCTATAGAGGTAACCAAGCATTTTTTCCTTACCTGGCTTATGGATGTGAAGTGTTACGTTATCATATAGTATGAAATTTCCGGATATTAATCCATCACCGTATTCCTAGAATGAACACCACTTGGTTTGGTGGACTGTTTATTATATTTTCTTTTACCTTCCTTCTTTGTTGGTGAGTGTATTTTTTATTTTAATGCAGCAGACTTATTACTTGTGCCAGAACCTATATAGCAAATAGGTACTTATAGAGCCAAGTCATAGAGGAAAAATGGAATATTAGAGGGCAAATAAGTGATGCTGACTTTTCCAAAAATCTCTGCAGCAATAGAAAAACCAAAACCACCCTTAGGGGAGAAAAATAACAGAGAACACCATTGGGCCAAAATCACTATCTTTGGCCATAACTGTTCTTGTAAAAAGCAGTTATTTTAATGGCATCATCTTCAAATATGAAGCAGCATCATATTGGTTACTTTATGTAATAAAGGGACTATACATAAAATCAGATGAAACAGAACCAATACCATAGACAGAAGGAAGCCTGTATTCCAACTGTAAATGCTAAGATGGTTAATATGATTGCTCCATAACATTTTCTCTAAGCTCTCTGGACTCCAAGAAGAGGAGGAAATTGTGTACCACAGTGCTTCTGGAACATATAATTGTACCTGGTACATAGTTGATGCTCAGTAAAGGTTCATTGGTTTTATTCATTCATTTAGTTAATTTATAAAAAATTGAAGTATAGTTGATATATATATCACAATATACAATATTATGTTAGTTTCAGGTGTGTTAGTTTCAGGTGTACAGCATAGTGGTTCAGTATTTTTGCAGATTATATTCCATTATAGGTTATTATAAGATAATGGGTATAATGCTATATAGTAAGTCCTTGTTGCTTATCTGTTTTATATATAGTGATTTATATCTGTTAATCCCATACCCCTGATTTGTCCCTCCCTTCTTCCCTCTCCCCTTTGATATCCACAAGTTTGTTTTCTATGTTTGTGAGTCTGTTTCTGTCTTGTATACATTCATTTGTATTATTTTTTTAGATTCCACATATAAGTGATATCATATAGTATTTGTATTTCTCTGACTTATTTCACTAAGCATAATGTTTTCATTGGTTTTAATTGAACAGGAAAGAAGATTTTGTTGGTACTAATTTTCAAAATTTAATTATGTGAAAAAATATATTTATGAATCTTAATTTAAAATTTAATTTAAAAAATAGGAAATAAGAAAAAAGTCTCCCTTTTCCCCTACTCATTACCCTCCCACAAAGAACCAAGTTATTACTTTCTTGTGTATCCTTACAAAGATTTTATATACATATTCAAGCAAATGTACATATGTACGTAGAGAAATATATGATACACATACATACGTACATATACATATATACTCCCCCAATCCTTATTTTACACACAGATGGTAGCAAAATGGACATACACATCTGCATCTTGCTTTCTCACTTCATACCGAATCTTGGAGATCTTTTCAAACTAACATATGAAGAGTTTCGCCATTCACGTTTATGGTAGGATAGTATTCCAGTGTAAGGAGGTACCATAGTGTATTTAATTTGCTCCCTATTGATGAACGTTTAGGCAGTTTCCAATCTTTGGAATTATGAAAAAATGTTTCATTGTCTAACCTCATATGGAAGTTACTTCACACTTACAGGAGCATGTGCATAGAACAAATTCCTATAAGTGGAAGTAGATTGGTGTCTCTCCATTACTCTTCTGTTTTATATTTTTTCTTGGTTGTTATTAAGACTACTGTGAGTACTACTACTGCTACACAGAGGAGCTATAGAATCAGCTTGTCTAGTTTAGAGAGAAAATTTCTGATGGTGTTTTTATTAAAATATTTCTACTAATTTAGGGATAACTGACATACTTATGATGCTGAGTTTCCTATGTAAGAATATAGCATGCCTCTCTACTTTCCAGGTCCACTTTTGTGTCCCTCAGAAAGATTTTAAAGATTTCTTAATCTGGAGCATGAACATTTATTCATGCAGATTATTTATATATCTAGATACTTTATCTTTCTGTTGACATTCTAAATTGGTTCTTCTTGGTGACTATTTCCACTAACTGGTTATTGTTATATAAAATCTACCAATTTCTGCACACTAATTTAATACCCTACCAATTCACTGAATTCTCTTAATGTTAGAGTGTTTTCAGTTGATCCTCTTGGATTTCCAGATATGTTCTCATGTTATTTGCAAAAGATGGCAATTTTACCTCCTCCTTTTTAAACTTTTTGCTAATTTTATCTTGTTATTAATTGTTTTGGCTAGAATCTCTAGAAAAATGTAAAATACTTACATTATATTAGAAAGTCTTGTATAGTTCCTAACTTTAAGGAAAATACTCCTAGGATTTCTCTAGTAAGTATTATGCTGTTTTTTTATAATGTTAAGATATATTTTATAATGTTAAGAAGGTACCAATCTATTCCTATTTTATTGAATTTATCTTTTAATCAAGAATGGATAATGAATTTCATTAAATGCCTTTTTAGAATTTATAGATATATTATTTTTGCCCTTAGATCTATTAATATGATAAGTTATAGACACAAATTTCCTAATGTCAGTTAACTTTGCATTCCTGGAATATATCCCATTGCATCCTGGGAAATTAATGTTTAATGTGCTACTGGGTTTGGTTTATTAATATTTTATTTAATAATTTTGCATCAATATTTGAGGGATTTGTCTTTATCTTTGTCAGGTTTCATACCAACTTCATGACAATTTCATAAAAAGATTTTGGAAGATCTTTCTTATAGCCTTACTTAAATTTTTTTTACTTTCATGTATTATGGCCCAAGAGAAGTGAATTAAAATTTCCTACAACTAATGTATCTTATCTTTTTTTCCTGGTATCTCCTGAAGTTTTCATTTTATGAATATTGTTGCTATATAATTTGATGCATAGATATTCTTAATCTTTATAACTTGTGAACCAAATCCTTTGTCGTAAAAATTTCCTTTCTTTGTCTCATTTAATGTTTTTGGCATACGTTTTTCCTTGTCTGATATAAAGATCATGAGTTCTTTCTTTTGGTTTGCATTTTCCTAGCATCATTTGCTTATTTTATCCTTATTTTTAACATTTCTTTTACATACTTTTACATTGATTTACATCAAATGAATGGCTGTTAATATAACTTTGTATAAAACAATTTAGTAGTCATTATTCAATGCTTCTTAATAGCTGAAGATATGCCTAGTATATAGGGTATACAAAAATAAGAAGGTAGTACTTGATCATCATATGATTCCAAATCATTCTGTCAGCACTTTTTTAAAATTAATTTTTATTGGAATATAGTTGATTTACAATGTTGTGTTAGTTTCTGCTGTACAGCAAAGTGAATCAGTTATACATATACATATATCCACTCTTTTTTAAACATGGTGGAATTACATGCAGAGTTCACAGATCTTCATTTGAGAACAGGGCCCTGCTTTAGCAGATATGTGGACAAACTGCTTCTCAGAATTTTCAGCAAAGAGGATTAATTTTGACTCAGTGTTGACTTTCTGTCTCAAAGTGTCATTTCATGTGCTTTATTTGGTAATTTGGCATGGTACAAAAAAATAATAATAAACTCATATTAGGTTTGAATATGTGGCATATAGTTTTGCTGTAAATATCAAAAGGATTTGCTTTAATTTGAATTAATTTTAATATGTACTTTAATCAAGTAAATTATTGTTTTTCATCTTTTTATTTTTACATTTTCTAAATCATTTTATTTAATATATGTCTCTTGTTTGCTAGCTTTTGCCTTGTGATCCCATCTAAAAGTCTTTTACTTATAACAGACAAGTTTGACCATTTAGATGAAATGATATGATAGATATATTTGATCTTAATATGTCATATTATTTTGTACTATGATTTTTTTTTCTTAACTTTTGGAGTTCAGTTATTTTGCTAGGAAATGGCACATCTTGGGTTAGACACAAACAAAGCCAGAAGGCACAAATAAGCTGTGTGAACAGGTAGCCTAGACTCCTATGTCATCTACTACTATAGAAATGACACCTCCAGGACATAGTCTTACGGCAGGTTCCCTTATGATCTGCTGACAGAGTAGGAAAACATCTGAACTTGGACTACTGATGGGTTAGCTCAGTATGTGGATGGAAGTCAAAATTTGACTGCTGTTACAGTGTAGACCTAGTTAGAAGTAGACCTTGAATGACAACAATAAGAGAAAATTCTCTCAATGGACAGAGCTTCAGGCTGTGCACTTGGTCATTAACTTTGTATGGAAAAAGGAACATACAGGTAAGAGCTAAGAATCATGAGTGGTGGCAGATGGCTTGGCTGAATGGCCAAGCGCCTGGAAGAAGGAAGATTGAGAGATCAGAGATAAGGAACTCTGAGTAAGAAACATGTGGTTCGATACATGGAATTTGGCACAAGGTGTAGATATCTTTTTTATCCCATTTTAATGCCCATGAGAGCATTAACCACAGAAGAGGCACTAAAAAAACAAGTGGATAGAATGGCTTAGATGACATCAGCTTTATCATAGCCACTACAGTGTGATCCAATGGGTGCATGAATGGAGTAGCCTTGGGATATAAGCTAGGTATCACCCAACAGCATAAGCTCCTATTCACCAAGGTTGATCTTGTTATTATTGTCATTGCCTAAGTGAGCAACCTGCTGGCAACAGAGGCCAATGCTGAGCCCCCAAACTGGCACTATCCCTCAAGGAAACCAATCAATCATTTGATGGCAATTTTTTTGCTTTAGGTCTTTCCACTCCGGAAAAGACATCAATACCTATTGAATAGATGTAATCAGAGTTTGAGTTTGCCTTGCCTTCCCCCAGGTCTTAAGCCTCAACTACTATTTAAGGGGTCAGAGAGTATGCGATCTGCTGACACAGGATCCCACGAAACATTGTATCTGACCAAAGAACCACTTTACAGCAAGGAGGTTCAGCAGTCAGCACATGATCATGGGATTCTATCACTTGTTCTTATCACATACCACCTGAAACTGCTGGACTAACAGATCAATAGAATAGGCTTTTGAAGGAGCAACTCAGGCAAATACTCTATATGAATGGGCCACCATTCTCCAACAAGCAATATATATACATGCATACATGCTAAAATAATGACCATCGCATGGTGTTGAATTCACTATGGGTAGAACACACAAGCCTGGGAACCCAGCCACTCCAGGTTCCTGAGTCAAGAGACCAGCAGAAAATGAAAAGAGCTGCTATCCTGGCAAGGGTAATTGGCCACAGCATTAGGAGGAGGTTGGGCTGCTGTTACACAGTGGGGCATCTGTAGGCACTCCCTTGCCCAATTTTGATGTAAATGGACAATGGAGTAGTCGCAGCCTAAAAAGGGCATGGAGACCAGGGTCTCAGATCCCTCAGGAAAAAGCATCTGAGTCACCCAACTAAGAAGCAACTTAAATCAGCAGAGGTGCTAGCTGAAGGTGAGGAGAATCTAGAATAGGTGGTGGAGGAGGAAGACTATATCAGCTTTCTTGTTGCTGCTGTAATGAATTATCACATATTTAGAGGCTCAAGAATTTGTGTTGACAAATTAATTTTCTTACAGTTCTGGAGGTAAAAAGTTGAAAATGAGTCTCATTGGGCTAAAGCATGGATAGTTCATCTGGAGGCTCTGAGGGGAGAATCCAATTCCTTTTCTTTTCTAGCTTCTACAAGTTGTGTGCATTCCTTGACTCATGGCCTCCATGAGCCTCCATCTTCAAAGTACATCACTCCAACCTTGCTTCCATCATTCCATCTCCTTCTTCTGCCTCTGACTTTCTTGCCTCCCTACTGCAAGGATCCTTGTGATTATACCAAGCCCACCCAGATAAAAGAGAACAATCTCCCCATGTCAAGATCCTGAACTGTATTACATCTGAAAAATCCCTTTTGCCATGTAAGATAAAATCCATAGGTTCTGGAGTTTAAGATGTGGACATCTTTGGGGAACCATTATTCAGCCTACCACTGAGACGATGAGTACCAATTGCAGCACTGATACCAACTGGAGTGGTAGAGATCAATCAGCATCTCCTAGAAGCTGTTTCCGTATGGGAAGAAATGATTACATAAAGCAAATGGACTCACATGGTGCCAGGGGTAGACTGTAGTGGAGACTATGCTACACTGCCCAAATCCCCTGCTAGGAAAAAGACACTCATTTTCTCAGCTGGTTCATGGCCAAGTTTGCCTGCCAAAACTGTCCTTGGTCAAAGGAAATGGCCTCACCCAAGATTTTGTTTCTCCCTTGGAGCAGTCATTTTAAATTGGGTCCCTGGAACCCAGTTACCACAGAGCTTATATAGATGACATTGAGAAATGTACTAAACCATGCCTAAACAATCATTTAACAACAAATAGCAAAGAGATTTTCATTTGGTTGAAACAAGCCTCAGTAAAAGTTGAAGTTGCAAATCAATGAAAGCACATGGCATATATATGTGTCTTGGTTCATGAACACAAAGGTTCAATAACTTCCATGCTAAGAGAGTACTGAATTATTAGGAAATTTTGAAAAAGGTGCCTTGGAATGAGGCTGTAGCGTACAGGATAATGTCAGTGAGATTGTTGAACCAAAGGCATATATTCAAAGATTTCTAACTAGCAAGGTTGAGCAGCTGTCCATAAGGATAAATCACTTCACACTGGTCATAAGTTCTGCTGATATGTTAATATATTAGGTATAGGTGCACCAGTTAGGAACCTTCTTATTACTGTGAACCTCTTGAAGCTAATAATTTCTTATTCCATACCACTTCACTAAACATAAAGAGATTTCTCAACTGGAAATTTTATATATTCAAATTCCTATGTGTGACATGAAGAAAAATTTATTCTCTAAAAAGGAGATTTCCTCCAGTAAAGGGAAAAACCTGAATTAGTAGTTAACTGCTTCCTTCAGCAGATATTCAAAAAGACAAAGCAAAACAAACAAAAACAAAAAACAAAAAACCCCAACCTTTTAAATTCTTTTAATGATGTAACTGAATAGTTTAAAGCTTTTTGGTGAAGAATCAGCTTTGAAGTTAGGGTTTTACTGATTCACATTCCAGGAAACACCCTGTTCTTATGAAATATATATGTGTTCATATGTATGTGTTTATGCTTGAGCACAACATTGGGTTAGTACCCATGCATATTAAAATGAATATCTTCCAAGGACCAGATCTATTTAATAGCAAACACGTCAAGCTGAATTTAGAGATTCATTCTCACAGTGACCTGGTCATTGTCAATTTTAAAGTAATTTATCCTAAAGTAGTGGGCATGTCAAAATGAAGGAGTAGGACAATGAAAAAGCCACGCATTGTGCTGCTCCAGGTCTAGTTATCAGGATGGATCACTCCCACTCAGCCGTAGACACTACACCTCCACATCAACATCCATTAGCCTTTCAGTCACCCTTCTCTATGCTGTAAGCAGTCTTCAGGGAATGGCCTGCTGGCAGAAGGGAATGTGGAACCGCTGAAATAAAATGGTTAGTGGTGGGAAGAGTGGATTTGGCATGAAAGTAGAGGCTTGAGAGAGAAGAAGGGAGACATCTTATGGCAAAGGATGGACCATTTCTCTTCCCCTTTAGAGACAGTATAACATAGTGGTTATGAGCATGGGCTCTTGGGTCAGACTGCCCAAGCTCAAAGCTATGTTCTGGTCTTATCAGCTCTGCAATCTTGGGCAATCACTTATCTCTCTATAACTCAGTTGCCTAATCTTTAAAATTGGAATGTTGTTAATATTTACCTCCTACAGTCATAGTTGTGAGGATTAAATGAGCTAACATACAAGGAAAGGATTTACAACAGTCTGTGGCACATAGTAAGTACAGATAAAGGTTAGCTATTACTATGTTTATTATTTCTCTTAAGGATACCAGAACCCTAAAAGCCAGCCTTGGGTTTATAACTTACAGAGAATTACAGATATTGCCTTCTATGGTTACAATTTTTATACATTTATTCCATAACCACTAATTAACATTCAGCACAAAAAAGACCACATAGTTACTCCTCGGTTATGGTCACATTCTACATTGGCGTCCATACTGATAATCCTTTATATTTGTATCACTCTTTCCACTTTAAAAACCACACCTATATGCATACCTCATTTATTTTACCATTCCAAGAATCTCCAAAGTCAAGACACTAACACTGACAACAACAACAAAATCAAAAGCTGTCCCAGAGATGATAATATCACTGGAGTTCCCAGCAGAAGCAAGTATAAAACTACTTTGAGGGATAAAACACTCAACCCTCAAGCAATTCAGTATTCACACAAGTAAAATCCTTATTTAAACACAACTAAAGAATTCAAATTTATAAAACACTCAAGGAAATAAGAGACTGAGTTTCTAATAAGCAGATTAGATACTCAAAAATTTCAAGTAATAGAATTATTGATCTCAAATTATGCAATTATATGTTCAAAATGATTCAATGTATAAAGGAAAATTATTATTATTTTTTTTTTGCGGTACGCAGGCCTCTCACTGTTGTGGCCCCTCCCGTTGCAGAGCACAGGCTCCGGACGCGCAGGCTCAGCGGCCATGGCTCACGGGCCCAGCCGCTCCGCGGCATGTGGGATCTTCCCAGACTGGGGCACGAACCCGCGTCCCCTGCATCGGCAGGCGGACTCTCAACCACTGCGCCACCTGGGAAGCCCCAAAGAAAATTATTTTTATGAACAAAGACCAAGTCACTTTAAAAAGGACCCAAAAGATGTCAAAAAGAACCGAATGAAACTTAGAATGGAAACCAAATGAAACTTGGGTGGCAACCAAATTCCAACCCCCAAAGACTCAGTGGATTGGAATATAGAGCTGAGGAAACGAAAGAACAAAGTATCACATAGAGATGGAAAATATAAAAGATTAAGAGACATAGAGTTCCAAAATATTTTTTTCCTGTGATGAGAACCTTTAAGATCTACTCTCTCAGCAGCTTTCAAATATGCAATACAGTGTTATTAACTATCATCACAAGGGGGAAAATTTGTAACTTTGATGGTGATGGATGTTAACTGGACCTATTGTGGTGACCATTTTGCAATACATACAAATATCAAATCATTATGTTGTATACCTGAAGCTAACATAATGTTATATGTCAATTATACCACAATTAAAAAGAAAGAGAGACATGGATAAAATAGGATAGAATATAAAGGATATGAGGCAATTCTTTTTGTCTGCTTTGTTTACCATTATATTCCCAATATCTAAAAACATTGCTGGAAGATAGTAGGTACTCAAAACATATTTGTGGAATGCATAAATAAGTAAATAAATAGGATTTCCAGAAGGAGAGATTAGATGGAAAAGGCAATATTTGATATAATATTTAAGAACTTTCCAAGTTTGATAAAAGGCATAAAACTCAAAATCACAAAACACAATGAGGATTAAGTAGAAATACAGAAATAAAACCACATCTAGACACATAATAGTGAAAACCTATAACATCAAAGACACAGAAAATATTAAAACAGAAGAAAGTAGATTATGCATAAAGGAATGACAAACTGACAGCAGATTTCACAACAGCAATAGTATAGATTACTGAGGAATAAAAAGACTACAAATCTAGAAATCTATATCCAGGTAATTATCATTCAAAATTAAGGGCAAAATAAAGACAAAAAGTCTGAAAAACAGAAGAACAAACATTGAGAGGGTTTATTACTAACAGGCCTTCACTGAAGGGGCTTTAAAAGGTATACTTCAGAAAGTAGGAATTTGGATTCAAAAGAAAAAAAAAAGGAGGAAGAGAATAAAAAAAAAAAGAATGGTGAGAAAAGAAACAGTACCTTAGGTGCTCAAAGTAAGGATTGGCTGAATTTAAAAAAACAAATCAGTAATTTTAAAGAATAGTTTTAAGGGCATTAAACAAGGTAGAATAAAAGTGCTGCTTAAGAATATGTAAGATGAGTATTAAAGTGTTCCAACTTCCTTGTGGTAATAGGAGGAGAATAGAGCCATTGCGTAACTTAGACAAATTCATTATAATTTATCAGATGTAAGAAGGTGTCAATTATAAGACCTACCATTATGAAGAAAGAGAAAAATGTGCCATTTAATTGTGAGTTACATCATGCCTTAAAGAAAACCTTATGCACAACATGAATTCGTTTCTTTGAAATTTCTTTCATCTATTCTAAGGGAATTGCCTGTTTCTTCTGCTTTCAGTTGCACTACTTACTATATTTTATTTTATTCTTTTTTCTTACTATATTTTAATAGGCAATCTTTTACAAATACCTCAGTAATAAAAAGGTGTTTTTATTTTGTTTTGTTTTAGGTTCCATAAAGTTCTCAGTTACTGTTTCTCAAGAAAAGATGGAATTTCTATCTTTCCCCCAATGATGAATATTTCATTCACTAACACAAAATTTCTACCCTGGTCCTCTCTTTCCATGCCTTTCTGCATTGCTAATAAGTTTTTGTTTCAGTGCCACATTATATTAAGAAGTTTTGAAACATTTTAAATGTATATTTAACTCAATATTGGTAATAATAATGCACATAATTTAGTTGGAATGGTAACAATATACAAAGCTATTATAAGTTCATGCATACGTGGGCAATGACAACTATATTATGCCTATTGCCTGGCCCATAGCAACTGTCAGATTGCAATCAATTATAAAATGTATACTTGTTTCAGAGATACAGATATGTGAAAAGTATCTTAGAATTGATGAAATATAGTGAGTATGTTTGCTAAAATTTTAAAGGTAACTACTAAGAGACTAGAAATAGAAATTTTAAATTTTTAAATGCCTCTCTTAGCAATTGGCAGTCCAAGCAAAAACAATTTCATTAAGCCTATAGAAAATTTGAACAATATAATTAATAAGAATTCTTTAATTGACAAGCTTAATATCTTATGCTCAATGATTAGAAAATATGCATTCTTCTTGGGCACATATGAAACATGTAAAGAGGCAGGCAGTATAGTCTGGTGCTAAGAACAGTTTCTGAAGCCAAACTCTCTGAACTTGATTCTTGGCTCTACAATTTACTAGCTATATAATCTTGGACAAGTTAAATTACTAAACTCTCTGTGTCTCAGTTTCCTTGTCTATAAAATGGGGATAATAGTAGTATATTTATCTCAAAAGTTTAGAAAGGAGTAAGCATATTAACTTGTGATAAGCTCTTAGAACAGTTCCTGGAACAAAGCAACTGCTACATAAGCATTAGCTATTACTGTTTGCACAGATTAGCCATAAACTACGCTACAAAGCAAGTCAACCATTTCCAAACAATTGGTATCATGCAGTTAACATTCTTTGACTACAATGCAGTTAAATTTTAACTCAACAAGATTACAAATATTCTTTGGGACATTAAAGCACAACCTTCTAACTTACTTATGAGTCAAAGAGTGAATCACAATCAATAAAGTATTTAGAATTTATAATGAAAATACTATGTCTCAAAAACTTGTAGGATGAAGCTAAGTGGTACTTAGAAAGAAATCTATCATCTTAAGTGCTTATATTAAAAAATAAGAAAGTAAAAAAAGCAATAAGCTAATCATACAACTCAGGAGATGAGTAAAAAAAAAAAAAAAAAAAAAAACCAGAATACAACCAGAGAAAGAACAAAGAGGAAAATTATAAACATTAAAAAAGAAATTAATAATAAAGAAAGATCCTATATAGATGCTAAAAGCTTTAAAAAAAGACAAAATTCTAAAAATATTGATGAAAGAAAATATCAGTGAAAAAGAGCATTTAAATACAGATGCAGCAGAACACACACACACAAAATAATGCAAACATTTTTATGCCAATCAATTTGAAAACTCAGATAAGATGTATAATTTCCTAGAAATTATATTTTACCAAAAGTGACTGAAGCAAAAATCCTTCCATTTTCTTCAAAGAAATTGAATCAGTACCTCAAAAATCTACCCCAGAAAACCAACCAAACAAACAAACTCATGGTGCCCCAAGGGTGTTCTGTGAGATCAAGGACTAGATCATCACCACCTTATAAAACTGTTGTATATAATAGAAATGTGGAGATATTTCCCAACTCATTTTATGAGACTAGTATTTATACTTTGATACCAAAGCCAGGTAAAATTAGTAGAAGAAAGGATAATTATAGGCCAAGCTTACAGTTCCAAAGCTCCTTTAAAAATATGAAACCAAATCAGGAAATATATTAAAATAAATGTAAAATTTTATTTTATCCCAGGAGTGCAACAATGGCTTTATATTTTAAAAATCTATTACTGCAGTTCACCACATTAACAGATTAAAAGGGAAAATTGGATTATCTAGAAAGGGCAGAAAAAGCAGTTGATAAACTTTAACAATTCTTAGAAAAATACAAATGAAAGGGAATCTCCTTAATCTGACAAAAGGTATTAACCAAAAGCCTGGAGCAAACGTTATACTTACGTTGTAAAGTCAGAAAGCTTCCTTTAAAGAAGGAAAAAAGTATATCTGCTATTCCTATTCTATTCAACATTGTTCTCAAGAGCTAGTCAGGACAAGGAGACAGAGAAATCAAATAAAAGACGTAAGAATTGAGAAGGAAGAAACAAAACCATCATTATTTTAAGATAATGATTGTATATATAAAAAATTCCAAAGAATGTGCTTCTCTTTTCTTAAAAAAAATCCTTTCTTGTACTCCCTAATTCTTTCTAATTACCACTCCATTTCCCTGTTCCTCTTGGTAGGAAAATGCCCAGAGTTGTCACGGCTCATTTTCTCCAAATCTCCTCCCATTCTGTCTTAAACTCCAATCCAGTTTTCACTCCTCTCTACCCAATGATACTGTTTTTGTCAAGTCACAATGACCTTCATGTGCTGCAATAATGGTCAATTCTCACATCACTTGACCTATCAGCAGCATTTGACATCCTCTGTCCTTGATAGTGTCCACTTGGCTCTCAGGACATCATGCTCTTCTGACTTTCTTCCTCTTTCACTGGACCCTTCTCTCAGTCTACTTTACTTATCCTCCTTCATCATCTTTTTGATCTTTGTGCACTGGACTCAGCCCTTGGACTTTCTTCTTCTCTGTCTACACTCACTCCCTTGGTGATCCCATCCAGTCTCAAGGCTGATGAGTTCCAAAATTAAAATGTCCAGCCCAGACTTCTCTGCTCAACTCCAGACTCATATATCCAACTACCTACACTATTATCTCTGCTCAGATGTCTGACAACTCAGACTTTACATGTCCGAAGAACTCTTGATTCCTTTCTACCTCTCCCCCAAATCTGTTCCTCCCAGTCTTCTCCATTTTACTTAACAATAATTTTATCATTTTAGTTTTTCAGGCCAAAAATCTTCGAGTCCTTTCTCTCTCTCTTTTTACATGCCGTACCCATATCAACGAATCTTGTTTGTACCTCTTTCAAAATGTATCCAGAATCTGAACACTTCTTATCACCTCTATTGCTCCAAGAGTCTCTGTTGTTTCTCATATCTGGATTATTGCAGAAGCAGGTTAATTGGCTGCCCTGTTTCCACTTTTGCCTTTTTGCAGACTCTTTTCAAAACAGGAAAAGGAAAGTCAGATCATGTTACTTCTCTGGTCAGAACTCTCCAACTCTCTGCCCAAGGACCAATATGATCCAGCCTGCCCTTTCCTTCTAACCCAATCTCCTATGATCTTTCCACTTTGCTCCCTCTGCTGCAAGCACACTGACCTCCTTGCTGTTCCTCAAAAACTCTAGGCTGCCCTCAACTTAAGGACCTTTGTACTTGATGGTTCCTCTACCTGAAATGATTTCCTGCAGGTATCCACAGGTAATGCTCCCTCATCTCCTTCAAGTTTTGCTTAAATGTCATCTTCTTAGTATGGCCTGCCTTGTCTGCTCTGCTTAAAATTTCAAACCTCCTATTTTATGTCCCCATTCTTTGTTTTATTTTTCTACATAGCACTTATCCTCTTCTAATATACTACATATTTTCCTTATTTATTTTATTTTCTGCCTCACCCAATTAAATGGATGAAGGCAGAGTATTTTTTTTTTTTGGTCTATTTTACTTACTCCTATGTCCTCAGCATAGAAGTGTCTGGAACATAGTAGGTACCTAATAAATATTTGTTGAATAAATGGAAAAAAATTTATAAGTAATAAGAGAGTTGAGGGAGTTTACTGGACATAATATTACTATACAAGTGTCATTTATACTATTATCACCTCAAAAATAGTTGGAAAATATAATTTTTTAAAAGGGTACCATTTATAACTTCAGCTAAAAACATAAAATATTTACAACTTTTAAAGAATGTACAAGACTCAAGGGCCTTAAGAAAAAAAATCATAAAACCTTATTGAAAGATATTGAAGAAGATCTAAATAAATGGACAGATGAACATTATCTACAGATAAAAAAATGGTACCATAAAGATGTTAATTTTCTTCAAATTAATCTATAGATATAATGAAATTTCAATCAAGATACTGACAGAATTATTCATGAAACTTGAGAAGCTTAATACAAAATTATTAAAGAACAGAAATGAATCAAAACAATTTTAAAGAAAGAGTTTGGGGATACTCATCCTATTGGATATCAAGATGTTACAGTAAAAGGCAAGCTGGGCTTCCCTGGTGGTGCAGTGGTTGAGAGTCCGCCTGCCGAGGCAGGGGACGCGGGTTCGTGCCCCAGTCCGGGAAGATCCCACGTGCCGCGGAGCGGCTGGGCCCGTTAGCCATGGCCGCTGAGCCTGCACATCCGGAGCCTGTGCTCCGCAACGGGAGAGGCCACAACAGTGAGAGGCCTGTGTACCGCAAAAAAAAAAAAAGGCAAGCTATATTTGGAGTAAGAGACATGCAACATGCACAAAGTGACAAAGGATTTGTAGAAAAATATACAAACAAACTCCTTTAACAAGAACAGATTCTTTTTAAACCTCAAGAGAAAAATGGAAAGAAAAAAAAAAACCCAAACCATAAAGAGGTGCTTTACTGAAAAGAAAACTCAATGGCAAATACCAAATAAACATATGAAGAAATGGCCAGACTCCCTAATAATGAGAGGAGTGAGAGTTTAAATAACAATCAGACACTGCTTCACTTAAACTGACACTTTAAAAATCTGATAAAAGCAAGCATTGATCAGGAAATAAAGCCACTGGGACTCTCATACTGTACATGTCTGATGAGAGTGTAAATTGGTAAAACCACATTGGAGGGCAATTTGGTGGTTTATCAGAAAATTGAAAGTACACAAAACCCCAAAATTAGTTGTTTCACTACTGATTGTGTACACTAGATATTAAGCACATTTGCCAAAATTGTTAATTATAAGAATGTTTGCTGCAGCACTGTTAAAATAGTGAATGTCCATCAAAAAAAGACTGGATAAAAAAAAAAAAAAGACTGGATAAATAAATTATGGCATAGTCATGTGATGGAATACACTATTGCACTGAAAACAAAAGTATTGGAACTACATGTACCGACATAGATAAACCTCAAAAACATAACATTGAGACTTATGACGCTATTTATATAAAGTTTAAAAACATGAACTACAGTGCTATAAATCATTTCTGAGCCATGCATATGTAACAAAGAAATAAAAACACGTATGGATAAATACCACAACAGGATATTGGTTTCCTTAAGAGAGGAAAGGGAGGAGCACTGGGTTAGAGAGACACATGCAGGTGATAACAATTTTATTTAATTTCTTAAATTTGGTGATTTTTGTGTACCTAACATTTTTTATTGTTAAAAAATTAAAGAGAACTGGAAGACGGGTAGATCGATTAGGCATGGGTGAGCGTCGTGGGAAAGGTGGTGCTGAGAGTATGAGAAGAGGCTGAATAGATAGGGAGAGAGTCTCACCTGGGTAGTCTGGAAAGAGGGAGCCTAGGTAGTCCAGATAAGACTTGAAATGAAAAGACAAAACTTAAAGGTGTATTTGGGAACTTAGAATTTCGAGTGAGAAGTCACTTTCTCAAATCAAGCCTGAGGATAAAATATCTTCCAGCTCTGTTTTAGAGTAACTGATGGGAAAAAAGGACATGGACTGCAGAGCAGTCTAGTAACATTCGATTGTTTTATGAGTGACTTTGGGGGAAGGATTAGAGGCTTGCTTACTGAATTTTCAGATTCTGCAAAGCTGGGAATGATAACTAATATATTGGACAGAATCATGGTTTTTTAAAAGGTATAAACATTCTGGAATGAGGGCCTAAAGACAAGAATATTATTTCAATGGTTAAAATGTGACATTCTATACTTAAAAATTTTTTTTCAAGTTATCTGATTACAAATCTTGATTTAACCTGAGGGTCTTGGCACATCAAAGGATAAAATGTGGCCAACGGTGTGATGTTACTATTGAAAAGAAGTTTTAGAAGCAGAGTATCTGACTAGAATCAGCAACTGTTCCAAGCAATTGGTTCAAGTATCAGGCAATGATAAATTACAATAATAAATTTAAAAGATTCCAGGGGAGGGTAACCAAAATTCTGAGAACATAGGCTACAAAGAGGCATCCTCCAAAAATCTGGAAAAAAGATTGCCCTTTGAGGATTAAACAAACAAAAAAACCCCACTTGTATGAGTGGGATTAGCTAATAACTACAGGGCTAACACAAGACACTACCTATACATGGGTGACTTTACAGGTAAGTTAAATACAATCTCAGGGAGGTAGGGCTAAAATGTGATTATAATAGAGGAGGAAGACGCCTAATCAGTAATAATATTCCTTGTCTAGAGAAAGACTGAGTAAATAGAGTCGGGGAGAATAGCATGGAACACACAATAATTCTGACAGACATGAGTTATACTTTTCATTATAAATCACTAAGTCACCATTATATTTCATACTTCTGATAGCATGATTTAAATAGCATTTCTCACATACTGACAAAATTGAGTTTCCAGACCAGAGACTGGTGTAAACTGTCCCTGCTACAGGCCCTTCTTTGTCACGAAAAACATAAGGATATTCAGCTGGGAAGAGAAGCCAGAGGTGAGACCTGATACCTATCTGCACATGTTTAAAGTTCTTCTTGTAGGAACAGAGGTTAGATTCTCCTGATTGTTGAGGGCAGAGAATAGAACAAAGAATAGTAGAAAGAAAATACATGGACTGCGATTTTATTAGGCCAAAGCGGGGGAACACACTAACAATTTGAACTTCCAACAGTGAGACAGCTATCTCTTTGACAGTTAGGATTCTTTGTTCATAAGCAGCAGAAAAAGTTTGGATAACTGTCGCAAAATAAACAAACAAATAAAATAATTAACAGATACGAGGTGGCTTGCAGATTTGAAGGGAAATTTGTAGTATCTAGCCTTAGAAAGGCAATGACTGAGGCAGCTATAGTCATAGAGGGACAGGAAGCGAGGTCTGTTTCTTTGGGACACCATCATCATGATAGCTCACCCTTTGCTGATTTCTTTCCTAGAATTACTGGGAAAGAAAATCTGATTGGCATAGCTTGGGTCAGGTGTCCCCACTCCTGCCTTCCCCCCTCCCTGGCAAAGGCAAAGTAGAAAACCTTGACTCAAGGCCCCATCAAGGAAGGCTTCATGCAATGGGAAGGGGCAATTTACCAAAGGAAAATGGAGGAGCAGGAAAAAAATATCAGAAACCTACTATGTCCCCATCATTGCAAAAACAGAAGGAGAGGCCACCTATTTGTCGAGAATCCTAAAGAAGGGATTTCTGTCATGGAAGGAAGTTGGACAAGACAGTTTAGAAGGTCCTTCCAGTTCTATGTTTCTAAAGAGGAATTGAGAAGTGGAATTGATTACTGAGATCCAGGGTCATTAGGAAAGGCCTAAGAAGGAATATTTATCTGATCTTGGTTATAAGGGAAGGATGAGATGCAGCTAACAGGGAAGTAACCATAGAGTAGGCATGGTCGTTCAGGGGACTGATCACTGGCATTGGTTATTGAATGTCATGGGTATTGAGGTATCACGGAAACACTTTGAACAATGGAGAGACATGTAATAAAACCTGGCTTAGGAAATCTAAGCTGGTAACTGTTAGTAGATTGAACTAGAGAAAAGCAAGGCCAAAGGCAGGGAGATCAATCGGTTTGAGAGCCTAAGCCAAGGTGATAGCAGCAGGAAGGGAAGGGAAGCAGCAGAAGAGAGGCATTTCTCATGCAGTGCCTACAGAATTCACAGGAAAAGGCGAGAGTGAGAGAAAGAGATCAAGAATGACTCCAGGTTTCAAACCTGGAGATCTAGGAAAAGGGTAGTATAACTGGAAGAAAGGTGACAACTTCTAATTTAGATATATTGAATCTGAGGTGATGGATATCAATTAGTACGAGCTTGAAATTCAGCAAGAGATATGAAGGCTGAAAACATAGATCCTGGATTCCCCCATGTAGAGATTGCACTTGAGGATATATGAATCGATGACTTTCTATAAGAAAAGTATAATGCAAAAGGGCAATTAAGTCCTTTTAGAAAGAGGTAACCACTAAGAACTAGAACCACCAGAAATCATTTCAGGAATAATGAAACTTGAACTGGCTTTTAAAGGAGGGGAGGTGGGAAGGAATGCCAAACAGGGACATGTTTATAACTAGGATTGATCAGCAAATTTCCAAACTGGATTGATCAACATGATCCCTGCATTTAAAAATTGGAATGATCTGCATGATTTCTCTAAAAAAAAATTATTCTCTTTATTCTGCCACCTATCTACTCTGTGCCATGGTTACAGATAGAGAATGGAAGAAATGGGATGTGACAGGAATTAGGAGACGTAGATCTCAGGAGAACTACTAGCTCTCCAGACCTACTAGTCTCGTGGGATGCTAAGTGGAGGGCTTAAAGTATGGACAGTGCTCTTGATGACAAAGGACATGCCAGCCTTAATGGTGAAAAGTGGGCACACATAATAGAACTCCCCAGTCCCGAAATTCTGAATTTGACATCTGTGAGACAAAGCAATTGATGAAGAAACAGAAGAAATCACTGACACTAGTGACCTCTAGTGGAAATAGGCTTCAGGGAAATATAGATACAGATACCTAGATATACATATTTTCCATGAGATTAGATAAAATCAGTAGCACATTCAGCCAGTTTATTTCCAGAGGAGTGCGAAGGAAGGGACTGCTGGAAATAGCACACAAATCCTACCCAGAAAGCGGAAATGTTCCAGGAATACTTTGTTTTCTGACTCAGACTAAGTTGATTAATTTTCTGGACACATAATTGCTGTCAAAGACATTACCTGAGAAAAAAATAGCGTTTGGGCAGTGACTTCACTTGTCACTGGGCGGACTTGGCACGTTAATGGCAGCCAACAAGAGAACATGCTGACAGATTTGATGAGGAAGCAGCACTGGTTGCTGTTCCTTTTAAGCATCTTTTCATTATGACATGGAAGAAAGCTGTTATCTCTGAAATATGTACATATTTGCTATTCAGTATTTTATGGCCGGTGTCCTGTCTCTTTCCTTTGCCTGGTGGGTGTTTGTGCCAAGTGTTGGCAAAAACACTGTTGAGCTGGGAGGATGGGAGGGGATAACTGGTGGCCTTGGCCTTTGAAATGGGACCAACCTCCAAGCACAGTCAAGAAGGTCAACATCAGACCACGCCAAGCACTCCACACGCACTCTCTTTGAGAAGTGCTTTCAGGATATATAATCTTGACACTGAGCAAAAGCGAAGGAATGGGAGGGTTGATGGAGGTTTTAAGTTTGTCTCATCATACTGGGGGCTAATAATGGGTGAGTTGAATTAAATGGGTGGGGGGGTGTAGAAAAAGGGGCAAAGGAAAGGTTCAAAAAATGGAGATTATACAGAAGCAAACAGAATCAGCGTTATTAAGCCCTGGGCAACTGTCACTTCTGGCAGCAGAGTGATAGTTGTCCTGGTCTCCTATTACCTGTGTGGCAGGAGGTGTCACCTTGCCTTCTTTCATTATTTAACCCCCATCTCACACGCTGCTTTGTTTACTGATGCTCTTGTTCAGCTTGGTGGGTTTGCTTTCCCCCAGATTTGCTCCCTCTCCTCTCCATGTCATTTCACGGATGTAGAAACAACCTTTAGACAGCCTTTCGTGAGAATTCCACTCTGGTCTGTAATTTCCAGAGTTCTGGTCTCTGTGAATGGGCAAAAGGTGGTCTGGCTGCTCCCCAAGTCAAAGACTTCCCTGGTATTATTTCTTAGATGCCAGCTAAACCACAGAGAAGAGTTAAGAGAGACCAACATGAGTGGTCCTTCCTCTTTCCTCTGCAAAGATCTTTTCCCCCAGGATTTGTACAGTCATTTAGCTCCAGAATAGGTCATTTCAGGGGTCTAGTCTAAGAACGAGTTTACTTACTGAAGATGAGCTAATGATTTTAATTTGCTCCAAGGCTTCTGTCAGGCTGTCTTCAATCTCAGAGTCATCTAAGGAGAAGAGGTCGCCGGCTCGTGAAAGATCTTTTTGTCCCAAGACCAGTCTGAAGAGTTGATGCATGCTGAGGAGTCTGATATGTCTGTAGGCCCAGGACCATGTGTCTCAGTCACCAGAGGTTAGTGAGACAAAAACATGTAGCAGGACATAGACTTCGTATTCCTTGAAAGGTCATTTTTCTCCAGACTTTGAGGTTTTCTTTGACACTCTCTGCAAGAGAAAAAAAATGACACAAGATAGCCTTTAGTAGGACGGCATGAGCTCAGAATGTGAACTTGGTGCCCAGAAGAGAGAGAGGAAAACAAAGACATTTGGAAATGTGCATGGAATCACAGATTCTGGCTTGGTGATCTTCAAAAGAACTCTTTCCTTATTTTGTCTCAAGAAGTCCTGTCAAAAATGATTATATTTCTCCAGAATTTAATTTGAGCCTCAAAAAAGCAGCTTAAATCCCCTACTTTTCTCCTTTCTATATCCTCTCCTTCTCTCCCTGCCACAAGGAAACAAGTGGACCAGCAACAAATATGCCCAATACTTGCCAGATTTTCCCCAAACAGATTCCCATGGGAACCAAACAGAAAAGGGCAATGAAAGGAAGATAGAACACAGGAAACACCTTTTAGACCCACTGCCTGTTTCCTGGATGTGGAAACCGATGCTTAACTTACCTCCTTGGCTGGGCTTCTTTGCTGTATTGACAACAGGAGCTTCCTGAACCTCAGTCCAGAAGGTGCCCTATTCTTACGTACTCTCTAAACAAATGGCTATGAAATAAAGAACTCTGCCTGGGAGTATGAGACCAGATAAATCTCTATAGAATGTGAGTGTGAACTTGAACACAGAGCTTGAAGGTGAGAACGTTGCAATGAAGGCTAAAGAGGAAGGGTTTTAGGATCGGGCAATCTTCCCTCTATTCCCAAAGTTGAAATAATAAAGTCCCATTGTAGTTCTTACTTAACAGCCCACAGAGAGTAAGGCAATGGTACCAATTAAATAACTGGTTATTCTCAAAAGATTCTTTCTGGGCCTAATAAAACCATAGACCATTTGCACTGGTAGAGACCTTAGCAATCATTTCATAACCAGGGAGGTTTAAGACTTCCTTGAGGCCTCGCGGTAGCTGTGGCGGTGCTCTTCTCCTGACCTCAGGCCAGTGGGTTCCCCTCAAGTTTACATTAGAGTGGAGTCACCTCATACATACGGGTAACTTACAAGTGCAGCCACTTGTTCCGAGAGTGAGAGCTGAGAGTAATTTAGGTAACATAGCAATGTATGTAACATAAGCGATTCTGCCCAGCATTTCGGTCTGAATGTGTTCCTCAGAGTGAGTGTGAAAAGGGAGAGTCTGCTGCTCCCTTGGGTGTCCCCCCCGTGAGCTGTCACCGTGGCAGCACCTCTCTGTGCTGAAAGCACTTTTAAAGTTTAAAGATACGTACTCTCCATACAACACGCTCTCTAAACACAAGCCACATCCCTCATCAGGCACCTAACTAAAGAAACTATCTGTAATATTCCAAACGGTACAATTTATAGGCCATTGAAGAGATTTCAAGGGTAGTATTGGCTACATGCAACTTTTTTTTTTTTCTTTTTGCGGTACGTGGGCCTCTCACTGCTGTGGCCTCTCCCGTTGCGGAGCACAGGCTCCGGACGCGCAGGCTCAGCAGCCATGGCTCACGGGACCAGCCGCTCCGTGGCATGTGGGATCCTCCCAGACCGGGCACGAACCTGTGTCCCCTGCATCGGCAGGCGGACTCTCAACCACTGCGCCACCAGGGAAGCCCCCTACATGCAACTTTTGCACTACCTACCAGCTTTAGAAAAATGACGCCCAATACTTACATATGCTTGTCTATATGCCAGATCCTGGATGCTTTGTAAACATGAACTCACTTAATCATCATAACAACTGTATGAGGCTATTTCATTCCTATTTTACAGGTGAGGAACACAAGGCATTAAATAACTTGTCTAAGCCACATAGCTAGTAGATTAGAGAGCTGGAATTTGGACCCAGAGACTCCAGTGCTGGGCTCCCAGTTCATAACTGCTGTGGACTGATGATGACACGTAAGGCTCCACGTGAGGCTCCCGTTAGGAGTAGAAACCTCATTAGTAACGTTTGAGGATGAAGATATGGGTAGGGTCATAAAGCAAGAAAATGAATTCCTCTTGCCTCCTACACTGACCCTGCATCCTTGTCCATCTACACCCTGGGATTTAGGCTAACCAGAGAGCAGGAGAGTCACAAGGAAGAGAGGCTTAGAGGATGAGAAAAGAACGAGAGGGGTGGGGAAGGTTCCAGGGGATGGGGAGAGAGGAGAGTGAGGATCCTACAAAGGACCTTTGCATCCTGGCAAATGTGAAGGGGTGAATTACAATATCTACAAGAAAAATTAGGGCAGCGTTTTCCTGAATTTTCCCCTGCTCCCCTCGCCCTCCCCCACCCAGGTATTTGCAATGACAGAGTCTCCGTGAAATAATATTCAGGAAAATAAGGTATTGGATGGAAATTACTTCACCTTGACCAGTCAGCTTGTTGGTCACTATCAGGCACTTCTGGAAGCAGATTGAGCTGCCCCAGACATAGCAGAGCTGGAACTCTGAGAAGGAGAAGAAATACGTGCTGGGAGAGAGGGGCACCCACAGGGTTCTCCTGGGCTCCTTCTTTTTTTTCACACTTGCGGTGACACCTGGTGTGGAGTCCCGCACTCATGCTTCCAGCTGCAGCTGCTACTTTTGTGTGTCCACCATGTGCAACACTGTTGTTCAACACATAGTAGCCATACATGAAAACTTTCACACATCCAGGGGTGGAGGAGGGGGAGAGGGGCTTGTACCAAACATTCTACATTACAAGGACGGCCCAGAGAAAAGCCCCCGAGGTACTACAAAAGGAAGTTTGGGCAAGTACGGGGGAGAGAGAGATCTCTCCTAGGGGAAGATGATAAGGAATGGGTCTGTGGAGGAAATGGTGTTTAGCCAGAACTTTCAGGTTTCATTCAGTGCCTGTGCGCTGAGTACATACTAAGCCACCTGCCTGTCTGGGGCCCCAGATTCAAGTTCCAGCCCAGCCACTCAGTGGTCATGGGGCCTTTGGTTCATGCTCTTCCCTTCCCCAAGCCTCAGTTTTCTCATCTGCAAAATGTGTCTACGGCACACCTCATCTACCTCATCAGGTTGTTTTGAAGATCAAAGCAGATAACACAGAAAAGAGCACTTTGTAAAATAATGACACCACCAGCTGATGTTTAGTGGGTGTTTACCATGTGACAGGCACTAGTCTTGAGAGTTTCCCACATAACAAGTCACTGAATTCTCACAACAATTCCACTCCATGAGAAACTGATGTTCAGAGAGGAAAACAAGCAGCCCAGGGGGACCCGGAGAGTAAGTTGCAGAGTCAGGATTGAAAGCAGCTGGTCTCCCAGGACAAAGCCCCTCTCAGGACTGTGTGCAGGTACATACATGACTGTGCATGGTAATTACTGAGCTGCCTCCCTTCCATCCGTCCTCATTTAAAGAGCACCCTGCATCCTTATCCAGTCCACCCTTTCCTGGATAAGAATCAACAGGGCATGTTATTTATTTTTCAGCA
This sequence comes from Mesoplodon densirostris, assembly GCF_025265405.1. NCBI lineage: Eukaryota > Metazoa > Chordata > Mammalia > Artiodactyla > Ziphiidae > Mesoplodon > Mesoplodon densirostris. The sequence goes on from NC_082665.1 coordinate 82,167,958, forward strand.
GCTCTGGTCAATGTTTTGCTCAGGTGTCTGGCTTCTCTTGCTGCTCTCTTTGCCACAGCCCAGAAGGTTAGAGCCAGATCAAATTTTACCTCATCTTCTGAGAAACTTCGTACTCTTATGAATGTCATAGTCCTGTGGCCTATATGTAGGTGTACATATGCATCCACCGTCCACACACAAGCACATGTAGGTACACACACTAGGATACTTCCTATGTACCAAGTTCTTCACTAGACACTTTCTTCTCAGTTCTCCCATCAACCCTGCAGGTAGGTATGATTACTGAAGAGGAAGCAGGACTGGTGAGGTTAAACATCATGCCCCAGAGCCAAGATTCACATCCAAGTAGGTCAGCCTCCAAATCTTCTACTTTCTATGTTACAAAAACTGGCTTATAAAATTCCTTTTCATCCCCGACTTTGGCCCTCCTAATTTCTTACCCTAATCTTTAAGAGACCCTAATCTGACACCCAGGTTCTCATTATTCAGTCTACATTTTTTAAGCAGATCAACGTTGACTAAGAAGTCGGGTTTCTGTATGGAGAAACAGACACCCCAAAAAGAGAAATGATTCTGAACCATGCGCAACACATTTCGGGGAGTCCCAGCTGACCCCCGCAAACGCGCTTTACCTGCGTGCTACTCCTCAAAGGCGCACTTGCTGCTAGCTGCTACTCAGCGGTCTATTTTGAGACTGGGTGGGAGACCCGGGCAGCGGACTCCAAGGGCACAGGGAGTGGAATCTACTCAGCTCAGTGAACCTGAAGTTGTTCATTGCTGTGCCGGGTTCAAGAATTCTAGGAATGCAGCCCGATGCCACTGGCAGCTCTGGAGCTGGTCAGGTGACAGGCTGCGCCTCACCCAGTGGAGAGTTACCTCTGAGTGAAATGCTCTGTTTCCTGGGGTGAAACAGAAAGCCTGCTCCAGTAAAGTGGAGTTGTTTTTAACAGCGAAAACAAAACTGCCTGTGTTCATGAAAATCTATACTTTCCCTGAGAAGAATGGAGGGGAAAAAAGCCACGCAGATAACACGGTTTCAATAGGAACTCAAGCAGGTGAATGGGACGGCTATCGGGAGCCATTTCCCAACATCCACCCCCCTCCCCTCCCCGGAAGGGAGGAGAATTGCAGCTTAATTAACACTTCCCTCCCCCTCGAGATTTCACGTACAGAGTTGGAAACACTGAGAGTTTGTTCAGGAAGAGTCACATCTCCTAAAGAAGTCATCCTTTTGCTCAGCCTCTAGATCAACATTGTTGAAAGTTTCAGGATGCAGGAAGTTGCTAATCAACAGAACAAACTCACTCGACAAAGATGCATACCCTGTTTTTTCCCACTTTATTTGCTGAGAGATTCTTAGATCAGACTTAGATTGGTACTTTAAATATTGCACCAATACTCAGAGAAAATGTTTATCTGCTTCATCTATTGATACTGCAGAGGAGAAAAAGGTACCAAAACCCTTCCTTACTGTTTCAAAAGTTAGTGACACATTTTTAAAACATGTTTTAAACTACATTGTTCTCTACCCCTAGCTTGTCTGTTCCTATAGTAGGTCTGCTCGTCCCATGGAGTCACCTATCTGCTGACAAAGTGCACAAAAAGCTGTGCTGCAGATAAATTCATCTGCATGATCACCAAGATATGAACACTGCAGGTGTCTCCCCAGGGGTGCTACCCCATAAAGGTGTGTGCTCAGGGTGGCCACACACCTGCCACTGAACCAGGTCATATGCTTCAGGAGAATAACCTCTTAAATCTTCCTAAACACTTGGTGGTCAATCTATTTTTATGCCGTCCACACGTGGAGGACTGTCCCCTTAAAGAGTTTACTGTATAAAAATAGAGAACCTAGTCATCCGTGAGAAGGTGTATTCTCTCACTGATAATTTTCTGATACAGCAGCTGTATTCTATTCCCTTTTAATGGAATAAACTATATTTCTTTTGTCTTCCCTCTAATTTATCCTCTATTCATTATTCATGGTACTTATCACTAGTTTTTATTCAATTTTCTTTCTTTTTTTTTAAAAGCACATTCTCTGCATTCAAAGACCTTATTCTTTTTTTCTTTTTTTTTAAAAATTAATTTATTTATTTTTGCTGTGTTGGGTCTTCGTTTCTGTGCGAGGGCTTTCTCTAGTTGTGGCAAGTGGGGACCACTCTTCATCGCGGTGCGCGGGCCTCTCACTATCGCGGCCTCTCTTGTTGGGGAGCACAGGCTCCAGACACGCACGCAGGCTTAGTACTTGTGGCTCACAGGCCTAGTTGCTCCGCGGCATGTGGGATCCTCCCAGACCAGGGCTTGAACCCGTGTCCCCTGCATTAGCAGGCAGAGTCTCAACCACTGCGCCACCAGGGAAGCCCCTTCTTTCATTTTTAAATGAGCTTAGGGTCCAGAATTGGACAGAGTACGGGGACCCAGTAAGAAGAGCAGAGTGTTAAGTGTGGGGGGACCTGGACACATCTGGGCTCAGCTCTGCCGTTACCTGCAGTATAAACCTGGGCAGATTAATCAACCTCCCTGAGCCTCAGGTTCCTTATTTGCACCTGAGGATGGTGCTGTGGGTTGTTGGGAGGTTTAAAGAGATTATTTCACACAGATCTGGCGTATAGCAACCACACGAAGGGTGACAGCAGTCATATCCTTAATAATATCCTTATTCTTGTAGGTCATTCTCCTGTTTACATGTCCCCATGCCATACCTTGTAAATGCTAACGATGGCTGTATTGCTACCCGACATTGAATTCACAGCCTTAAAGATGCCTAGGTCTTTCCCATTTGTGTCATATTTATATCCTAGTTGTACTCTCCCCCAGTCTTAAATCTGGGCAGTTCATACACTATCTTGTATGTGTCCCTGTTGATTTCTTGGCAAACTTGCCTTGTTCTCTTGGAGAGACAGCTTTACTGTGACGCTGTCCCCACCATGGCCAAACAGTAACAGTGAATTTTTTCACAGAGCGGATATGGACTAAAATACAATGTATCTCAGACTTTTTGTGGCCAGGTAATCCAAATACCTGAGCTTTCTACTTAAGTGTCACGCTCACTCCCATGTTTATTAGGAAGGAGGGAGGGTATATGATTCCCTCCAGGGCACCAGAGGGAAAAGTTCTTTATGACTTTTCAAGGTGACCTACGCTGAATGGGTGCTAATAAGACATTGCTGGTTTACTCTATTATGCATCAGTAGATTCTGCTAGATGAAAACACACTTGAACCAGAGGACTTAATCATCCAGCTATTGGGATACCACTTTGGGGGGGATTTCAATAAACATAACTATCTCCGGAAGACAAATTATTATGAAGAAATGAGCCTCTAGCTTCCAACTCCAGGTTAGGGTATTCTCTGGTTTCTTCACTTCAGATAATTCTAGAATAGCAATATTTATTTACATTATGCTTTGGACAACACTACTGTGCATCAAAAAATTCTCATTTTATTCACCTGTGTTTAAAATGCCCAGTGACTGACTTAGACCCATTTGGGTACTAGAAACTTTCAATAAAGTTCTCAGATTTTCCCTTGAAAGAAAGGATTAAAGATCCTTTTCAAGGAGCATCTTTTTCACACAGTGTGAAAGAACTACAGGCGTTCCCATGGGAATGGGCCGCATACATTTCAGCCCTTCCCACAAGATGTCTATTGTTCCCTGGGCGTCTCTCGGCTCCCTCTGCTGTGACATGTTGCTACACTTCACCTCTACTGAAAGCCCTTGAGGCTGGGTTATTCCAAATGATGCTAAAGGACTCAACTCTTGGTGTTTTTGCTAGAACTCATACAGTCTAAGTTTGTAGCAGCCTTGTTATCATAAGCTCATACAAAATATAGGTTTGGTGACCTGTTTAGGCAAGAGCTCAAAAAAATCTACTTAATTTTGAAAATGTATTGCAAGTTATGAGAACACAGATAGGAAACATTTTATCAGGAATGAAGGAAACATCTAGCAAACTTTTTAAACCAAGAATTTGTGATCTGTCATAATGATTTCAAGGTGTATCAATTTTCATTTGTAAATTTTGACTTCACAAGACACATTTGCTCTGGAATTGATACAAATCTCACCAAAAAAATTTTAATTCCAATTTTTTTGGTTTGCTTTTCCAGAGAACATATCCAGAGTTGCAAATTACAAGGAAAATTCAGTGTTAAATGTATCTTTATTTACATTTAAATTTCATATATTAAACAACTGCATGACCAATTCAAATAATGCCCTAAGTATTTTTTTTCTAGTCTTTAAATTGAAAACATATATAAATGTCATGGAATTCAGCAGTTGAGTACTATAGCAATTTAAATATGTATTTGAAAAACAAAAAAGTGGCTAGATTCAGTTATGATTTGTAAGGTAACTGAAACATCAAGGGAAAAAAATGACAGCAACAACAAACAATAATGGTGACTGTCCTACCCAGTGACTGTAATGATGCCACTGAATTTTCTTTGAAAATCATAGGCAAAGCCAGTTTCTTTGCTGGTTGCAAAATGTTTCTTGAGGTAAACAAAAGTATGAAATAGAAATGAGCCTAGACTATTATGGCATAAAACAAAAATACACATTCTGTGAATCTAGAAGCACAGTTTTCTGCTCCAGAGGCCTAGAGACATGTTTTAATAACCCACAGAGAGGTTGCTTTTTTTTTTTTTATCGTAATAACTGAAAAGCATGCATACATGGCTAGACACACAGCTCCCAAATGCACTTTATCTGCATAATCAGCCACAGACGCTGGAAGTTTCTCTGCCCCAGTCCCGAAGCCCACTCCTTGCCCCAGTACCGCTTCTGACGTTTACTTTAATTAGCTTTTGTTTTTGCTGAACAAAAGGACAGGAAAGAAGACAGCCATACCTCTTAGCACAGGAAACTCTGGCCATCATAGGAAATAGATGGAAAAATGCTTGATCTTTAGAGCAATTCGGCAGGAACCCACGACCATGCTCAGAAGCAGCCCAGTCGCCCCTGCCTGGTTCTGTCCTGTTGGCAGGCAGCAGCCGTGTTTTCCTGAGCTGCTTGTCAAGCCTGAGGTACACTTGATTCCCTCCCCTGGACTCACCATGCTGAATCGAGCAAATGAGTAACTTCTCCTCCCTCTTTCAAACTTCTGCTTAGTGCTAACAACTGGCACAAAGCTTCGCTTATTTCTGCAGTAGATTTACAGAAGCCTCCCGGAGCAGATCCGTAGATTGAAAAGAATTAGAAGATTTGCCTAACAACCAGTAATTTAGGTGCTGTTAATGAATAGCTCACTCTAAGGAATCAAGGAAGTTTTAGGTTAATATCAGATGTGGGGCCTTTTATCAGGCAGGCATCAGTGAAAAGGTCTGGGGAGGGATGGAGGGAGGAATGTAGTGGAATGAGATAGTATTTAAGCCAAATATGATAGAAGAAAAATACCACAAGAGAAGGAAAATAACTAGTCTCAATGAGCAAACAATCTAACTATATTAGTATTGCTAGTGAAACCCTGAACAACTGAATGAAGCATCTAGTAGCACTAGAGATCTTTCCAAGCCAGCACTGTCCCTTCTTGTGCCCATCCAAATTGCTAATTCACTTCCTTTTACCATCCAAATATGGAACTCCTCTTCTCAGGCCTAATACACTGAGGATCCCTTACAAGCAGTCCTACATATCCTTACATCTCTCTCTCTCTCTCCTTTAAGGAGAGTGCTCTTCAAACCTCTAATGCATAAATTAATTGGTGGTACCCAGTGGATTGTTGTATCTGGAGGCACTTCTCTCCCCTTATGTGCATGACATGGGCTTTCTACACTTATTGATCTGAGGTTTTGCCTGCACACAAAGCAATAGAATATTTCTGAGCCTCTTCTAACTAGAGCTTTCAGTCAAATGAAGTATGTGAGTGTGGTGGGGTAGCGTGGTGGGGAGAATAAGAGGTAAGTTGTACAACTGTACAAATTGCACAAATATCAATATTTCCATGTCATTGGCAATCACGCTACCATGTAAATAAATTGCTGGCTCAGCTAAAAAGCATTCTCATGGAGTGAAGAGGACTTTCTTCTGTGTTTACTGCCCAACATCCACTCATCCTACTTCTGGTAAAAACTATACCCAAATTTCCTTGGAAATGATGTCCTTTAGATAGAGTTGATTTACATAAACAGGTTGGATCTTAGCCAATCAGAGAATTGGATTCTCCTAACCATAGTGATTAATTTAGGGGAGGTGTGTGACCCCTTCCAGCCCAATGAGATTCAAGGTAAAGATGATTGTTTGGCTTTGGGGGGACAGAGTCTTTCCTTCTAGACTTGATGATGAGATACAAGGTCTGGTTGCTCTTGCCACCAAAAAACAAATCTTGTGGCTTTGTTTAAGCCTCTTAAACCAGCTGCTTCTGATATTGGCAAGATCCACCCTTCACTGTAAGCCTTTATAGCTTAAGTGATTTTAGGTTGGGTTTTCTGCCATTTGTTTTGAAAAAGTTTTATGGGACAGAATCAGCTAAAGACAGGTTTGTGGATGCGCTCTCCTGGGTCCCCACAGGGCAGCTCCTTGCAAAGGAAGTGGACTAGGAGACTCATCAGGAACCACCTCTGTCTAATGGGCCTCTTCAGTGACAACTACAGGCTTCCACAGACAACAGGCAGAGACAGGAAAGGCCTACAAGGAATGTAGTCATTCAGTGTACTTGAAACTGGGACATTCCAAATTAATTCTTTTTAAACAATTATATGTTAACTTCCCCAAATATTTCCACTTTAACCACCTAAACTTGTTTGGTGGATCCTAGTCACGTACTATTTGACCTTAATAAACCTAATCATGGAATCCATCCATCCGTGTACAATTTTCATAAATTCCTTTGGGTAATTAGTTTCACAGAGTATTGCTCTCCCCCCTCCCCTGTTTCTGCACAACTTCCACCCCTTCCCACACTCCCTTGGAAAACTTGAAATAAAGAATCTCTAACCACAGTCAAACTAAGATGCTTCCTTTACAGAACATATATAAATTCTATAACGACTTTAAATGTATAAATTATATATAAACACTGAGAATTCCTGGATGATTTCATTTTCTATAAATAATTTTTCTTACCTGAAACCACTCACACTGCTTCAGGTATACCATTTCTGTGTTCAGACTCCCAGGTTTGCAAGAGTCCATTAGAAACACAGAAATTCACACAGGTCCAGGAACTTCCTTTTAGCTCAGCAAAATAACACATGGCTTGAACTGCAAGAGTTTGTTTGTTTGTTTGTTTGGTTCATTTGTTTTAGGAAAAGGAGAATAAGGACCTGGGGCTAGGTTTATTGTCTATTTCATTAAAATAAAAAATAGTTCGATTTTAAAAATGTGGTAGTGGGAATTCCCTGGCAGTCCAGTGGTTAGGACTCTGCGCTTCCACTGCGAGGGCAGGGGGCACGTGGGTTCGATCCCTGGTCAAGGAACTAAGATCCCACAAGCCACAAGGCTCACATACAATGACCCTGTGACATCCTAGGTCCTGTCCATTCTGTGTCCTCCACATTCTTTATTTTATGTGGTGGGCAGATCTTAAGGTGACCCTCAATGATCCGTTTTCTGATGTTCACGCCCTGCGTAATTTTCTGCCCTTGAGTGTGAGTGGAACTTGTGACTTGCTTCTAAGAAATAGAATATGGCAAAGATGGTGGAAGGTTACTCCCATGATTACCTAATGTTATATGGGACTCCATCTTGCTGACAGACTTGCTCTCAGGTTCTCCTTGCTGGCTTGATGAAGTAATTGGTCCTACAGGACAAGGAACTATGGGAGGCCTCTAGGAACTGAGGGCAGCGTCCAGCCAAGAACCAGCAAGAAGCCAGGGCCTTCAGTCCTACAGACACAAGGAAATGAATTCTTCCATCAACCTGAGTGAACTTGGAGGAGGACTCTTCCCCAGTCAAGTTTCCATAGAACACAGCCCAGCCATCGCCTGGATTGCAGCCTTGTGAAACCCTGAGCAGAGGACCCACCTAAGGCATGCCTGGATTCCTGACCCACAGAAAATGTGGAACAATAGATGTGTGCCGTTTTAAACCACTAAGTTCATGATAATTCGTTATAGAGCAATAGAAAACTAATACATGACCATTCCTCCCTCTCCACTGCGATAGCTAGATAGCTTTGTTTCTGTTAAATTCTTTTCTTTTTTTTTTTGTCTGTTAAATTCTTCATCCTCTCTTATCTGGATGGTGACAGGAGTCTCCTAGCAGATCTCCCTGCCTCCAACATGGCCCCTTCAATTCCATTCTCAACTCTGCCACCAGATTAGCTTTCTCAAATAAAATATGATATATGACTTTTACTTAAAAATGAATAAGTGACAGCTCACTGCCTGAAGATGAAATCCGAACTACTTTACTTGGTATACAAAGGGCTTTGTAATCTGGCTCCCACCCCCTTTCAAGCTTGCTGCACCACTCACGCACACACAGCCCTGTGTAATGAGGCCAGTGCCTTCAGAATATATCCAGGAGCCTATCACCTTTCACTCGCCTCTCTTTACTACCACTACTACTGTGATCCAAAGACCGTTATTTCATGTCTCACTTGGATTATTGCAATAGCCCCCTGGCTTCTGTTCTTGCCTTGTTAAAATGTAGTCTTAACATCTAGATGATCCTATGAAAATGCAAATCAAAACTGACTCCCTTCTGTTCAATACTCTCCAGTGGAATGGCTCTCCATCTCACCCTGACTCAGAGCCAAAGTCCTTTCGATGATCAGCAAAGCCTTGTATGATATAGCTTTTCCCCCTTCTTCCTCCTTGTCTTCTACTTCATCTCCTACCACTCTTGCTTTTTGCTCTCTCTGCTCCAGCCACACTGGAGCTACACAGGGTTTTCTTCTTCCTTGCTATTCCTTGGACACAGTAGATATATTTCCACCAGAGGGCATTTGTATTTGTGTTTCCTCTGCCTGGAAGGCCCTACCCCCAGAGGTCCTTATGGCTGGCTCCTTGACTTCATATGTTTACCCACATATCACCTTAGCGTGCTTTGCTTGACCACTGTCTATAAAACAGTGACATTCCCTGCCTCCCTTGCATGTCTCAGTTCCGGTTTTATTTATTTATTTATTTATTGACTGCATTGGGTCTTCGTTGCTGCGTGCAGACTTTCTCTAGTTGCGACGAGTGGGGGCTACTCCTCGTTGCGGTGCACGGGCTTCTCATTGCGGTGGCTTCTCTTGTTGCGGAGCATGGGCTCTAGGCACGCAGGCTTCAGTAGTTGTGGCATGTGGGCTCAGTAGTTGTGGCTTGCGGTCTCTAGAGCACAGGCTCAGTAGTTGTAGCGCATGGGCTTAGTTGCTCCACGGCATGTGGGATCTTCCCGGACCAGGGCTCGAACCCGTGTCCCCTGCATTGGCGGGCGGGTTCTTAACCACTGCGCCACCAGGGAAGCCCATTCCATGTTTTATTTTAAAATTTTTGTCCATACCACTTACTGTCACCTGACATACTATATATGTTTGCCTCCAACGTATATTTACTTCTTTCTTTGTAAAAAAATTTTATTACACTTCTTTCTCACCACCCCTCCAAAAGTATAAACCTCATGGAGGTAGGAACTTTGTTCAGTTGATTCCATAGAGTTCAACCTGGTGTCTGGCATATAATATGGACCTGACTTATTGAATAAACTTTGAGTAAATAAAGGAAGTTAATTTAAGCTTAATCAGACTCTCCATGCAAGACTGTAATTTAGAAGTGAACAACCTGATGAAGGATAACTGTGTAGAACCCACTTTGTCATTGAGTGTGCTAAAAGAAGCATCCATCTTTCACGGGCAGGAGTGGTGGCAAGGTCACGGTCCTGGCTCAACACAGGCATCTGTGGGACCAGGCTGGAGGTGGTTTCCGCACAGTTCCCAGTGCAGGAGCAGAAGGGGCTTCCCCACCTGTTCTCCAATGATCCTTCACTCCTCCCAGCATTCTGGGAACTCCCAATATGGATTTTTATTGAAAATCCATTTCTGTTTAATCAACCCAAAACTGCTTCCATTGCTTGCAACTAAAAAAAGGAACGATGATACAGCCATCATTCTCCCCTTTGCTACTGTGCCTTGTACCTGGCAGCCCCTCTACCTGGAATGCTTGGTCTGTTTATAAAGTGCCAGCTCATTCTTTCACCATGATTCTTACCTCTTCCTCTCTGTAAAGATACTCATGCCAAGTAAAGCTGATCTCATCATCTTTTGTTTCCACAGGGCACTTGTACAGAAAGCTACCATATTAATCTCATTATCTCCCACTAGCTGACAAACCCTTATGGGCAGGGACCAGGTTTTAATTCATCTGAGAAACTCCAGCTCTAGCCTACTATCTGGCACAGAGGAGGACTTCAATAAAAATTTCATGAATAAAGGCTTCCTTTTTAAAGCATCAGTAAAACAGTAATTCTGTAATTGAAAAGAATTCTGATGCAGAAACAAAGAAATATATAGCAAATAGATCCATTTGGCTGAGATATAATTATTTTCTTGTTAAATTGGTAAAAAAAAATTTTTTTTTTAAATTTTCCTAGTACTGGTAAGGAGGCATATCCTTTACCAAAAAACTCTAACCAGCCCAATCAGAGAAACAGAGAGAAGACACAAATTACCTGTATCAGGAATAAAAGAGTTGACATCACTACAGATACTATAGGTATATAATACTTCAATCACTTAACAGTATAACTTGGTGCTCTAACTTACTCATTTTTTTTATTAAAAATTTTTTTTTAATTTTTAAATAATTTAATTAATTTATTTTTGGCTGCGTTGGGTCTTTGTTGCTGCACGTGGGCTTTCTCTAGTTGCGGCGAGCGGGGGCTACTCTTCGTTGAGGTGTGTAGGCTTCTCATTGCGGTGGCTTCTCTTGTTGCAGAGCATGGGCTCTAGGAGCGTGGGCTTCAGTAGTTGTGGCACGCGGGCTCAGTAGTTGTGGCTCGCGGTCCCAGTTGCCCCACGGCATGTGGGATCTTCCAGGACCAGGGCTCAAACCCATGTCCCCTGCATTGGCAGGTGGATTATTAACCACTGTGCCACCAGGGAAGTCCAATTCATTCTTTATTAATCTGCATTTTATTCTACTGTATGGATATGGCATAATTTATTTAAGAATGGGTGTTTGGGTAATTCCAATCTTTCTTCATTTCTACAAATAGAGTAGTAAATTAGAATAGAAGCTTTTAGCTTTTAAAAAATTCATCTTTCCTTTTATGGTTCATACTTTTAATGTCTTATATAGAGATTTTTCATATTTAGGTTTTAATGCAAAATTTATTTTTCTTTATAATGTGAGGTAGGAATCTGGTTTTATTAATATATATGTATATACATATATGTGTATATATATATATACTTTTTCTAGCATGATTTTTTTTTTGTAAATAGTCTGCTCTTTACCCATTGATTTATGATACCAGCTCTGTTATAGTCCACATTTACATATATGTTTGGGTTTATTTCAGGAGTACCTATTATGTTCCATTGGCCTATTTGTTTCCCTCTGTGCCAGTACTACACAGTTTTGATGATCTTAGCTTTTTAATATATCTTGCATGTGTCTTTAATATGTCTTGCATATGTCTTTAATATTGTGTAGAAAGAGTACCCCTTCTTTGTGCTTTCTTTTTGAAATTGTGTTAGCAATTCTTTGACCTTTACAACTTGTTGACCACATAAATTTTAGACTCAGTTAATATTTTTTCATAGAAATCAATTTGAGATTTTGATTAGAATTGTAATTAAAATTATATGGATTGTAATGAATTTTATAGATTATTTTGGAAGTATTGATTTCTTTTCTTTTTTTAAATATTTAAATATTTATTTATTTATTTATTTATTTGCACTGGGTCTTAGTTGCGGCAGGCGGGCTGCTTGGTTGTGGCTCACCAGCTCCTTAGTTGTGGCATGTGAACTTTTAGCTGCTGCATGTGTGTGGAATCTAGCTCCCCAACTAGGGATTGAACCTGGGCCTCCTCCATTGGGAGCGCAGAGTTTATCCACTGCGCCAGCAGGGAAGTCCCTTGATATCTTTTCAGTGTTGATTTATTTAATTCATGAGCAAGGTAAAATTTCCACTTAATTCAAGTTCTCTTTTATGTTATTCAATAACATATTTTTTTAAGAAGTTCATGCACATATTTGTAAGATTTGTTCCTAGGTAATTTGTAACTTAGGTACTGTTGTATAATTTTTTGTGATTCTTTTTTAAAATTACATTTTCTATTTTATTATTCCTAGTGTAAGGGAGCCTTAAAGAAATTTGTATATTAATCTTGTATCCACAACCTTGTTGAATCCTTTTATTAGTTTTAAAAGTTTGTCTATAGAGACTTTTGAATGTAGATAATCTTATCATCTGTAAATAGGACTGCTTTATCCACCCCCGCCCCAATTTATATTCCTCTTCTTTTTTATTCATTTGAACCCCTTCTGATTTTTTTAACCCATTTTGCCATTAGTCATTTCAAAGAACCAGCATCAGTTTCATTGGTCAGTCCTATTTTTCTTTTTAGTTTCTGTTTCATTAACTTCTGCTTTTATCACTATTGTTTCTTTTCTACAAATTTTATTGGGTTTACATTTTTTCCCCTAGTCCCTTGGAATGACTAGCTTAGCCATATATATTTTTTTTAGTTTTCTAAAAAGTTTCCTTTATATTGTATTTATAGATTTTATACTCTCATCTTTATTACTTCCCTCCTTTTGCTTTCTATGGGTTTATTTTGCTGTTCTTTTCTGTTTTCCTGAGTTTGAAGTTGAGGTTATTGATTTTCACCCTTCCTTCTTTCTTCATATTTGCCTTTAAAACTAAATTTTCTTTTAAGCATAGTTTTAGCTGTCATTCATAAGTTTTGATATGTTGTATTTTTATCATCATTGAGTTCAAAATATTTTCTATTTTCATCATGACTTCTTTGACCCATAACTTATTTAGAAGTTTATTGTTTAATTTCCAAACATTTAGTGATTTTCTAGTTGCCTTTTTATTCCCCCATTTTAGGCAGAGAATCCATTCTATTCAATCCTTTAAAATGTTTTGAATATTGTTTTATGTCTCAGCATATGGTCTTTAAAAAAATGATTGCATGTTGGATTCAGTGTTCTGTTTATGTACACTAGATCAAATTTACAAATTAACTTTCCAAATGTTATAATATTACTTTTTATATGGCTTTTTAAATTAGATATTTCAAGATGCGTTACAATTTTCTGCTATGTTTTAGAATTGTCCATTTCCCCGTTTGTCTCTTTTGAAGTTCTGTCTATTTTGTAATTATACTATTGTGAGGCTCTGTTATACTTAGATAGGAAATTAGAATTGTTATCATCTCTGGTGGATGAAAACTTTTATTATTAAGAAGTGTTCCTTATTGGTAATAATGATTTTTCTTCTAAAGTCAGCTTTGTTTGACAATAATATAATTATGCAGTATATCTTTTGGTTAGTATTTGCATGCTCTAGATCCTAATTTCAACCTCTCTTTATCCTTATGTTTTGGATATGTCTCTTTTTTACGTCATATAGTTTTGCCCCCTCAGTCTCATTACTTTCATGTTTTAATTAGAATATTTAAACCATTTTCATTTAATCTAATTACTTATATATTTGGGTTTAAGTTTATCATTATAGTATCTGTTTTCTATTCTGTTTTATGATTCTTTTTCTCTTCTTGATTTAAAAAAAATTTTTTTTAATTAATTTATTTTTATTTTTATTATTCTTTTTGGCTGTGTTGGGTCTTCGTTGCTGTGTGCAGGCTTTCTCTAGTTGCAGTGAGCGGGGGCTACTCTTCATTGCAGTGCGCAGGCTTCTCATTGTGGTAGCTTCTCTTGTTGCACAGCACGGGTTCTGGGCGTGTGGGCTTCAGTATCTGTGGTGTGTAGGCTCAGTAGTTGTGGCTCATGGGCTCTAGAGCACAGGCTCAGTAGTTGTGGTGCATGGGCTTAGTTGCTCTGTGACATGTGGGATCTTCCCAGACCAGGGCTCGAGCCCATGTCCCCTGCATTGGCAGGCAGATTCTTAACCACTGTGCTACCAGGGAAGCCCCTTGCTTTTGTTTGGATTGAACATTTTTTATTCCTTTTGTCTCCTCAGTAAGCTTCAAAATTACATACTCATTTACTATCTTTTTGTACTTCCTTGGAGAATACAATATGTATAGGTGTACACTGTGTAATATGTGTATATATAATGTGTGTGTATATCTCCACAAGACTTCATTATTTTAACAATGACATTATGTTGTGCTTAGGTGTGGATCTATTTTAGTTTATCCTGCACTTGGGATTCCTAGGGTTTCTTGAATTTGTGGTTAGAGGTCATTTTGGAATTTTTCAGCCTTTGTCTCTTCAAATATTACTCCTGCCCCATTTCCTCTTCCTCTTTTCCTTCTGGGTCTTTAATTACATGTATGATAGACTCTTTATAGTACTTTTTAAAATCTAAATTTCACTTGTTTCCATCCTTTGATTTTATGTTCTACATTCTGGATATTTTATTCTGATCTTTCAGCTTATTAATTCTCTGTTCACCTGTGTCTAATATACTATCCCATCCACTAAATTTTTCATTTCAGTTATTTTTTTGTTTCTAAAATTTTCATTTGCTTTTTTTCACATGTAGATTCCTGTTCCCTGCCAAGTTTTTAGTCGTGTCTTTTTTTCCTCCTTGAATATTGTAAGCAAATTTATCTTAAGGTCTGTGCCTAATAAATCCAGTATCTGGAGACCCAGTGAGTCCATTTCTGTTGCCTGTTTTTTTCCCCCTCTTGTTTTTATTCATATATGTTATCTCCTTGTATGCTTGTTTTTTTTCCCCCTCTTGTTTTTATTCATATATGTTATCTCCTTGTATGCTTGGTTATTTATGTGTATATGAGTATGTATGTGTGTGTGTGTGTTTGTGTGTTCTTGTATGTGAGTGAATGGACATTTTATTTACAAAATTGACTATAAAAATAATGTGAAACTAAGGGTGTCTTCTGCTTGAGAAGAGGATTCAAATATGCTCATGCATTAGCACTGGTATCACCTCAATCCAACTTTAAGTATTGAGATAAGTTGAAACTTTATTTCCTCTATTTCCAGTTTACCTTGTCCCTAGGGTGCAGCCCTTTGGAATTTCTACAGGAGTTTCTGCAAGTCTCCTCCCTTCTTGATAGGTCCTGGACTCTGATGCCTATTCCCCTTTCTCTGTGAAGCTGTGAAAAGTAATGCTCAGGTTCTCTGCCTGTTAGACTTTCAGATTCCTTTTTGAATCAGCAAAGCCCATCAGGGAAAAATGGCCCCCAAAGCCAGGTTCACTTCTCTGGTCTTCAATCCTCCTCCACATCTAGGCTCCCTGATACTTTATTATGTTTTTGCCTTTTCAGTGCCTTGAAACATATTTTTTTCCATACACCGAAAAAAGTATTTTGTCCAGATTTTATTGTTCTCATCAGATGAATTGGTCAGATTTGCCTAGACTATATTGAAAGTGCAAGTCTAAAACAGTTAAGTTTTTATCTCTAAAATGTGTTATTTTTTTTGCACGTTTAGAAAATTAGTTTGCACATGCACTGAGATTATACTAAAATTGCATTTATGGATATTTTTATTATTTCTACAACCTTAGTTTTAATGGGTCAACAGTTCACATTGGTGGACACAGGATAAAGCAATAATTTGCCTTGAAAAATGTCTGAACTTCAGTTATGCTTTACCAGCATAGATAACTTTGTTCTTTATAAGCAATGGAATTACAGTTGCCAGGGAAACATCTTACCTAACTCCTTTATCTGTAACCTTCATAATAGATTTCTACCTAAATTTTCCAGGACAAAACAATGGTTAACTTTCTTAACTAAAGGGGATTTCAGAAAAGAACTCGTATGGCTGATATGAAACATATGCTAACAAGGTAAGACCATGAAATTAAGTATTTTTTATGTTGGTACCATTGTCTTTATCTTTACTACCTCATAAAGAATGGTTTGTAGACTGAATACAACCCCCATCCCTAATGTGCTTCATTATGAAAGCAACACTCAATTAAGTGGAGGACAAAGCCAGAAACATGCTATGGTTTAGGGAAATCTCTTAGTTTATTTTCAGATGTTTCTAGTTTGGAAAAAGCCGAAGCACATTTTGTTGAGCACATTTTATTCCTATGTGTATTATAAGGGAAATCTAACCCATGTGTTTTATTTCATTAATATTTTACCAAGTTAAATGGTTCTTTTGCAAGATATATTTAATGTTAAGTTATTTTTATGAGGCTTTTTCCCTTGGATTATGAATTCATATGTCACCTAAAGTAAGTATACTTTGATCTAAATATCTTGTAGTTATGAAGTCAGAAACCCACAAAACTTGGGTGATTTCCCAACAGTGCCAAATACAATATTTCATTTCTACCACTAACATGATTTTTTCCTCATATTTGTCAATCAGCACTTTATTGAGAAAACAACAGAGTTATTCTCCATTTTAAGCCCTGCTTTTTGATAAATGTCCAAATGAGGCTGTGGCTCAATTCGATATGGGGCACTAACTTCAAATTGTGGGCACAGATCTAAGTACATGGTTAATATACTGACTGAATCACATCTGTGGTTACTTAAAAGTATGATATAAGTGGGCACATCAGAGAACTTGATGAATACTAACTCCTAAGAGTGGCAAAAATGACTGGTGAAGATATGAGGCAATGGGAACTTTCAGTCAATGTTGGTGGGTGTGCAAATTAGTAAACTGCTGTAGAAAATAATTATTATCTAGCAAAGTTGCAGATATGCATGCCCTATATCCCAACAATTCCACTCCTGGGTATAGTCTCAGAGAAACTTGCACATGTGAACCAGGAGACGTGAACAAGAAAGACCATAGTGTCATAATAACAAAAAACTGGAAACAGCTTAAATATCAATCAGTAGACAAAATGGATGTAAGTTGTGCTATTCATACAAAGAGCAATGGAAATGAATGAATTATAGGCACATATATTATCAACATGGATGAATCTCAAAAACAGTGCTGAATGGAAAAAAGTCATAGTAGAAAAAAAATGTAGTAGTATTGTATTTATATAAAGTTTGAATGTGTGCAAAGAATTTGGTGTTTAGGAATATACACAAATATGTGACACTATAAACAAAAGTCGGAATGATACAGATAAAATTCAGGACAGTCATTACTTTGCATGGGGTGATGGAAAGTTGAGGGGATAAGATAGAGGAAGAGCTTCTAAGTTTTTTTTTTTTTTTTTTTTTTTTTTTGCGGTATGCGGGCCTCTCACTGTTGTGGCCTCCCCCGTTGCGGAGCACAGGCTCCGGATGCGCAGGCCCAGCGGCCATGGCTCACGGGCCCAGCCGCTCCGCGGCATATGGGATCCTCCCAGACCGGGGCACGAACCCGTATCCCCTGCATCGGCAGGCGGACTCTCAACCACTGCGCCACCAGGGAGGCCCTAAGTTTTTTTTTTTTTTAATGTTCTATTTTTTAAAGCTGTGTGGTGTATGTACACAAGTTTTTGTTTTATCATTATTTTTATTTTTTAAAATGTCTTATGAGTATGGTTTTGTATGTATTCAACCTTTAAAAATTAATTTTAAAAATGCAGATTTAAGCATGCCATCAAATTGCTGGGCTGTTTGCCTACTACTCCAATCCTCATGAAACTGAAGCGAAAGGTACAGTCTGTCAGAGTTTCGTTATGTGCTTAATGTTTCCCTTCCTGTCCTGACTTTTCAAGAAAAATCCCTTTGGGTTCATTCTATGTCTTACATAGTTGGGCTATTTCTTGTATTTTCAGATTAGATTAAATACTATCAGGCAGCTTCTGTCATTCTGCATAAGTAGTAATGATTACTCTATCAGAAAAAAAATCTATAATAACATAGCATAGCAGTTAATGTTTGACAAGCAAGTCTCAGTGGTATACTATAGCTGTCAGTATAGCCATTAGTAACAGGAAGACACAATGGGCTAAATTCTGCAAGAGAATAGAGCTCTCCCTCATCAAGACAAGAGTAAATTCTTTCCAGACAACAAGGAATCTCTTTATTATGTAGAATCAATTATTCACAAGCCCAGAATGGCCAGCCTCCTTCCCTCCCCACTCCATTCTTTACTTTTTTTCCCTCCTCCTCTTCCTTCCTTTCTTTCCTTCTTTCTTTCACCAACTCTATTGAATATCTATTACATGCCAGGTGCCAAATGTTCAAGTATATGCTGGTGTCCCCAAAGAATTAACAGGACCTTTGGCAGTGCACATACTGCAGTCATACTTCCTTTTCCTCTCTGGCATGGAATGACACCTACTTTGGTCATTCAAGGGGTACCTTCACAATATTTGCCATATTTGTTAGCTATATAATTCCTTTTGTCTTTTTAAATTGTAAACTCTGTAATATATACAAATGAATGTATTATTTTTAAATATACAATTTAAGTGATTATAATAAAATGAACACTCATCTACTCACTACCCAGCTTAACCTAGGGGTAAGATGGGAATAAAGACACAGACCTACCAGAGAATGGACTTGAGGATATGGGGAGGGGGAAGGGTAAGCTGGGACAAAGTGAGAGAGTGGCATGGACATATATACAGTACCAAATGTAAAATAGCTAGTGGGAAGCAGCCGCATAGCACAGGGAGATCAGCTTCGTGGTTTGTGACCACCTGGAGGGGTGGGATAGGGAGGGTGGGAGGGAGGGAGACGCAAGAAGGAAGAGATATGAGAACATATGTATATGTATAACTGATTCACTTTGTTATAAAGCAGAAACTAACACACCATTGTAAAGCAATTATACTCCAATAAAGATGTTAAAAAAAAACAACTGCAATTAGAATGTGTGCCCCTCCTCAATTTTCCCTCCCTTTCCCCACCCAGAAGTAATGAATGTACTATTTGAATTGTATATCATTATTCTCTTGCTTTTTAGAAATAGTTTTATAACCCATGTTTTTATCTAAATACTTCACATGTTTTTGAAATAATAATTGAATAAACCTATATTCTTCTGTGACTCAATGTTTTTTACTCAACATTCTGTTCTTGTGATTCTTCCATGGAAATGTGGCTGATTTACTTTTAACAGATGTATAGTATTCCACTCTATGCCTTTGTCCCACTTTATTTTTAACTTGTCAGTGGGCTTTTGGCTTGTTCCATTTTTGCTGTTATGGAGAGTCTGCTCTGGACATTCCTATACATGTCTCCTCATACAAATGTGCAAGTATTTCTCTTGCGTATACACTTAGCAGTGGAATTTTTAGGTCATAGGATATGTGAACCTCTCACTGTACTGAAAAATGTTTGTTTATTTTCCAAAGTAGTTGTCTTGATTTACATTCTCATCTGCAGTGGGTGAGAGTTCTTAGCTCCACATCATTACCAACAGATTATTGCTTGACTTCTTTTTTTTTTTTTTTCTTTTTGCGGTATGTGGGCCTCTCACTGTTGTGGCCTCTCCCGTTGCGGAGCACAGGCTCCGGACGCGCAGGCCCAGCGGCCATGGCTCACGGGCCCAGCCGCTCCGCGGCATACGGGATCCTCCCAGACCGGGGCACGAACCCGTATCCCCTGCATCGGCAGGCGGACTCTCAACCACTGCGCCACCAGGGAGGCCCTGCTTGACTTCTTAATTGTTGCCAATTGGGTGAGTATGATATTATGTCTCACTTGGGCTTTAAATTATAATTCCTTGATCACCAATGAGTTTGATCATCTCTTAATATTTATTTGCCATTCATATTTTACTTCTGTGAAATGCTATTCATGTCTTTTTTTTGTTTGGTTATCTTTTTTCTTGATGATTCATTCATAGGAACTCTTTATATGCTTTACTGATGAGTTCTTTTCCAGATATTGGTAGTACAAATTTTGTACTACCAATAGTACAGTACTACCCAGTTTGTGGCTTGAATTTCTTTCTCTTTATGACAT
Source organism: Mesoplodon densirostris (assembly GCF_025265405.1). Lineage (NCBI taxonomy): Eukaryota > Metazoa > Chordata > Mammalia > Artiodactyla > Ziphiidae > Mesoplodon > Mesoplodon densirostris. The sequence continues at coordinate 82,187,889 of NC_082665.1, forward strand.
TTAAAAAATTTTTATTTGTTATTATTATTATTATTTTGGCTGCGTTGGGTCTTCGTTGCTGTGCATGGGCTTTTCTCTAGTTGCGGCGAGCAGGGGCCACTCCTCGCTGCAGTGCATGGGCTTCTCTTGTTGTGGAGCATGGGCTCCAGGTGCATGGGCCTCAGCAGTTGTGGCTCGTGGGCTCCAGAGCGCAGGCTCAGTGGCTGTGGCGCATGGGCTTTGTTGCTCTGTGGCATGTGGGATCTTCCTGGACCACGGATCGAATCCATATCCCCTGTATTGGCAGGTGGACTCTTAACCACTGAGCCATCAGGAAAGTCCCTCTTTATGATATTTTAAAATGTCTTCTGATATTTTGATTTTCATGTAGTCAAAATTATAAATCTTTTTCTTTATGCACTGTGCTTTTTGTATATTATTGAAGATATTCTTTTGTACACTAAGATCATAAATATATTCTCTCTTACTGTCTTTTAAAAGGTTTTAAAGTTTTGCATTTCACATTTAAGTTTTTAGTCCACAAGGAACTGATTGTTGTATGTGGTGGTATGTAGGGATCTGTTTTATTTTTCCTCCTATTGTCAACCAATAGTCAGGTGCCATTTTCTTATGAGTTTATCCCTTCAGTGATCTGGGCTGCCATCTCTATCCATTTCCTTCTAGAGAATGCTCTGTTTCTGAGCTCTGTGTTTTCTTCCTTCAGTATGTAGTCTATCTTTGCACTAATAACACATTGTCTTAATTATCACATTTGGTAGAGCTAGTTTTCTCATCTTTTTCTTTTGCAAAATTATTCTAGCTACTCTCAGCCCTTTGAATTTCCCTGTAAACTTCAGAATTAGATGGTAACTTCCACGTAAAATTCTATCTAAGTTTGATTGGAATATCATGAAATTTACAGTTAACTTGAGGAATGTTAATATTTATATAATACTGAATTTCCCTAAACATAGCATGCTATAATTCCAAAATCACTTACATCTTCTTTAATGTTTTTCAGTCCATTTTTTCATGTACAATTTGATGAGTTTGGACATATGCATACAACCTTTCATGAAACTATAGGTACAATCAAGGTCAAGGTAATAGACAGATCCATCACCCCCAAAGTTTCTTTGTGCCACTTTGTTTTTTATTTTGTTTTTGTGGTAAGAATACTTAACATGAGATCTCCCCTCTTCATACATTTTTTAAGTGCACAACACAGTATTGTTAACTATAGGAACTATGTTGTACAGCAGATCTCTAGAACTTGTTTACCTGTGTAACTGAAACATTCTACCTAGTGAACAACAACCCCCCCACTCCCCCTGCCCCCAGTCCCTGGTACCCACCATTCTATTCTCTGCTTCTATGAGTTTGACTATTTTAGACACCTCACATAAATGGAATCATGCAATATTTGTCTTTCTGTGACTGGCTTATTTCACTTAGTATAGTGTCCTTCAGGTTCATTTATGTTGTCATGTATGACAGAATTTTCTTTTTTTTAAGGCTGAATGATATTCCATTGTATGTATATACCACATTTCCTTTATCTGTCAATGGACAAATTTAGGTTGTTTCCATATCTTAGCTATTGTGAATACTGCTGCAGTGAAAATGGAAGTGCACATACCTCTTTGTGATCCTGATTTCTATTCTTGTGGATATATACCCAGAAGTGGAATTGCTGGATCATATGGTACTGCTATTTTTAATTTCTGAAGGAAACTCCATATTGTTTTCTATAATGGCTGCACCAATTTACATTCCCACCAACAGTATACAAGCGTACCAATTTCTCCACATGCTGGCCAATATTTGTTATCTTTTTTTTTTTTTTGATAATAGCAAACCTAACAGGTGGGGGAATATCTCATTGTAGTTTTGATTTACATTTTCCTGATGATTAGTGATGCTGAGCATCTTTCCATATACCTGGTGGCCATTTGTAATTCTTTTTTGAAGAAATGTCTATTCAAGTCCTTTGCTCATTTTTAAAATTGGGTTATTCAGGGAGTGGGGTTTGCTACTGAGTTTGGATTTTCTTGTATATTTTGGCTATTAACTCCTTATCAGATATATGGTTTGCAAATATTTTCTCTCATTTCATATGTTGCCTTTTCATTCTACTGATTGTTTCCTTTGCTGTGTAGAAGATTTTAGTTTGATGTAGTACCATTTATTAATTTTTGCTTTTATTGCCTGTGCTTTTGGTATTATATCCAAGAAATCATTCCCAAGACAAATGTCAAGATTTCCCTCTATGTTTTCTTCTAGAAGTTTTAGTTTCAGGTCTTACATTTAAGTCTTTAATCTATTTTGAGTTGATTTTTGTATAGTGTAAGATAAAGATCCAGTCATTTTATTTTTGTTGCTATTGTAAATAGTGGGAGTTTAAACTGATAAAGGTATTTTTAAAAATTTTTTATTTTATATTGGAATATAGTTGATTAACAATGTTGTGTTAGTTTCAGGTATACAGCAAAGTGATTCAGTTATACATACAAATTTATCTATTCTTTTTCAAATTCTTTTCCCATTTAGGTTATTACAGAGTATTGAGCAGAGTTCCCTGTGCTATGCAGTAAGTCCTTGTTGGTTACCTATTTTAAATAGAGCAGTGCGAACATGTCAATCCCAAACTCCCAATCTATCCCTCCCCCACACCCTTCCCCCACTGGTAACCATAAGTTTGTTCTCTCAGTCAGCAAGTCTGGTTCTGTTTTGTAAATAAGTTCATTTGTATCGATTTTTTTTAGATTCCCCGTATAAGTGATATCATATGATATTTGTCTTTCTCTGTCTGACTTAGTTCACTTAGTATGATAATCTCCAGGTCCACCCATGTTGCTGCACATGGCATTATTTCATTCTTTTTAATGGCTGAGTAATATTCCATTGTATATATGTACCACATCTACTTTATCTGTTCATCTGTCAGTGGCATTTAGGTTGCTTCCATGTCTTAGCTATTGTAAACAGCACTGCAGTGAACATTGGGGTGCATGTATCCTTTTGAAAAATGTTTTTCTCTGGATATATGCCCAGGAATGGGATTGCTGGATCATATGGTAGCTCTGTTTTTAGTTTCTTAAGGAACCTCCATACCTCCTTAAGTTCTCCATAGTGGTTGTACCAACTTACATTCCCACCAACAGTGTAGGAGGGTTCCCTTTTCTCCACACCCTCTCCAGCATTTATTGTTTGTAGACTTTTTGATGATGGCCATTCTGACGGGTGTGAAGTGATATCTCATTGTAGTTTTGATTTACATTTCTCTAATAATTAGTGATATTGAGCATGTTTTCATTTGCTTTTTGGCCATCCGTAGGTCTTCTTTGGAGAAATGTCTATTTAGGTCTTCTGCCCATTTTTTGATTGGGTTGTTTGTTTTTTTGATATTGAGCCACAAGAGGTGTTTGTAAATTTTGGAGATTAAATCTGCTGCATTTCTATACACTAACAACAAAAGATCAGAAAGTGAAATTAAAGGAACAATCCCATTTACCATCGCATCAAAAAAAAAATACCTTGGGCTTCCCTGGTGGCACAGTGGTTGAGAGTCCGCCTGCCGATGCAGGGGACACGGGTTCGTGCCCTGGTCCGGGAAGATCCCACATGCCGCGGAGAGGCTGGGCCCGTGAGCCATGGCCGCTGAGCCTGCGCGTCCGGAGCCTGTGCTCGGCAATGGGAGAGGCTGCAACAGTGAGAGGCCCACATACTGCAAAAAAACAAACAAACAAAAAAAAACCTAGGAATATACCTACCTAAGGAGGTAAAAATTCTGAACTCCAAAAACTATAAGACTCTGATGAAAAAAATAGAAGATGACACAAACAGATGGAAAGATATACCATGTCCTTGGATTGGAAGAATCAGTATTGTCAAAATGACTACACTACCCAAGGCAGTCTACAGATTCAATGCAATCCCTTTCAAATTACAATGGCATTTTTCACAGAACTAGAACAAAAAAATTTTTATGGAAACACAAAAGACCCAAAAATAGCCAAAGAAATCTTGAGAAAGAAAAATGGAGCTGGAGTAATCAGGCTTCCTGACTTCAGACTATACTACAAAGCTGCAGTCATCAAAACAGTATGTTATTAGCACAAAAACAGAAATGTAGAGCAGTGGAACAGGGTAGAAAGCCCAGAAATACACCCATGTACCTGTGGTCAGTTAATCTACGACAAAGGAGGCAAGACTATACAATGGAGAAAAGATAGTCTCTTCAATAAATGGTGCTGGGAAAACTGGACAGCTACATGTAAAAAAATGAAATTAGAACACTCTTTAACACCATACACAAAAATAAACTCAAAATGGGGTTTCCCTGGTGGCGCAGTGGTTGAGAGTCTGCCTGCTGATGCAGGGGACATGGGTTCGTGCCCCGGTCCGGGAAGATCCCACATGCCGTGGAGCAGCTAGGCCCGTGAGCCATGGCCGCTGAGCCTGCGTGTCCAGAGCCTGTACTCCACAACGGGAGAGGGCACAACAGTGAGAGACCCACGTACCACAAAAACAAAAACAAAACTCAAAATGGATTAAAGACCTAAATGTAAGACCAGATACTATAAAACTCTTAGAGGAAAACATAGGCAGAACACTCTTTGACATAAATTGTAGCAATATCTTTTTCGATCTGTCTCCTAGAGTAATGGAAATAAAAACAAAAATAAACAAATGGGACCTAATTAAACTCAAAAGCTTTTTCACAGCAAAGGAAACCATAAACAAAACAAAAAGACAACCCACAGAATGGGAGAAAATATTTGCAAACAGTGCAACCAACAAGGGATAAAACTATTTTTGGAAAACAATGACACTATCTTATGAAGTGGAAGAAACACATACCTAGGACCTAGCAATTCCAGTCCTAAGTGTATACCCAAGGGAAGCTCTTGCCCAGGGGGCCTGTAAAAGCAGCATTGTGCATAATAACAAAGAGTGAAAACAATTGAAGTGTCCATGAACAGTATAGTAAATAGATTATTGTGCTATGTTCACTGGAATAGTACACATGAGTGAAAATGAATAAACCAAATCTATGCATATTAACGTGTCAATACTAGAATAATTATATTGAGTGAGAAAATCAAATTGTAAAGAATCCATACAGTGTGGTTCCTTTAATGTAAAATTGAAGGACAGGAAGCGTTAGATAAAATATGGCTTAGGGGTACATACACACATAGTAAGATTATAAAGAAAGACAAGGAATGATCAACATGAAACTCAGGAAAGTAGGTACCTGGGGATAGGAGGGAATGGGGTTGCTGTTCGTAGGGCACACTGGACACTCCAAAATACTAGTCATTTTCTATTTCTTAAGCTGGTTGGAGGGTGCAGGTGTATCTTATTATTTTAAAAATATACATATGTGTGTGTATGTTTATACATGCCATACATGTATACATAGCATACATACTTTTGATGCATGCCATAACATAATAAAGTCTTAATAAAAATTTAATTAAAACTTTTAATAATTGAGAGTTATTTTTTGGTAATTCAAAGAGTACTTTAATGGTTTTATGACAGCTCATTAATGTGTTAGTGCCTCAAGGGTGTGTTCTTGGTCTGAGCATCTTGCTTTGTCTCTTTCTATACAGCGAGGTAATACGCTAACTGTGGTATGTTTTCAGATCCCTTCATCTGTGTATTATAAATTTCTGAAAGTTACATTTCCTGATTTATCTAAGAAAGAGATTCACAGAGGCTCCCAGGGCCCTCATGCAGACCTGGGTCTGGGCTCCATGGCAGCATTGAGCCATGTATAACGTGTGTCATTGAAACACAGTGTGGAAAAAAATATCTGTTAGCCCTAACCTTTTTCTTTTCCCAGGCTTATGGCTGGAGAACTTCCCTTAGCGCATTCAACAAATGAAAATGGGATAAGTGACAAATTTTGAAATCCTTCTTTAATTTCTAATTTGTTTATTCTTGTCCTCCAGTCTTCCTTTTCTATTTAATTTTAAACAGAAACACACATCTTTTCAACACATACACAGAACTGTTTCTTAGGCTGAATTGCATGAAAACTTCTTACCAAAAAAAAATATTCTAGCCCAAATTTTCCAAAACTTCAGCCATTTGAAAAACATTTAATGATTTTTGACATATCCATTTATCATGTCTTGTTATAAATGTGGTATTTTTCTTTAAATTTGCTGTAATTTGACTTAGTTTTGGTATCTTTACCTCACTCTAACAAATAATATTACTCAAATCATGAGTTTGATGTGCTATTTCTGTTTTATCTAATATTCATGGAAATAGAATCATAACTATTATCATTTTTTAATGTTTGTCCATATACTACATAAGACCCAAAATCATTCTAGGTATGACCTATGTGCTATACTTTGGGAAAATCTAACCAAATTTAGAAAGACAAAGAAAAGTCTTTCTCCCACCTCCTCTGCCCCAACAGTACATGTTCAACAGAAGGGCAACTGGCAGCCAGCTCCAACGTCAGCATTTGCCAGACTGCCAATTTTCTCCTTTGTCTGCAGAATATTTCCCATTTGGATTTGCTTTATGCCTTTTATTTGGGATTGCCATCTCTCTGTTGCCCAGCTCATTATAGAAGGGGGTAAATTTATGCCCGGGGAAACCAACACTCCCACAGCTGCAATGCCAGCCAGTCAGCCAAGACAAAGTAGCAGAGCAGAACTGATAGACTGGTGCCTACAACCCTGTTTATATGCAGGTCAAGTCACTGGGGGCATGTGTGGCTGTGTTGAAAGTGGATTGCCAACCTCCCCATTAGCATCCTGCCAATAGCAGTGTGACAGCAGACCTCATAGTCTTCAGGGACGATCCAATTCACATGTCTCCTCAATGATCATCAACCACGTGGGTTAGTTTACTCAAGTTCTCCACCGGCTTTCTAGCTGGGCATTCCTAGTCTATTAAGCCCTGCTTCTTTCTCAGTGGCATGGGTCATCTCTGATACAGTGTGATTAAAGAGCTTTTTTTCCCCCCTTCCATTTAGCTGCTCTTCAAGGTCAGGTAGTTTAGATATTTCAAGAGGCTGCCACTGCCTCTTAGTTGCACACATGCGAATATAATGGTATGGGCAGGGTCTTCCAGGAACATGGCTGAGTCCATTAGGACTTAGTGAAGCCTCAAATGGAGGATCAATGTTTCATTTCATCAGAAGGCTCTCCCTCTCATCACATCATGCTGGACACAGGCTGGATAACATCTTACTACTAATCAGCTCTCTCTGACATCGAACTCTAAGGATTGGTAGTTTGAAAACCAACAGTATTAGCTCTGGCCCTCCCCGCTCCTCTCAAACATCTACCCCCTTGCCAGAGTGTACAGTTTGACACGCTTGTTCGTCAACTTCTCACTCATTAAACTGATAAAGATACAAAACTTGTTAGTTGACTTTTCATGCACTTGGGGGATCTGGTTGCATGTTTTAATGATCTGCTCTCAGGATGTGCTGATCAAACTACATATTTTGTTGATTTGCCATGACACATTCTTAACCGCATTGTTGCTTGCACAGGGTTCTGGGTGATGTGAGATGCATCCGGGAAGCATGGAGTGGCTGCCGTGTGTGTGTGTGGAATTCCCCATCTGATAACTATTGCACCAATGTGTATTTAAAATCCAGCTTGTGGACTCCTTCACTGAGTGAGAGAGATGGGCAGAGCCCATCAGCCCATCAGCACGGCTCCCGGAAGCCTCCTTCTAAGACAGAGCCTTAGACCCCAGACCCCAGGCAACCACAGCCCAACCTCCCTCTTTCCAGCTGGAGATTCTCAGTTGCACCAGTGCTTCTTGACCTTTTCAAATACCTGAATTTTTGGCAGCACATTTCAGGGAATTCAAAGACACACACTTTTTTTTGTTTGTTTAAAGCAAGTTTCCAAAAACCCAGAAAACTTCCTGTAATAACCTGCTATTCTTTTGTTTGCCCACTCCACCATGTCAACCCTTGAGTGGAAATGGTTACTGCCCTGAGAATGTTCTCATGTGTTCTCCTGGAGTACAGCTCTTCTGGGTTCCTGTAAACCTGTGCCCTACCTGTGGTCCCAGCTGATGGTCCATTTCCCCCTTCAGCTGTCACTCACAGAAAGCTGACCCCTGCCCCATGCCACCCACCCTACCAGCCCTGCTCAGTCAACTCTCCAGCCCTGACTGGCTTCACCTCAACTGTAAAACTGTAAAAACAAATTGCTCATACGGATCCAAATGTGTCTGGCCACTGTTAGGACACACACGGCAGATGAGCAAGCGCAACCTGGTTTACTATATCTGGGTGTCTTACAGAATGGTTCAGAAATCTCCGGTCTCACAACTTTGAGAGCCCCAGAGCTTCCCTCTGTAGTTGAATGTCTGTATCTGAAGGCATTTTTAAAAATAGAAATGCAAATGCCTGTTCCTAATTTTAAATGTACCCTTGGCAGATAACAGTGACAGCTATTGTAGTATAGCAGTCACTATGCTAAAAACACTTTTCTAGACATTTTTTCATTTGCGCCTTGCAGCAACCCTGATCTACACAACAACCAACACCTCCTAGGGCACTGTGATTATTATCCTTTACAGATGAGATGACTGAAGCTTAGAGGACAGCAAAGTGACTCTCAAAAGTCACATAGCTATGTACAGAGCCAAGATCTGCACCCAGGCAGCCTGAGCTCCCAGGCAACACACTTCTCCACCACTTTATGAGGCCTCATTCAGTGGCTTTTTCATTTATAACTTCATCATAAATGATTCAAGTTTTCTAGAACCTAAGGCTGCAGGCTTAATTGTGCCAGGCGCTCCTTTCCACCCGGCTACACTCATTTCCTCATTTGATGACGTGCCTCCTTCCTTACACAGCTCTTTACAAACTGTGGTCAACAAGCATTTTATTCATTGCCTCTTTAGGCCTCTCCCCACCCTCAATTCTCACAAGATCTTGAGCACAGTACCATTTCCTCTCCACTTTTTCTTACTCACATCTTCCACTAGGGGGCACATTCTGACCATAAAGCTTTTGATGTTCTTGCCAGGCAGCTATAAAATACAACCAGTGTCACACTAATGCTTTCATTCTGTTATAAGAAATGGCTTTATTCAAGCTACAGTCCTCGTTATTTCATGGAGGGGGAACAACAGTAAAAAAAAAAAGGAAACTGTATAATTTTTGTGGACTGTTTCTCCATAATTCATTCACTGGATTTCTGTTACGTTGTATGGAATCCATTAAGCAGGATATTGAAGCTTATGAATGGAGACCTAGTAATTCCTCTTTAATAAACATGAGTTACTTCTATTTCTTAAACTTTATTAGGCGCTTACTCAAAACATTACTCAAAAATGCTTGTTAATAATATGAATGATGATTTTGATTCCGTTTGCATTATTAGTATTTCTAAAGGCCTAAAACACAAAGTCTGGACTATTCATGAGGACTGAGAAAATAGCTGGCATTTGAATGTAAATCTTTGTGCCTGAGTTTAATTCCATCTTGACACTTCTCACCAAACCTTGTAAGGAAGGTGGTGGCTGCTACCACAGGGCCCTTCTTGTGTAGCTGAGGAAACTAATAGTGGAGGAGACTTACTCAGAGCTTTAGGAGGAAGTCATATATGAGGAACAGGCTGGTTTGTGTTGGTTCCCTGTCAGCTACACTGTTCACCAAGCAGAGCTATCACAAAGAGTAAAGAACTATGAGTACATGTTTTAATTGAAAGTCCAGCTTACCTTGTCCTCCTTACCTGCCAGACCTCTAAATGCTGGAATCCAGCTGTTTTTTGCCCTCTTTTCTTCTTCATCACACTCTTTCCCTAATCGATCTCATTCATAACCATGACTTTGAAGAACATCTATAGAGTGATGACTCTCAAACTTCTATCTCCTAAGACCTCTCCTCTGAACCCCAGGCTCATACCTAAATATCTTCTTGACAGTTCCATGTGGATGACTTCTTGTCCTGTCAAACTGAACAAGTCCAAATGGAACAATGGATTTTGCACCACAACCCAGAAAATGTATCACCATCGTCCCAGCATCACCTTTTCCCCAATTTTAGGAAATGCCCCTAACATCTACCTGGTTATTAAAGCCAGATACGTAGAAGTCATCCTGATACCCACTCGTGCCTCTTCCCAAACCTAGATGAACCAACCAGATCTCTTGATCCCATATCTAAAATATATCTTATATTTTTCTACTGTTTTCTTTCCATTTCCTGTTCCACTTTAGTTCAAGATTCCATCATCTCTGGTCTGGACCACTGTAGGAGCCTCTCGCTGGCACCACGCTCCCATTCTTGTCCCTCTCCTCAACAATCCAGTCCCCAGACAACAGCCTGATTCATCTTCTTAAATCTCAATTATAGATTTGACTCTGATTTCTCCTGCTTAAAGCCCTTCAGTGGCATCTCATTGCACATAGAATAGAATCCCAACTCTGTATCATGGCCCACAAGGCCCTCTAAACTCTGGTCCATGCCCATCTGTCCAACTTTATCTCAATCCTCACTCCACTCAGCTGGCCTTCTGTGGAATCCAGAACAACCTCTTTCAACACCTCAGGGCCTTGTGCTGGCCGTTCTTTCAGGCTTTTCCTGATCATCTTAGATAGGCAGGAGTCCTGATTATTCTCTATCACCCTATTCACTTCCTTCCTAATGCTTTTCACAGGCTCTAATTATTTTATTTATTTACATGCTTGCTAATTTATTATGTCGCTCTCCAATGATGTAATCTCCAAACCTAGTTTGGTCAAGAAAAATCACTGTCCTTAACACCAGTGTGCAAAAATACGACTATTTAAATGATTCCTTTTTGTTCACAAATTCCCACTCTACCAAGGCAGGCAAATCTAATCTGAATCAAGGTGGTCCCCCATCCACTTTGCTGGGGTTGCACCCAAGTGGTAGGGGGATTCCATGGGTGCCCCCTCAAGATCTCCATGTTCTCCGTCCACTAGTACCTACCAGGACACCTGTTGTTCTTCTGAGCCTCTGTCAGGCCTTTGGTTCACAAAGGCCACCAGAGAGGCATCCTCTTCCTAATCCAAAGGCTCTTCAATCCAGTAGTTCACACCACGTTTCTATTAGATGCAAAACAAACTATTCTGCAGTTTCTACACCACTTTGGAGTCTGGGCAGTCTGTGCGGCTGGCTGAAGCTTGGTCTTCTCAATCTGGCTCTGCAGTCATTCCTACCTGGGGACAGGCACAGGGCCCTGTTCCAGAACCCATCAATGTCTGCACTTTTATTACCTTCTTCCAGATCTTCTGTCCTCTCAGTTAAGAGAATCTTTTCCTAAAAGGAGCAGGAGATGGGATAAATAGAAGCCTCACTCTTATTTTTGAGATCCCTCTCTCAAATATTTTGTCTATATGGAGTCCTGTGTGTTCCCCTGAGGGCCCAATCTTCTGAAACTCAAAAGCAAAGGCAAACTATTTTTCTCCACTTACTGTTTCACATAATTTCCATGATTCTATGAACCCAGAAAAACTTAACTAGCTGAACTGGGGGAAAGAGCTAAAAATAGGAGATGGTAAAATTATTTTTATTTTTATTTTATTTATTTATTTTTTGGCCACACCTTGTGGCATGCAGGATCTTAGTTCCCTGACCAGAGATCAAACCTGTATCCCATGCAGTGGAAGTGCAGAGTCTTAACCACTGGACCACCAGGGAAGTCTGGCAGAATTTTTTTTAAATAAACTAATGCTTCAAAAATATTTCTTCATCACACTAGGATTGTGCCTGGTACATTGTTGGTGTGTAATAGGTATTCATAACTTAGAAAATTATTAATAAATGAATAACTGAATGAATATATACTCAATAGTGTCAGAAAACTGCAGTTAGGTAAATAGGCCGGAACACAAATTAGGAGATAGAAGTACTATTCCTTACCCTCTGGCTGAGTGTCTGATCCTCTACAGCTGATTAATTATACCACTCCAAGCCTTCAAAATAGAGACAGAAGTATGGTTAACAGATGATGGTAGCCACTTAGAAGAGTTCTTTGAGCTCCTTCTAACAAAACATAAGAACGTGATGCCAGGCCCTTTAGCCAGCCGCTCTGGAACACAGCCCTGCCCACCAGTGGGCGAGCAGCCCCCCCAGGAGGCACCTCGTGGCAGCCAATCAGGCTAGGGGCCAGCCCTGACTATCAGCATGCTCACAGTAGTTGGCCATGCTACAACAGAAGGGCCACATAGAGGCCCTCCTAGAGCATCTAGCTCTGGGGACCAGAGGGGCCTGTGTTGCTGGGCGATATGGGACCTACATAAGGCCTCTTCTCCAAGACTGGGAAATGTAACTAACCTACCTAATACATAGAAATAAAAACAGAGAGAATCAGGCAAAATGAGGCAACAAAGGAATAAATTCTGAAAGAAGGAACAAAATAAAACTCCAGAAGAAAAATTAAACAAAGGGAGATAAGTGATCTACCCAATAAAGACATCAACGTAATAATCATAAAGATGTTCAATGAACCTGGGAGAAGAATGGATGAATGCAATGATAAGGTTAACAAAAGTTAGAAAATATAAAGAAGAACAAAACAGAGTTAAAGAATACAATAACTGAAATAAAGAATGCACTCTAAGGGATCAACGGTAGATTGAATGATACAGAGGAATTCGATATCCATGTATGATAACTTTCAACAAAGTGGGTATAGAGGGAATATACCTCAACATAATACAGTCCATATATAACAAGCCCACAGCTAACATCACACTCAATGGTGAAAAGCTGAAAACATTTCCTCTATGATCAGGAACAAGACAAGGATGCCTACTCTCACCACTTTTATGCAACATAGTATTGGAAGTCCTAGCCACAGCAATCATACAAGAAAAAGAAATAAAGGAATCCAAATTTGACAGGAAGAAGTAAAACTGTCCCTTTTTGCAGATGACATGATACTATATATAGAAAATCCTAAAGATGCTGCCAAAAAACTATTAGAACTAATAAATAAATACAGTAATGTTTCAGGATACAAAATTAATATACAGAAATCTGTTGTTTCTATGCAATAACAATGAACTATTAGAAAGAGAAATTAAGAAAATAATCCCATTCAGAATTGCATCAAAAAGAATAAAATACCTAGGAATAAATCTAACCAAGGTGGTAAAAGACCTGTACTGGGAAAACTATAAGATTTTTTTTTCAGATACAAGTAATAAATTTTATTAGAAGTTGAGTATCTGTTAATTAACAGGCAGCTATATAACTTACTATAAAGCCACTACAATTCAAACATTGTACCATTACTACATGAATGAACACATATACAAATTAAACAGAAAAGAATATCCACAAATAAAAACTATAAGATATTGATGAAAGGAACTGAAGACAATGCAAACAATTGGAAAGATACACCATGCTCATGGATTAGAAGAATTAACATTGTTAAAATGTCCATACTACCCGAGGCAATCTACAGAGTCTATTCAATTCCTATCAAATACAATAACATTTTTCATAGAACTAGAACAAATAATTCTAAAATTTTTATGGAAACAAAAAAGACCCTGAGTAGCAAAAACAATCCTGAGAAAGTAGGACAAGCCTGGAGGTATCATGCTCCCTGATTTCAAATCATACTATAAAGCTACAGTAATCAAAACAATATGTTACTGGCACAAAAAGAGACACATAGATCAACAGAACAGAATAGAGATCCCAGAAATGAACCCACGCTTATATGGTCAGTTGGGAAAACTGAACAGCTACGTCCAAAAGAATCAGATTGGACTACTTTCTCATACCATATACAAAAATAAACTCAAAGTGAATAAAAGGCAAATGTAAGACCTGAAGCCATAAAACTCCTAGTGGAAAACGCAGGCGGTATACTCTTTGACATCAGTCTTAACAATATTTTTTTGTATATGTCTCCTCAGACCAAAAAACCCCAAAAAACCAAAAAAAAAAGCAAAAATAAACAAATGGGACTACATTAAATTTAAAAGCTTGTTGTACAGTTAAGAAAACTATCAACAAACCCAAAAGGCAGCTTACTGAATGGGAGAAGATATCTGCAAATAATATATCTGATAAGGGATTAATATCCAAAATATACAAAGAACTTATACAACTCAACATCAGAGAAACAAGCAACCTGATTAAAAAATGGGCAGAGAACCTTAATAGACATTTTCCCAAAAAAGACATACAAATGGTCAACAGACACATGAAAAGATGCCCAACATCATTCATTATCAAGGAAATGCAGATCCAAACCACAATGATATATCACCTCTCTCCCTGTCAGAATGGCTATTATCAAAAAGACAAGTAACAAGTGTTGGTGAGGATGTAGAGAAAAGGGAACCCTCATACACTGTTGATAGGAATGTAAATTGGTGTAGCCATTATGGAAAACACCATGGAGTTTCCTGAAAAAATTACAAATAGAACTGCCATGATCCAGCAATTCTGCTACTGGGTATTTTTCCAAAAAAAAAAAAAAAAAGAAAAGAAAAGAAAACCACGAAAATACTAACTTGAAAAGATATACGCACCCTTATATTCATTGCAGCACTTGCTTACAATAGTCAAGATATGGAAGCAACCTAAATGTCCATAGGTAGATGAATGGATAAAGAAGATGTGGCATACTTATACAATGAAATATTACTCAGTCATAAAAAAAAATAAAATTTTGCCATTTACGACAACATGGACGGATCTAGAGAGTATTATGCGAAGTAAAATAAGTTAGACAGAGAAAAACAAATACCATGTGATTTCACTTATACGTGAAATCTAAAAAAGAAAAAAAATGAATGAACATAATAAAACAGAAACAGACTCCTAGTTACAGAGAACAAATAAATGGTTGCCAGAAGGGAGGAGGTGGGGGGGATGAGAGAATAAATGAGGGAGATTAAGAGGTACAAACTTTCATTTACAAAATAAATGAGTCACAGGGATGAAATGTACAGCATGGGGAATATAGCCTATAATATTGTAATATCTTTGTGTGGTGAAATGGTAACTAGACTTACTGTGGTGATCATTTTGTAATGTATAAAATATCGAATCACTGTGTTCTGAACCTGAAATTAATATGATGTTGAAGGTCAATTATACTTCATTTAGAATAGAATGTTATGGGTTATATTCTTTATAGAAATCATTTTAGTATACTATTCTCCATGATCAAAGTATTTGCCAGGATTTTTCCATTAACTTGTTTTATAATGTCTCTAACAGACAATGCAAACTATGAGTTTGCATTCAAAGGTTGACTTCAAGGTTTACTCTGAATTTAGATTTTTCCAAAAGTAGTTCAAACTAAAACAAAAAAAAGTTATTCCACATTGAATGATCCCTTATCACTAGTGTATAGAAAAAAGAGGAGAGAAATATTGAAGAGAAATAACATGGCACTAATTATGAAAATATAAAACGTATCTGTGCTCCATGAGGTTGTACCCATGCCTTTATGCATTGGTTTGTTCATCAATAAAATGGGATTCATAAGTAATACCTATTTCAAGGGCTCATTTTGATGATTAAATAAGAAAGTACTGTATTTCTTATTTATTAGAAATAAATTCTTATTCTTATTTATTAGAAACATAATTTCTTATCTGTTGCCAGAACCAATAAATATTAGGTTTTACTGTTACTTCTTAACCAAGAAACGAGCATCTTTGTCACTTACCTATTGCTGCATAAGAAACCATCTGATATTTGTGGCTTAAAACAACAAAGTTATACTATGTTCACAGATTCTGTGGGTCAGGAACAAAGACAAGGCACAGTGGGGACAGCTTGTTTCTGCCACGTAATGTCTGAAACTTCATCTGGGAAGATTTGAAGGCTTGGAGTGACTCAACAGCTGGGGGCTAGAGTCATCTGAATGCTTGTTCACCCAAATGTCAGGCAGTCAAGGCTGGTAGTCTGCTGGGATCTCAGCTGAGGCTATGGGCTGGATCACCCACTTGTGGCCTCTTCACTTCCTCACAGTGTGGTGGCTGGATTCTAGGAGTAAGCATCTTAAGGGAAGCAAGTGAAAGTTGTATCTTTTATGACCTAGCCTTGGAAGTCACAAAATCTCACTTCTGCCACAGTCCCAAGCCACTAAGATTCAAGGGGTAATAACATAGACATCCCCTCTTAATTGGAAAAATATCGACATCACATCATAAGAAAATCAAGTAAAAAGGGAGATCTTGTGTGGCCACCTTGGAAAATACAATCTGTCACAGCTTCCAAATTGACATATCTTAGGACACGTTCACGTTATCCTTGCTACTTGTCATTTGTGAACAAATCGTGTTTTGGTAAATGAGGAGTAATTTAATAGGCATGATTTATAAGGTTAAAGGACTTTCTGTCTATGGAACTACAGCCATCATCGTCATCATCATCACCTTCTAGCAAGAGAGAAGAAATAAAAGAACCTGTAGGTTCTACCAAACTGATAATAGCATGAACTCTACAGGAATTCACTGCCCATAACACAGGACTGTAAAAGTACTACCACACCTGGCATAGCTGCATAGACATATACCCCAATCGAGACTGTGCAGGGCTCTGAGCAGCCCAGAGTTGATGGTCAGCAATCCTACAACTAAAGAGGTGTGTTTAAACTCTCTTCTATGTTGCTGCTGCTTACCATTGGGCTGAGAAAAAAAAGAAGTGGCCCTCCACGTGGGGCCCTGTATGTTCCCTAGGACAGGGCAGCTGAGGAAGCGGATTCCAGGAGAAAGAAGACAGGCACCTGAGAGGGAGCCTGGGTATCCCAGGTGGGTTGGCTGTGGTAATGGTCTCTCCAAGGCATTTTCTCCTTCAGGTAGAGAAATCTGATTCTAAGACTTTTGGAATCCAATCCCCCCCACCAAACAAAACAAAACAAAACAAAACAAAAACGAAAGAAAAATATACAGCTACGAACTTTTAAAATTCTACTAAGTCCCTTTTTACAAAAAAAGAAGTCATAACTAAAACATTTCTATCTACTTTCCCCATTATTTCCTAGAGGAAAGAGTGTTTTCCCCACCTCCAAAAGAGATAGGGGATGCTTTGGAAGGCCTTTATCTCAGAGCAAGAGCTGACTTTTTAAACTGAGTAAATGTAGTTTTATGAACAGCTTCCTACATAGTCTGTACCATTTTCACTTTGATTTGGACCAGTGAAAATTCTTTTATGCATCTCTATGGGATCAACAGTTGGTTTTGGGAGCCATTGACTTCAGGACTCCAACTCCCTTGAGGGAATTTGAGACAAAGCAGCTGACTCACTACTGGAAAGTGTTGTCTATACTCCTGTCTCCTCTCCTCTCCTTCCCTTCATCTTTCACAGTAAGGGCTTTCCTCTCCTGTCACTTCACCAAAAATGGTCTCCATAAGGTCACTGGTGACTTCTTACTGACCCAATCTAATGGGTACTTCTCAGGCATCTTTCTTCCTCTCACTGGTGTGGGAAATTCTTAATCATTCCTGTCTTTCTTTTCTTTTTTCTCTAGTGTTATTACCCTTTACCCCAGAGAATTAGGTTCCGCTTTTTCTGACTTTTCATATACAACTGAGCCAGGCAAGATTTTAGCTACAAAATATTAACAATAATAAGGTACATGCATGTTTTGTACAGAAAAATGTTGGAAGAAGTCTTTTTTTCCCTATGTGGTAGTATATATGTAACATTGCCAAGGACAAATGATTTAGGAATACGAATATTCACTTCTTTTTATAATAGTGAGAAGCAGGTACAATCATGTTTTATCTCTAATTTCATACAA
Organism: Mesoplodon densirostris; assembly: GCF_025265405.1. Lineage (NCBI taxonomy): Eukaryota > Metazoa > Chordata > Mammalia > Artiodactyla > Ziphiidae > Mesoplodon > Mesoplodon densirostris. The sequence continues at coordinate 82,205,621 of NC_082665.1, forward strand.
TGAGAACAACATACAAAAATGGTTTTATCCAAAGCCCTAGAAGAGGATTTCTTCCTTGTAACTTACTGAATTGAATTTAACTACAAAATTACAAAAAATCAAGTTCTAAAGGCACTAAAAGCAGTTATTCATGGGTGGTATTTTTTATCCTTATTTCTCTGAAGACAGCATTGCAATTTTTACATCTCTTTAAAATTTATGTCTAAAATGTATCTTTTTAGCTGATCTTTCATTCCTAAAACAATATTTTCCATAACACTGACATATAAGATATCCCTTTTTTGGTTTACTGTACATTTTAGAGTTTAACACTATCATGGGGGTAAAACTGGCCTCTTCCTTTTCGTAAAACCTTGGGGTTTTAAGAGCTAAATTATTAAATAATCAAAATACTGAACACAAGCTTAACCTTACTACTAACCTAAGAGTTTATTCATTTAATTTTTAGAAACATTTCTAAGAGAGCCTTCCTTAATTCTTGCACAGAGTAGGTATTCAAAATTTATTTATTGAGCTGAATCTTGCAAGGAATTGATGCAACATCTAAACTCTTGGTTTGTATCTTTCATTTGTCACTTTCTCGCCTGCTCTGTATTAAAGTTACATTTATATATATTGATATTTCATATCACTAATGATCCTTTCAGTTTCTTGAGGTAGGAACCATGTCTTGTATAACCTTGTCTACTTCATAGAGCCTAGCACAGTTCCTTTCATGTTGCAAATGTTCAATGAATATTTAAACTGAGGGGGAAAAAAGGTCCAATACAGGACCTTATGAAAACCTATAGCAAACCTCAAACTAGTGAAATGTTAGAAAAATTCTCTTTGAAATCAGGAGTGAGACAGGAAGACCTGCTACCACTACTTGTATTCAGTATTGATCACTGTGCTGGAGATTCAGGTTGGCACAATGAGACAGAAAAAAGAGAGGGAACAATAAAGAAAGAACAAAGGAAGGAAGGAAGGATGGAAGGAAGGGAGGAAGGAAAGAAGAGAAAAGAAAAGAAAGAAAGAGTATGAAGATTAGAAAGAAGTAAAAAATGTGTAATTATATACAGGTGATACAATTATATATGTACAAAATCCAAAAGAACATCTAGATAAGGTATTATAATTCATAAGAAAGTTCAGCAAGGTTGCTAGATTTAAGGTCAACATATATAAGTCAACTACATTCCAAAACACTAACTATAGAAAACATAGATATACATTAAAAAAATTAATTTTTAAAAGATAGCTTTTATAATAGTAGGGATAGATAAAAGTATTAAGAGTAAATCTAACAAAAATGTGCAATACTTTAATGAATAAAATTATAAAACTTTGTTTATAAATCTTTAAAAGTTGAGAGATATACCATGGTTTTTTGGGTTTTATTTGGCTTCACCTTGCGGCACGTGGAACTTCCCCGACCAGGGATCGAACCCCCACTGCCTGCAGTAGAAGCACAGTCTTAACCACTGGACCACCAGGGAAGTCTGAGATATACCATATTTGTATTGAAGTTATTTGTATGTGTTTCATATCACTAATAGGAAGACCCAATATCACAATATTCCCATCTGTATGAATTCAATGTTATTTCACTGAAATAACATTGCATGGATATTGACAAAATGAGAATTGCCAAGATTATTGTTTCCAGTCAGGCTGAAATAACAAGGACCAGATTTATCCTATACCTGAAAAACCAAAAACAATGGAAATATATATGAAATATATATGAAAAAATGGTTTTTGTGACATTGGACATCAGGCAATGAAGGACAGTGATTCCTGAAATGTGAAAAACAAATGAGCTGAGCCCTATGTTTGCCCCAGATTATTGCCTTGAGAGAGTTTCCACACCAAGTTTCAGAGATGCTCACCCAAGGGGAGTCAGGTGGACTCTCTGAGTTCCGGAGATGGAGCTACAATCTAGAGAGACCAAGGTGGCTAGATGGTGCAGCTTGAATACCAGAGAGGAGAGAGCTGCTGTGACCCCTCTGTAGGACCTGTGAGTATAATAGACTTTGTTTTCCTGAGTGTCTCCTGCGTCTCCTCTTGTGGCTGCACCTGACTGACCATCACATGAAAGGACACAGAACACAGGAAAACACTGGCTCTTTTATTCTGTTTCATTGGTTCACTTGTCTATCACGCTGTTAATCCCGTACTAACTTCGTGATTAAAGCTGTGCTAATTAAGACAGCATCTTATTGACAGAATGACAAGTAAACTAGTGAAAAAGAATGAAAGAGCCAAAAAAGGTCCTATCAATATCTGGAAACAATATATTTCATACCTGGCTTTGCAGACTAATGAGGAAAATAAGGACTACTTAATAAGTGGTGTTAGGGCTAATGATTGATTAGTCAAATGGTAAAAAGGAAAATTGGAACTTTATCTCAGAAAATAAATTTTATGTATAAGTAAATTGAAGATTAAAATGTGAAAATAGAGAAATGTTTTGAACTTGGAGAAGAAAATATTTCTTAAGATAAAAAAATTAAAAATAGTTCAATGAATTCATCTACACTAAAATTTAAAATTTCTGTTAATCATAAGATACTATAGAGTAAGTGAAAGGGCAAATCCCAGCTGGGAGAAAAATATCTTCAACACACATAACTGGCAAAGGACTGGTAGCCAGGATACATAAAGAACCAAAAAGAAAAAAGCAAACAACTTGATGTTTGAAAAATGGACAAAAAAGATGGACAGTTTACAGAAGATGAAACATAGATCGTCCAAAAAAAAAAAAAAAAACCACGAAAGACACTCATCTATATTAATATCCAAGAAAATGAAAAGAGAGCCACAGTGGGAAGCTATTTTACACTCATCAAAGGCAAAGATCTATAAAGTCTCAATATCAAGGGTTGTTGAGAAAGTGGAGTTTCAGGGACACCATTGACTGGGGTCAATGAAATGGTGCTATCACCCTTGAGAAAAATTCAGTAATACCTTGCCAAGTTGGAGAAGTGCATACATTTGACCCTGCAATTCCACTCCCCATTAAGAGTGCTAGAGAAACACTCATAGGTATGAATGAGGAGACACATATGAGAATGCTCATAGCATCATTTCTGTAAACCTTTGTTTTCACCAACCCCAAAAGAGAATTAAAACAAACAAACAAAACAAAACAAAACAGGAGACTGGGTAAATAAGTTGGAGACTATTCACAAATGAAATAGTATAGAGCAGTGAAAATTAATGAATCGGGGCTATAACTTTCAACATAGATGAATCTCACAAATGCAATTAAGCAAAAACAAGCATACACAGACCATGAATCTTTGCAGAGACTACAGTTGCTTAAGCCACTCTTGTTTCCCTCTTAGCAATAGAACACCAATATTACTTGGTAAATTGCTTCCCAGATAAAGAGGACCTTGCAGCTTGGTGTGGTCATGTGATTTAGTTCTGGCCAATGAGCTGTAAGTATAAGTGATGACTAGGACTTCCAGGAACTTTTAAAGGAGCTGCGCTTAGCCGCTGATGACCCTTTTTTGTCCTTCAGCCTTATCCCCTTCTTCTAGCCCGCAAGGTGACCATAGTGGCTGAAACGCCAGAAGCTAACTTTAGACTTTAAGGTGCCTTGGAAAGTGGAAACCATGAGCTAGGATGAAACAGATTCCTAGGTACCACTGTATTGACACTGCTGGCCCACCCCCAACTTCCTCCTATGTGATAGAAGAATAAACATGTATTCTGTTTAAGCTGCTTTCATTTTGTGTTTTTCTGTTATATCTGTTTCTATTTACATCTGATACAGATGTAAATAAGGTTTCAAAAGACGCAAAGCAATTAGTATGTAGCAAAAGCCTGGAAAGCATGCAGTGGTAAACAACAAATTTAGGATAGTGATTACTTTTGGGGTGGGATGCAGGAGGGGGAGATGGGATATGTATATACAGCATGTATTGGGTTTCATTTTGTTTCGTTTTATTCTTCATACCCTTTTGCATGTCTTAAATGCTGGCATAATGCTACTTAAGACTTTGGAGCCCTTGGAGCCCTGGGAGCATAAAGCATATAAATATCATTATGGACTCTGCGTGCAATCTGCCTCCCTCAATTCTCATTCCCTTTGGTGACCGGAGTTGGACAAACAGAAATAAACTTGCTGAGTCCCTCGACTTTTTTCTCTAAAGGCCCAAAACAGTCACCCTATCTACTGCCGCTCCTCCCCTCTCCTCTTGTCCCTCACAGGTACACAGAGAAGCCTTCCCAAACATTTTCATACCTGCTTTCCAAGTGTCACCACAACGAGCATTCCTCGAAAGGGAGAAGCAGAAGGAGAGGAGAGAGGGCCTCTATCATCTTTGCACTTTGGGATGAAGATTGCTTCTAGTGCACATTAAGTGTTCCTTTTCTCAGGTGGCATCATTCCAAAGAAGCAAAGAAGAAGGGGCTTTGCTATGGGGCCAGCTGTTGCTTAGTGCTTGGCACGTCAGCTGCTATCGCCCCACCATGCTAAGAGGATGTCAAATCTGTTGGGCATTTAGGAGCATGCAAAGAGCAGAACAGCTTCTACAATAACAGTGTAACCATTTCCCTCTGGAACGTTTCACAAATGGGTTGATGGGATTAGACAGTATGCCTTTTTAAGAAGACTTTATAGACACGATCGCTTATATAAAGATGAAAGTGGTGTTTTGGGGAAATTGCCAAGTTGCAAATCTGAGGAGGAGAAGATATTCCATTAACCTTGTATCTACGAGGCTGTCTATTAATTTCAAATGATAAAGGGATGTCAGATAAAGCCAATTAGCATAAAACACACTTAGCTTTGCAAACCTTCAACAAATAGCAACAAGAATGAAGGACATTTGGGGATGGAGTTTTTCCAAGGAACTATTAAAAGTGATTGTGTCTTCATTTTCTTTCATCTTGTAAACTCTATGTGCAAGTCCTAAGGCAACTACTAAGTGATTTTCTAAATCTACTCTTCTTCCTGTCTTTTCTCTCCTTTGTGATTTGATGTCCTGTATCTCTTTGCAGAGAAGAGACAAATGGGGACACATTCTTCTGGGGAAGGAAACACGTGATTACACCTGATATTCACAATGTCTCAGAGTCTCTTGAACTGCTGGGAAACTGTCACTTTTAAATTCACAGTGTAACTGTAGTGATGAGGTTTCTACATGGGGTGATTTTGGTGATTAATAAGGAGGCTTGAGGTACAATAATGGGTGAACACTTTACAAATTGGGTTTGTGTGGTGGTGACCCTTTGTTTTCCAAATATACCCCTCCCTGGGTATATTATTGTAGGTAAATTTTTAAGTGTTCACCTTATGCTTGGCTCTGGGTTGATCAGCATGGAAGACACAGTAGGCATCTAAGGTACGGGGTTTTCTACTGCTATAAGGAAACTTGGGGACAAGGGCCATGTCTTACTCAACTTTTTTCCCCCAATGCCTGGCATACAGTGGGTGCTCAAAAACAATTTTTCAGTGAATAAATCTATATATGTCAAGCAAACAATGAGCCTATAGTAATATACCATAAACTAACAAAAATAGTATATAATAATATAATATGATACAATAATACCAAAATGTGATACTGACCATAAGAGCTATAGAAGTTCCAAGAAGAGGAAGGACACATTCAGAGAATGCTTCATAGAAGAAGTAGAACTTGAGGAGCCACTTGAATACTGGTTACAAGAGAAGAACAGACGGCATTCCAGGGGACATTAATGTGAGCAAAAGTATAGAGGTAGACATGAAGAAAGGATGCTTGCAAGATTAGTAGAACAGCCTTGCGTTGGAAGTATAAAGCATTCCTTTGGGGAAATAACGGCACCCACAGCATCTGTTACAGAGCCTCTATTTATCTTGGCTGCTTACCCTCGCATATGCTCAGGGAAGGTGACCAACGATGATGGTTTCATTATTCTTACCAATGACTGACTAGTTTTGTCATGGGCATGTAAGCCAATCCTGGATAAGGAGTTAGGGGTCTTCTGGAAAAAAGGTCTTCTTCACCAATTAAAGAGAAAGCCCCTTTTCTTCACTGGGCATTGTCCTGTTTGCATGTGATCTCTGGAGCAGTGGCAGCCATCTTGCACCCATGAGGAGAGACATCACCACACACCAGAATAATGGGGCAAAAAGATGGACAGCACTAGGGTCTGTGACAACAGCACTAGGGTCTGTGACAACATGGTCTAGCCAATCATGAAAATATTGGCCCTGAACTTACAGTGTGAGATATTTTTGCTTATCATTTAAGCCATTTTTGGACTGAGTTATCTGTTGCATCTAATAGCATCCTACACACCTAATTTCCTCCAAACTTTAGTGCTTTTGGCCCCACTAAGTAATATAGGGAGACGATAATAATTATGACAATAACTATTGCTAGCATTTTTTGAATGTTTACTATGTACCAGGGGCCTTCCTTAGTGCTCTATATCATTTACTCTATCACAAGAGGTAAATATTTGTATTAGTTAAGGCAATGCTACCTGCTCTAACAAACTTTAAAATGAACAGTGGCTCAAACACCGTAGAAGCTTCTTTATTCATCCAAGTCCAGGATGAATATTCCTGATTGGCATAAGAGCTATACGATCCTCCTCCAAATGGAGATCCAGGGATCCCAGGCTCTTTCCACATTGTTGCTCCTTCGTTTCCAATGTGTTGCTTCCTAGGATGTTCTGGACACTGACATCTAGCTGGCAAAAGAAGAAAAATGTGCAGAAGGTGCCCCTACTTCCAAACCACATTAACAGAAAGCAACACACATCACTTCTGCTTACATTTCACTGAACTAACCACATATTCCCACCCAAATACAATGAGGGCCAGGAAATGTAGTTCCTGGCCAGGAAGCCACTTCACAGAACAATTCTATACAGTGGAAGAGGAGCAAGAATCATCTGTCCTTGAGGATCCTTATTATCTCTATTTTGCAGCTGAGGAAACTGATGCATAGGGAATTTAAGCAACTTGCCTGAGATCAAAGTGGTGGTGCACATTGTTCTCCTTGGAAACATTCTGTATCTTAAAAATTACCACATATTCTTGGGCATTTGCTTTGTTTATAATTATGGATACCTGTTGCTAAACCACGAACTGTTAAGTTTATTGGGAAGAAAATGGGAGGCCAAATTCAACTGAAATGTTGAAATTTAATGAGGACTGCTCCCTGCCCATGCCCCATCCCCCCCCCCCCATGTAGCCTCACTTCCCTTACCTCTGTCTAGAAATGTGTAGTCACTTTCAATTGTCACAAATACTGGGGTACTACTCAAATTAACTGATCAAAGCCAGGGATGCTAGATGTTCTGTGATACCCGAGACAGCCTGACTCTATGAAGAATTGTCCCATTCAAAAATCCAGTGGTGTCCCTGTGTGACAGTAGACTAAGGCTGTCCCTTCTGTGGGGTGCTTACACGTCAGCTGGAGAAAAGATGTGGTTTAGAGGGAGCACAGATTCTGGGGTTGGAAGATTTCTGCCTGAGTTATGCCTATCACTTACAAGCTAGGTTAGGGGAATTTAGATGATGAGAATGGCTCAAGGAAGAGATGGAATGACTGTTTGAAGTATAATAAGGAGCAGAGGGAAGATGGAGTCCACCTGGGAGGGGTTTAGCTCTGTGTGGACACAGGTTGGGCTTCTGGTGAGGGGTGAACATGACCTCCATCAGCAGACAGAGCCACAGGGAGTCAATCACACACCCAGCTCTCTGGATGGTTCCATCTTTAATGGAAGCATGGGGAGCACTGCTGGAAGGAAATGTGGAAACTGACCAGGGTTGAAGGAGGGTGGAGATAAGAGTTATTGTTTTCCAAGGGTAAGAAGCCCCTTTCAGCTTTTTCCATGACTGTTCCTTTTAGATTCTCTTTCCATAAAGCGCTGGTGTGAATTCCCACTAAAGTGAGGTTCAGTGTCTGGACTCCAGTGATGATTGCAGCATCTGTGTGTCAGACAGGCCTGGTTCTAAGAGCTTTTCTTACACTCTGTACCTACATATAGGTGTCTCATTTAACCCAGCCCCAGCACAGTGCCTAGAACAAGGTAGGAGGTGACATTAATCAGGAATGAAAGCATGAATGTAAGTATGAGTGAGTCCTCATGACAACCTGCCCATCGGTGGGCATTACTGTTTAGGTTTTCAGGATGAGGAAAGTGAGACTGCTCAAGCTTCTAGGGAAGAGAGAAATTAATAGTGCAGGAAAGGTGTCTGCAGCCTTTTAACAAATGGCTTTAATGAATGGAGGAGCAAAAATTTAAAAGAAAAATGGCTCCTCCAGAAAATAGCAAAGGTTTTTTTTTGAAGTGAGCAAACAAGGTGAACAGGAGACCAGAGACTCATAATGGACCAGTTTTACCATGACACACACAAAACCATGCCTCCCATTCAGAAAATAATACCTTCCTAATACCTAATCTCATTCATGGTCCAGAATCTGTTGACTGTGTTTCAAAAGTTGTGAGGAACTGCTGAGCCATAGCTGTCAACTCAAATGCCAGCGGGTCCATAGGGTGCTTGTCCTGTCTTAGAAGGTGAAGCTGTTCCTCAGCTGCAGCCCACTGCCACAGGAAAAGCTGCTCCAGCTGCCAGATTTTCCCATTTCCAACAGAAGCCCACATTCTCTATTTTTATGTGAAATTTTTTTGGTTTTAAATGTTGGCAACAAATTTAAAACTTTTTACAACTAGAGGCCGCATTATCCAGCTCCAGGCTGCATTTAACCACAGGTCTCTGGTATTGTGCCCTCAAAATAGATCTTAGGAGAGCAGGATAAGACACTGAAGCTGGGAGCAGAAGAGGTTCAAGGAGCAGGGTGTGAGCTGGAGCCCTGCCTTGGCGATGTGGCCTGGGATTCCGGGTCCACCAGTGCCTGTTTCTGGGTTGCCAAGGGCACTTTGCCCCAGATTCTGTTCCCTGAGCACCCCTCCTCCCCGAGGTGGGTCCCGGGGAAGCCACCCCACTTGTATGGCTTTAGATAAAGCCCTGTAGCACCAAGCCAGCTGACAACCCTCTCAGGCACATGTTGTATCTTTACATCCCTTTCAAGAACTGGAATCTTTGGCCTGGGACCTTGTATGGTGGTGATGAGGCAGGTACAGGGGTGCCTTGAAGTGAGGAAAGTGGAAATCTGTTTGGATGAGTCCCTTATCCTAGCCTGTGGCCCTAGACCTGGCATCACTGCCTGCTGGGGTAGAAGTGTTTACCATGCCTGTCCTACATTGTCTGGCACTGAGAACTGTGTGCTTGGCAATTTGTATGTGGTGATCAGACACCACCATGTCTAAAACCTGTACCCTATTAGGGACTTCCCTGGCGGTCCAGTGGTTAAGACTCCGAGCTCCCAATGCAGGAGGCACGGGTTTGATCCCTGGTTGTGGAACTAAGATCCCTCATACTGCCTGGCGCGGCCAAAAAAAAAAAACAACCTGTACCCTATTATGAATTTCAGACTCTCTTGAGAGAAAAGGGGACATAGTATGTGATAAAGTATTTGACTAGCACAGCTCAGATGAAGAACAAGTTATGAACTATTTTTTGCTACGGAAATTCTTTATCTGATATGTACTTCTAACTTTGTCTAAATTGGTGTCTTGCATCCAACAGACTTTATTTCACTATTTTTATATGACTTGAGAGAGTTGTGAAAGTGTGTTCTTCAAGCAAGTGAGAAGATCAGTACAGAATTTCCAGTGAGTAATATTTACCTTTTTTGATGTTTTAATAGTTTTGATCATTTGTATGATTGCAATCTGCTGAGACTGGGTTTTTTTGCTTAGAATCTCTGAGAAAATCCTGGTGTCACAGCTGTACATCACTGTGGGAGAAGTGCTGTGGGGACCGCTACAGAAACGTGTTTATACTTTAACTGTCAGCCATTTTCTTGAAGATTACTTAAAGTATCAACAACAACAGTAAAATCTGTTGGGCCATCCTTCCTGGTGGCTGCCTAATATGTAGGTGGGTGCTGGTCAGCCAGAAAGCTGAACTGAGCTAAAGGCAAGTATAATATTTGATGCATAATTTACATCTTGGATTTATTTCTGAGCACAACAGGATGGTGTTAGATCCACACATTTGAAATATTAGTAAGAGCCTACTAATGACATATTGGGTGGTATTTGTCCCATTTGACTAACAGTTACTGGCTGTGATGGACAGACACTGATGTGCGGGTTGTATGAGATGTGTGAGCTTTCTCATTTTACACTATTTAGCGAACAATCAGGAGAGTTTACAAAAGATTAAACTGAAGACTCCGTTTTCAAATAGCTTTGGTTTTGCAATAAAAGATTACTGAGAAGTTGAAAATGGAGAGTGACATGTGTGTGTCTGTATCTCAAAGCTAAAAGTGATTTCCAAAAGAAAAATATAACTTTTGTTTATTAGCTTCAAACAAAATCCTATGTGGTTTTATAGATAGGACCCGAATTTTCTTACTAATAAAATTGATAACATCTCTTAAGGCGATTAATAACTTACTGCTGCATTTTGTGTGGGGGACAGTGAATTTCATGAAAAATACGATGATGAAACATAACCTAAAACTTTTTGAAAATCTACTTTTCCTGCTTGCTCTACTCTGTTCTTTAATATATGTGTTAAAAGAATTTAAAGGAATGGTCACAAAGAAGAAGTTTCAGTGTTCAAATTCTAAGACAAGCTTCCAAGATTCTTATGCATGAATTGTTTTTCCTCCCTAAGTCTGAAATGTGGGTAGGCTTTACCCGTAAGCTCTCTTTTGAATACCATTTCTTTTGGTCATACTCATTTTCAAAACACATTCTTTAGGACCTAAACATACAGCACTTTGATAAATAAGATATGCCACTGTATCATTTCAGATTCCAAACCAACAATCATGCTCCATGCTGTCAAGGATCAGAAAGTTGGAAGCAGTGAACAGAAAGGTAAGCTGATTTGCTTGTATGAATTTTTTTTTTCTCATTGTTGCGTTTTAGAAGTTTACCACTACCAAAAAGCCACTAAATAAGAGGTAAAGTAAACACCCAAAGTTCTCCAACTGCATCACTTTTCCTAAACCAGCAGCTCTTCAAAAGTGGCAAATTGTTTTAGGTCTTTCTCAATTTGGGAAAGAGTTGTGAAATAAAACTTTGATTTTAGGCATTTAATGGCCCAGTTACATTCTAACCCTTCAAAGGAACCCTCCCAAGAGTCCTTAGAGACTTGATTTCTCTGTTCTCTATGTCCTTCATACTATTTAAAAAATCTATTCTTTTAGAGAATATAAAAACAAAAGAGGGGTTTAATAAACCAAAAGTTGGGTCCTTAAAAAGATCAATGAGATTGACAAATCTTTAGTTAGACTAACCAAGAAAGAAAGAGAAGGTACAGCTATAATAAAAAATGAAAGTAGATTGTTACTACCCACCTTTCAGAAAATAAAATGAATTAAAAGAGAATACTATGAACAACTGTAGGCCAACAAATTAAATAGCCTAGATGAAATGGATAAATTCTTAGAAACACACAAATAACCAAAACTGATTCAGAAGAAACAAAAATCTGAACAGATCTATAACAAGAGATTGACTCAGTAATCAAACCTTCCAACAAAGAAAAGTCTAAGGCCAGACAGCTTCACTGGTAAATTCTACTAAATATTTGAAAAAGAATTAATACTAATCTTGCTTAAACTCTTGCTAAAAATTGAAGAGGATGGGGCTTCCCTGGTGGCGCAGTGGTTGAGAATCCGCCTGCCGATGCAGGGGACACGGGTTCGTGCCCCATTCTGGGAAGATCCCACATGCTGCAGAGTGGCTAGGCCCGTGAGCCATGGCCGCTGAGCCTGTGCATCCGGAGCCTGTGCTCCGCAACGGGAGAGGCCACAACAGTGAGAGGCCCGCGTACCGCAAAAAAAAAAATTGAAGAGGATGGAACACTTCCAAATTCATTCTTTGAGGACAGTATTACCTCAAAACCAAGTCCAGATAAAGACTCCACAAGGAAAAAAAACTACAGGCGATAGCCATTATGAATATAGATGCAAATATCACCAACAAAACTAGCAAACTGAATCCAACAGCATATTAAAAAGGATTATACACAGCAAAGTGGGATTTAACCTAAAAACTCAAGAATGGGTCAGCATAAGAAAATCAATCAGTGTAATATACCACATTAATCAAGTGAGGGGAAAAAAATCACAGTATCATCTCAATTGACACAGAAAACATGTCTGATAAAATCCAACACCCTTTCATGATGAAAGCACTCAGAAAACTAGCAACAGAAGGAAACTTCCTCAACATGATAAAGGGCATTCATGAAAATCCAGTAGCAAACATTGTACTCAATGATGAAAGACTAAGCCTTCTCCTAAGATGAGGAAAAATACAATGGCACCTACTTCCATCACTGCTATTCAACATTGTACTGGAAGTTCTAGCCAGTGCAATTAGGTAAGAAAAAGAAATAGAAGACATCCAAACTGAAAAGGGAGAAGAAAAACTATCTCTATTCATAGATCACATGGTCCTATATATAGAAAATTCCAAAGAATACACACACGCACACACACGCACACACACACACACATAATACAAACTACTAGAGCTAATAAATGAATTCAGCAAAGTTGCAGGGTCCAAGATTAACAGACAAAAACCAGTTGTGCTTCTTATACTCTTGCACTGTACTATCCAAAAAGAAAATTAAGAAAATAATTACATTTACAATAGGATCCAAATATACCTGGGAATAATTTTAACCAAGGAGATAAAAGACTTGTACACTGAACACTGTAAAACATCGCTAAGAGAAAGTAGACTTAGGTAAATGGAAATACTTACATGTTCATGGCTTGGAAGACCTAATATTGTTAAGATGGCAATACTACACAAAGTGCTCTACAGAGTGGATGAAGTCCCTATCAAAATTCCAACAGCGTTTTTTCAGAAATGGAAAAGATGTGCCTCAAATTCATATGGACTTGCAGGGGACCCTGCATAGCTGAAACAATATTGAAAAAGAAGACCAAAGTTGGAGGACTCACACTTCCCAATTTTAAAACTTATGACAAAGCTACAGTAATCAAAACAGTTTGGTACTGGCATAAGGATAGATATATAGATTAATGGAATAGGATTGAGAATCCATAAATAAACCCATACATTTATGGCCAATTGATTTTTGACAAGGGTGCCTTGACTGGGAGTGAATGGGATGTTTAATGCTGTACTTCACCAGTTTTCTTTGTACTTATTACTTAGTCGCCTCATTAAGCTCTATGATCTGAGTGGTCTACAGAAATGAAAAGTGGATGAAGCACTCTCTCTGAGACTTCTGCTGTGCTGGATTGGTGGGGACCTGACAGATTTCATAGGTTGCTGCCTGACTAACCAACTGCTTATTCAGTTAAACGTTTCTCAGAATTAATCTTTAAAGAGTGAAAGACTATGTGTGCATGGAAGTCCTCATGTATAGGCTTACCAGATTTAACAAATAAAAATACAGGGCACTCAGTTAAATGTGACTTTCAGATAAACAATAATTAACTTTTCTTTTAAGCATGCCTTAAATATTACATGAAAATCCTGTATTTTATTTGACAACACTCTTTTTTTTAAATTAATTAATTTATTTTGGCTGTGCCACACAGCATGTGGGATCTTAGTTCCCCATCCAGGGATCGAACCAACACCCCCCTTTGTGGGAAGCATAGAGTCTTAACCACTGGACAGCCAGAGAAGTCCCTGACAACATCTTTTACATATATATATATATATATATATATATATATATATATACACACACACACACACACACACATATTTATTTGTTTGTTTGTTTGTTTGTTTTTGGCTGTGTTGGGTATTCGTTGCTGCATGCGGGCTTTCTCTAGTTGCAGTGAACAGGGGCTACTCTTCGTTGCGGTGTGCGGGCTTCTCATTGCAGTGGTTTCTCTTGTTGCGGAGCACGGGCTCTAGGCACACAGGCTTCAGTAGTTGTGGCATGTGGACTCAGTAGTTGTGGCTCATGGACTCTAGAGCGCAGGCTCAGTAGTTGTGGCACACGGGCTTAGTTGCTCCGCGGCATGTGGGATCTTCCTGGACCAGGGCTCAAACCCGTGTCCCCTGCATTGGCAGGTGGATTCTTATCCATGCCACCAGGGAAGCCCCTTGACAATACTCTTAATGTTACAACTTGTTTAGACTAGAATAGAGGCCAGTCTGTTTTCAGACATTCTTTTTTTTTTAAATCTATATTCAGTTTTAATTTCTTGTCTTCATCCAGTTTTAATATTTTCTTGCCTCAAGGTAGCTGAACATGATATGCTGCCATTAGGGGATATCTTTTTTTTTTTCTATACTAAGACTGAAGAATGATCCACAGATGCTGACAGGTAGTCCACAAAGAGAGTAATCATTACCAATAGTTCGTGGCTACAGGCAAACCTCTCTGTGACAATATTCAAATGTAAAAAAAATAAATAAAGTGGAAGATTTGTGAGCTTTTAAAATATCTTGTTAATGTATTTAATCATGCAAATAACTTTGTCATCTCCGTACACCATATTATAGACGTTGGATAATGGTGGCTTTGGATTTGACATTTTTGGATGTCCATCCTTATTTACCACTCCAGATTTTTGCAGCTCTCTGCTACATCAACATGAGTATGATCATGCCTTCACAATTTGCAAACTATAAGTTAAAGAATCAGAAGAAAAAAAAAGTAAGATCGGTAACAGTTCATTTTAATACTTCTATTCATAATTGACACTTTTCTCATTTAAAAATCAATAGAACATTTTATGATGTGACAGACAAGGGCTTAATCTCCAAAATATACAAACAGCTTATACAACTCAACAACAACAACGAAAAACAAACAACCCAATCAAAAAATGGGCAGAAGACCTAAATAGACATTTCTCCAAAGAAAAAATAGAGATGGCCAATAGGCACATGAAAAGATGCTCAACATTGCTAATTATTAGAGAAATGCAAATAAAAACTACAGTGAGATACCACTGCACAAGAGTCAGAATGGCCATCATTAAAAAGTCTACAAATAACAAATGCTGGAGAGGGTGTGGAGAAAAGGGAACCCTCCTACACTGTTGGTGGGAATGTAAGTTGGTGCAGCCACTGTGGAAAACAGTATGGAGGTTCCTCAGAAAACTAAAAATAGAATTACCATATGATCCAGCAATCCCACTCCTGGGCATATATCCAGACAAAACTATAATTCAAAAAGATACATGCACCCCTGTGTTCACAGCAGCACTATTCACAACAGCCAAGACATGTAAACAACCTAAATGTCCATTGACAGATGAATGGATAAAGAAGATGTGGTGCATATATACAGTGGAATACTACTCAGCCATAAAAAATAATGAAATAATGCCATTTGCAGCAACATGGATGCAACTAGAGATTATCATACTACCTGAAGTAAGTCAGAAAGAGAAAGACAAATACTATATTATATCACTTATATGTGGAATCTAAAATATGCCACAAATGAAACTATCTATAAAACAGAAACAGACTCATGGACATAGAGAACAGACTTGTAGTTGCCAAGGCGGGGGCAGGGAGAAGGATGGACTGGGAGTTTGGGGTTGGTAGATGCAAACTGTTATATATAGAATGGATAAACAACAAGGTCCTACTGTATAGCACAGGGAACTATATTCAATATCCTGTGATAAACCGTAATGGAAAAGAATATTAAAAAAAGAACGTTTAAATGGGTATAACTGAATCACTTTGCTGTACAGCAGAGATTGGCACAGCATTGTAAATCAACTCTACTTCAATTAAAAAATAAAGATAAATAAATAAAAAATAAAAATCAATAGAACATTTTAGAGTTATTTTCAATGTGATAAGGCAGACTTTGTTAAGATATAACATTTCTCTTAATCATCCCTATGACTCCTTTGAGAATTTTGGGATGTGACACATTTAGATTCCGTGCTATTTTATCTTTTATTTCAGTTGGTCTGTGTGATTGAAAAATGAACAGAAATGATAAATCAGAAAAATTTTGGTTCCTCTAGGTAAGAGAGAGATTGGCAGGAAAAGTCAAACATTCTTAGAGAGATTTTTATAGGTGGTAAACAGTACTACTTTTTATCTCTTGCCTGCTCTAAAAACATATCCTCCCCAAAACCATAACTGCAAAAAGCTCCTAAGTGTTTACTGCTTGTCAGTACTGTTGTAACTCAGACAACCTTCACACCACTTGGTAGAACAGGTACGATTTTTATCTTTAGAGGCTGGCCCAGAATAGACCCTCAGCATATATTTGTCACGTAACTGAATATCATCATTTTTACTTTTGCTTTGATCACTGTTTCTTTCAATGACTGTTTAATTAGTTTTTTCATTTCTTCATTGGTTCATTGATGAGCCAATACAAAAATGAAATTTGTTTTTAGCCATCTATCAATGAAAATAGTGCCAGTCTCTCCTCAGGACTCATGGGGCCCATTTTCTACTGCCCCCTGGTGGCTGTAACTATTACAAGGCAGGAGCAGTCACTCAAATCTGCAAAATCAACTCCATAGCCCACTGGGTACCATGGTGAGGAAGGCAGGGGACACCGTCCAGTTGTGTACCAGGCTCTGTGCAATAGGCCTCTTACATGTGCTCTCTGCTCTCGCTTACTCTTCACAGCAACCTCCGTTATACAGATGAGGAGACTGAGGCATGGATAAACTGGACCAAGGCCACACAACTGGTAAGTAGAGGTGTTGGATTTCAAGATCAAAATAAGGTGACGTCAGGAACTTATCTGACTGATTCACAGTTTAACTGGTGTCACATGAATCATAGCTTCATAAAAAGAGGGCCCACCTCTTGTCTGTTCAATATAGAGTCCCTAGGACCTAGCATATAGCAGGCATTTGGTGAAGAGTGGTGGAATGGAACAAGTTATAAAATATGTGGATGTTTCCAGTAAAGCTGGTACTTAGAGGATGCTCATTCAGTTTCCTGCCCTGCTCCTCCTTCCCCTCAACACCAAACCCACTTTAAATATATTAAATAAAACAGGGCATCAATAACTAAAGTAAAGGACTACTTGGGGAAAAAAATTTGCTAAAATAATGGGATATAGGTGCGTGTGTGTGTGTGTATGTATACATACACATAGTCACCATCATCACTAGTTCGATCAATCTAGAACTAATCCTGAATTTCTGTGGCAAACACTCTAAAACAGTATGACAGGCTAAGCTCTCTTCAATTTACTCCCTCAGGCCTAAATTGAGCAGCTGATACAATTTATGAGGTTTCTGGGACAGAGTTTTGCTTGGCTGCAATATCTTGTGCAAGGAAAATACACTGAATTTGGAATGATGTTAAACTTAGGGTCAATGCAGTGTTCAAAAGAAAATGAAGTTTTGCTAAGGAACGTGGGCTCAGTTGTTCCTCTCACCCAGAGTGTTAAGGGATAAAGCAAATCCCTCAAATACAAAATGTATCTGAAGGTAATTTTTTATTGAAGTCTGTTGTCTTAACATGTGGTTGTAATATGTAAAAAACTGTGAGTTGCAGTTACAACTCCACAAATGTTTTTAAATAAATGCTTCATCAGTTTGATGTTAAAGTGGGAATGATTTACCCAGAATCTTGCAGTCAGACATCTGGGTGTCTGGTGTCTCTTGATACTAACAACCCTAATACAGATGTAACATAACTACAAAATTAAAAATTGAATGCAGAAGTTAAAACTGCATGGATTTAACTCTGCCCCTAGTAACCCCTGGTGGACATTAGTCTGATTTGTAAGGCAACAAGTTTTCTATTTCAACATAGGTTTTTGTATGTTGGTTTTTATTTTTGGTGTCGTCTGTCACATTTGTTAAGGTTCTACATCCCAGTATTTCCTAGCTCCCTAAACAAGAGTATTCAATTTGATCCTCATTCCTGGACGTTCTCTTGCTTCTATTATTACCTGGTCGAGTAAGACCAGAGCCAGCCAGTGCCCATGGAGAAGGAGCCGTTCTGTTCTGTATGGTTAACGGTTTATGGACCAGCTGCTTTTTGTTTTTTCCTCGGAGAGCTTTACAAACTGTACCTTGGCTGGCACTGCTGACTGGAGGTTGAGTGATCTAGATGCAGATATAGGAGATGTGGTCCTTAGGATGTAATGACTTGGTTTATAGCATCTTGGAGCACCAGCATGAAGTATTCAGTTTTGCATTCCTGGCATCTTGAAATGTAGGTGTTCATTAAGAATTTGTTGATTAAGGGACTCCTCTTTCCCCCATGACGGGACCTCTGCGTGGCATGTTCCAGTGGTGCCTAGGTTTCTCTTGGTCGCTGCTTTTTCTCCATCTCAAGAACAGGTCTTTTGGCTGCCTCTCTCCTTCTCTCAGAGGCCTAGATCACCCTCTCTGTTACTGCTTTTAATTTCCGTTGACTGTTGCTGCCACTCACACCATTTTTCATCTCCTCTCTCCTTTCCTGCACTGTCTTCCCACTCCATCTCTGCAGTGTTCTCATTCCTGTCTTCTGTCCTCTTCCAAGGCCTGCCAGCGCTAGTATGGAGGCACTGAGCTTATAAGCATGTAGCTGGGCAATTAAACAGCACTTTCCTTTCCTATAATTGATTTAGCCAATTACCACAGTCCATCAGGTGCTACCTGTGGCTACTCTGGTCTCAGATGGACTTGGTGATACTGAGTTCTAAGAAAAGGACATACTTTTTTCTTTTTTTTTTTTCCAGGATACCTTTTATTGTGGAGCCATTCCAGAAGCACAAATATTCTGGAGATTAACTACCAGATAAGCACGATTTAGCTGCAGTAATTCCTTTCAGTGTGCTGCTGGGTATCAGCTCAGTAGCTTGTGGCGTTTGTTCACCATTGCCTTGTTTGTTTGTTTCTGAGCACTAGGGAGTAGAAGCCTGCAGAATTATGTGTGATTGGGGTACTGGCATTCATTGTGCTGTCAGTGGCAATACTCAGTGTTACTGATGAAGAATCAACATGGGACTTCAACAGGAGTGAAAAAGGGAATCTTCATTTGAGAGCGATAAGCTCTTTCCTTTAGATCCATTTTTTGAGTCACTTTAGAAATGTTTTTGCAGACTTTTTCATTGTTATTAATCTTATAACTTCTGCAAAGATGTTGTGGATGTGCTAAAGTTAGTCTAGGAAACATTTTATTTCAAAGAAGAAATGAGAGTGTGCTAGGACACAATCCCCACCCTTTCCATGTTCTCCCAATAAAAAATGATCATGAAATAATTTTTATTAACTTGTCAAATTACATCTAAGAAACTTCAAGCCTTTGGGATTTCACAACTAGTGAACTTTGGTATACCAAAATCGATCAGGGCTTTCTAAAATCCAGATACGTGAAAATCGGAGGGCATCTTCTCCCCTCATGGAACAGAGGCTGGTGGGCAGGAAGCCCTGACCCAAAGTGAGGAGAACTGCTGGTGAACATGCCTACATAATCCCTCCTCCAGGCAGATGATTTTATACTGGTCAAAGAAGGGTTTCCATGGGGCTGACCCAGAAATCCACATGGAAACCGGGTAAATAAACCTATATCAAAGTTATTTAAGAAAAAATTTTAATTGCCATTATTCAAAACAACTTAGCATATCCAAGTGGAAAGGTGAGTGATTTTGCCACCTGACTAGGGTCTACTACCCATCCTAGAAGATGATGCTTAATATTTATTGGTCTCCAAAATAACAAAGACGGAAAAAAAATTTCCATACTGGTTCTGTTTAATGACTCCCAATTTCCTTTAAAATACTTAGATTCCAATGTGTGCTTTAATTGCCCCTTAATGCTATCATTCTTTTTGCATTAGGATGCTCTTGGCATAACTGAAATGGCAGGTTTTATTTATTTATTTATTTAATTTTCTACTTAGGATCTCAATTCCCCTAACTGTATAGAAATGTAAGTACATCATTTGCTCTGTATGCTCTGATCAATCAAAAGTGCTTCTTATCTCTTTCTCTACCTTTGGAAGATGACTTGGAATTCTGAGGGGTGCATTTGGGACCAAAAACATGGAAGTCGCAGTCTTGAATTGATTCTTGCTCAGATTGTTTTGCTTGTTAAGCTCCTTTCGGCTTAGGCAACAGAATACAGATAAACCAGAATTTTAGTCTCAGTCTATTTTGCTGGGCTTGCATATTAACACCAATATAATGAAATCACAGTAAATTATACAAAGCATTTGGAGTGGATATGGTGGTTGTTTCAACTTTTGAAAAACTCACTATTCCCTTGCGTTTTGCAGCTAATGTACTTCATTGTGGTGACCCAAAAAGGACTCAACTTGGGGATGTGCATTTTATCTTCCCGATTTTTTAACCATCCAAGGATTATTTGAATTTCCATTCAAATATATTCTCTCATTCTTTCAGGTCCTGGAAATTGAACACTTCAAATTTTTGAATGCTTAGTGGGAATAAAATAATATTTTTCTCTAACTAATACATTTGAATTCCCACATGTTCCAAATATTCTTATATGTTTGTCAATATTTTGAAATGAAGTATTGTAAAAGCAATATATATAATATATAATGTATATATCTATCAAGAGGAATAAATAACCCAGTAATTAGCAACAGGGAAGCACACTGCAGACTCTGAATAAAGAAGCTTCATGGAAACAACACTTTCTTCAGAGGAGGTTACTATAGTCTCTCCCTCAGAATTGCCTTGAAAATGAGCCCAAAGGCAGCTTCATAGTAGGTAATTTACTAACTCCTGATCCAATAATGGAGCTAAGAGATCGGTGCTAAATGACACTTAAAAGGGCGTTAACTGACACCAGTATCACACACAGAAGACATTTTAAATATTAAAACTTAGTACTTTTTAATCTTGAAGGAAATGGATGAGAAAAGAAATATTTATAGAATTAACTATAAATATTTGACATGTCTGGACATCAAATATAGATATAAAACCAAAAAATAAAGGACATATTAGGAAATACATATGGTGAATAACAGAATGTTAATAAGAATCTCCATAACTGAGAAGGAAAAAGGTTAAATTTACATAGGACTTAAAAACAGATAATTAAAGAAGAAGAAATAGAAATAATTAGAATATACGTGGAAAATAATTAAACCTCTCTAGGAATTGAACACATGCAAAATGAATAGACCAAAAGTAATAGACCATTTTCGTCTATCAAAGAGCAAATACAAAGAAGCTGTAGGGATCAAAGCTGATAAGGGCAGGGCTTGTTAGCACACTCATACTCTGCTGAGTAGATGTATAAATTATTATACCCTTTCTGGAAGACATTTTAGCAGTTTGTATCAAGAGCAATTTGTATGGAGGTTCCTTAAAAAAACTAAAAATAGAATTACCATATGATCCAGCAATCCCACTCCTGGGCATATATGCAGAAAAGATGAAAACTCTAAGTCAAAAAGATGCATGCACCTCAGTGTTCATAGCAGCACTATTCACAATAGCCAAGACATGGAAGCAACCTAAATGTCCACTGACAGATGAATAGATAAAGAAGATGTGGTACATATATACAATGGAATACTACTCAGCCATAAAAAAAGAATGAAATAATGCCATTTTCAGCAACATGGATGGACCTAGAGATTATCATACTAAGTGAAGTAAGTCAGTCAGAGAAAGACAAATACCATATTATATAATTTATATGTGGAATCTAAAATATGATACAGGGGACTTCTCTGGTGGCGCAGTGGTTAAAAATCTGCCTGCCAATGTCACGGACATGGGTTTGAGCCCTGGTCCGGGAAGATCCCACATGCCACAGAGCAACTAAGCCTGTGCGCCACAACTACAGAGCCTGCACACTCTAGAGCCTGCAAGCCACAGCTACTGAGCCCATGTGCCACAACTACTGAAGCCCACACGCCTAGAGCCTGTGCTCCACAGCAAAAGAAGCCACTGCAATGAGAAGCTCCCTCACCACAACAAAGAGTAGCCCCTGCTCACCACAACTAGAGAAAGCCTGTGTGCAGCAATGAAGACCCAACACAGCCAAAAATAAAATTAATTAATTAATTAAAAATAAATAAAATATGACACAAATGAACTTATTTCCAAAACAGAAATAGACTCACAGACATAGAAAACAAACTTATGGTTACCAAAGGGGAAAGGGGGGAAGAGGGTTAAATTAGGAGTTTGGAATTGGCAGATATAAACTATTATATATAAAACAGATAACAACAAAGTCCTACTGTATAGCCCAGGGAACTATATTCAATATCCTATAATAAACCATAATGGAAAAGAATATGTATTTATATTGTATATATATATGAATCACTTTGCTGTACACCCAAAACTAACACAATATTGTAAATCAACTATACTTCAATAATAAATAAATAAATTTAAAAGATGTCATAAGTTCTAAAGAAATACCATCTAAAACTTTTGTGAGCTGATGGATTGTATAGTGAAAAGAACAACTAATAACCATCCTCACTATTGAGGGGACTCCATTTTGCTGTTTGCATTGGCTGTGATTGGGAACTGTACATAGGGACTCAGTGTGGGTTTAAAGGCACCAGCTGCCCAGTGTCACAGGAGCACCTGCATTGTGCATCATCTTCCTTGGCTTCTTGGGAGTTTTGGAGTCTTATTTCCTGACTTTTTTTTGTACCCTTTGTCATCAAAATGCCATTTGGAGATAAACATGTACTCTATATGGCCTCTTCTAAGAAGTGTAAATAGCTAATGGTATAGCCATTTCATTTTTAAAGTCTAGATATTCATTTATAAAAAAGCTCTCTTTTTTTCCAGTGTTCTAGGTTATTAGCATTGTAGCAGGGGATCAAATTCAAATGCAAGTTCCTTGGTTTTCTTTGGTTCATCAGATAAAAAAGTTGAGCCAAGATTAAGCATTGAAAGTGATATATTTTAGATATGAAATTCTTGTTAGATTATATGGCAGGTATTAAGAAAAAGGGCCTTTTCACTGCTGAAAACCCCTCCAGAGAACACTTAGAATACATAAATGGTAACTAGTGTTCATCCTTGTGTCAATAAAAGTGATTCTTAGGAATGAATAGTTTATGGTAATAAAACTTTTGGAATAATTGGGTAATGAATTTAATGAAAATTAGCCATAGTATTTAAACCTACATCCTTTGAATGTAGGGAACAAATGTGAGGGCACTCTTCATTTTCAAGATCTTAGCTTATTAAAATGTATAATAGTTATGCAATCAAATTGAAATATTATATTTGTGTTCTTTTACTCTGATGTTTGAGTTTCAGTAAACATAGGGGTGCTTATTGTTGATCAGCTTGATAAAATTGGCACTAGTTGTCATTCAGAATTGCAACGTAAGAGACCTAGGGCTCATATTCTGGGTTGTCAAAGTATCAAATAATCTCTTAAGAACTCTTGGCATGAATTTTACAGTTATTTTGTGGACTCGGCCATTAAAGAAAATCAAAATAGCTCTTTGCACTTTAGCAGCCCTTTATGATTTTTAGTACTTTGCCGTAGATCACTAATGAGCACTCCCAAAATGTTTACTGTGAAGCAGAAAAATAAAAGTCTCATTTTAAAACTGGATACCTTGAGGCAGACAGTGGATACTAGGAATAGACTCAGTGAGTGACAAACTTGGGACCAACTCCAGAGCCCCTGTCCTCAGCAGGTCCAGGAGTGGGAAAGGCAGTCCCAGAACCCGCACAAAGGGGAATTCATGAGTCATTCTCCTTTCTTCAACTTCTAGTAAGATGAAGGGCAGAGAACCCCACGCCATTGCGTTAGGAGACAGTGTATTTGTTTCAACTTCTTTCAAATTGAGGGAGTGGGCTAGATTTATATCTTGTCAATGAACAACCCAAAATACTGTTTTAATTTTGATTTGAGCATATGAATGCTTAATCTCCTGCTCCATGGATTGGAATGCATGGGAGGGTATTGTCCTCCAACTGACCTTTCCCAAAATCGAATCCTGAGTCTAAAAGCTGTAACGTAAAACCCATATCATTGGCCTTAAAGAAGTTTCCCTGAGAGAATTAGGCCATTCCTTTTTGATTTCTAAATGCATGTGCCTTGTGCATGCATTCACAAACTGTGGTATCCTTGGCCTCAAGCCTCCCTGAGTTTCAGGATGCGTGGATAAGCAATAATCTCTCAGTTCCAACTTGATTGGAGCCTGAACCCAATCTCACCCGAAATTAGTTTTCAAATCCAAATGCAATTAAAAACAGATGTTTCCAATCAGACTGAAAGATTGTGAAAAAAAAAGTCAGGTTCACTGCCTTTACAATCAGTTGAATATTCTAGGTATTTGTAATCAATGGGAAGGGAGAAGAAATAAGTTGTTTCCAGAGAGTTCGCTCATCTTTCCTTCCACACTGAGCCCTCCAAGGGCTCAGAATCAGTACATTTTGAAGAGGTGTATGATGATTTGCCAGGCTGGACTTTTCTGCCTGATCCACTTTCTAATCTATTCCAGGTCCAGACAGATAAGCATCTTGAGTTAGGCACTTCATAATTCTTATTGCTGAGAATGAATTTCTACCAATAAAAGTAACGACACATAAAAATAACTTGTTTCTTAAAAGTACTAGAATATTAAAGGTCCTTAGACAGAAAGTTTCATTTAGCACATGCTTTAAAATTCCTTCTAGAGCTAGCCTAACGGCAATTCAGGAAACATTAGTGAGTTTTGGGAGGTTTTTTTCCCCACTGAATCAAAACCCCATTAACGTATGCATAGTGGGGAAAAGGAGGAGAAAGCTTACTTGTGGACAAATAGTATCCATGAACTTTAATGCATTAAAATGGATTCATAAGTTCTTCTAAGATGAAAAACACGTGTCCAATTATTGTGAGATTCACCACTCCTTACAAGTTCAGAGCAGACAGTCCTCATCTCCTTGTCTTAAAATGAGTATGTCTATTTTCAGAATAATTTTCAGCATGAAGCCTGGTCCACCATTTGATTTTTAATCTCCTCTTTTATCCCTGGAATCTTGCATTCCTGGTGCACTTCATCTTTTTTGTGTGTGGAATAATATCTTTCAGAAAACTTTGATGCATTGGTGAATTAAAAGAAAAAAATGAGATGTAAGTGCTTGCTCTATTTGTCATTTTTAATACATTTTGAGTCACTTGATTTATGATTAAGCATTTCTTGGGAGAGGAGAATGTTTAAGGTGGTATTTTGAGCTCCATTTAAGGCAATTTAGTTGTCATCAGGCCTCCTCACCCCATAACCTTCGTAAGACCTTGCTTCATAAATTGGACCCAAACAATTGGCTTGTGTTTCGAGTAGACAAAGCCTTATGGAAATGATACTTGCTAAGTGTTTTTATTGGACATCTGGGTAAGAGTTAGTCTTTGTCAGACCAGTCACAGACCATAGCCAGCCTGACTGCTACACCCTTGGTGGCAGTTTCTGCTCTTAGAAAACTCCTTTAAAATTCTTTTAAACGGAGAGGGAATGAGATTTGGATTCATTTTGACCCCCAGCTTTCTGCTTTGATTTCTGATTCCATGGCTGAGTTTAAGGGTGTTCACTCCATTCCTCCCTCATCTTTAGGTCAGGTCTCTGCATTTAGTCCTTCCCTTGTCCTCTGCTGGCAGCACGCCCTAGCACTGGGTGGAATCTCATAGTCCATGTTACATCTGTATCATACCTGGATCTTATGGCTCTGCTGAGGAATGGCAAGGCGATTTCAGGCCCTGGAGGTGCCAAGTTGAGTTCAGCCAGCTTGAAAAGGTGACTGGGGTTCTCTCTCCCCTCACTTCTTCTTCTCAGTGAGTCACCTTGATCCGAACTAATGTTGGATGTCAGTGGCATAACACCTCCTCATGGTCTATTTGACCCTAGATGAGAGAGAGAGAGAGTTAGTACAATTTCACTCCATTTCTTAATTGCAAAACTTACCCTTTATTTAAAAGAAATAAAAGCAACGAATATGGTATCCCCTGGGGTTGATTACCAGATGAAAAAGAATGAGGAGCTCTCTCTAGTATTTTTTATTACTTGTACCATAATATAGAATTTTATGTTGGGACAACACTTCTCAGCCATGACTTAATTCTAGAAATTCCTGGGCCAAAGGTAGAATATCTCTTAAATGAGAAATTCAAGGACAAAGGCAGGAAGTGCTTTGGCCAACTATGAAACAAAACCAAACAAACAAATAAACAAATAATAAATAGATACATAGAGGAGGGGAAATCTTCAGAGAATTCAAAAGATGAATTTTATTCTTGTTTAAATGGAGAAAAATGTCCATTTTCCAAGAGAAAATGGATTTGCATGTGATTCAGAGTGCTGACAAGAATAACACATAGCCCTAGCAAGCTGTCTTTTATTAGTGCTCTCCTGAGAGTTCTGGGGCTGTTTTTTTGTTTGGTTTTTTTTTTTTTTTTTGCGGTACGCAGGCTTCTCACTGTTGTGGCCTCTCCCATTGCGGAGCACAGGCTACGGACACGCAGGCTCAGCAGCCATGGCTCACGGGCCCAGCCGCTCCGCGGCATGTGGGATCTTCCCAGACCAGGGCACGAACCCGTGTCACCTGCATCGGCAGGCGGACTCTCAACCACTGCGCCACCAGGGAAGCCCTCTGGGGCTGTTTTAAATGTGAGAATGTAAAAAGTGTGCATCCCATGGAGGTGTTTATTTAACTTCTTCTGGTGTGGAGATACATCAGACATCTTATTAAATAAAATTTTCAGATAAGCCCTCACTGTGCCTACATGTGATTTCAGAATTGAGGAGACATGAATGTCATTGCAGTCTACTGATGGTTTTAAAACATTCTCTGGGTGACAGAGCCATCTCACACAGGACATCTCAGATTTGCTATTCTTCAGAGGAAGGGTCCTCAGTGAATCCAAAGAGTGCAACGTGGTCTTTGCTTTAGTCAGTCCCTGTAGTAGTACCAACCAGAAAGCTGCAAACAGGAACTCCTAGAGCCAAAGAATTCTGCCATAACTAGCTTCCATCTCTTAACACTTTAGTTTGCTTGTCAGTAATGGATGGAACGAAATTGAGGTGTTTGTCGTGAGGTGGATGGACCTAGAGTCTGTCATACAGAGTGAAGTAAGTCAGAAAGAGAAAAACAAATACTGTATGCTAACACATATATATGGAATCTAAAACTAAATGGTTCTGAAGAACCTAGGGGCAGGACAGGAATAAAGACACAGACATAGAGAATGGACTTGAGGACACGGGGAGGAGGAAGGGTAAGCTGGGACAAAGTGAGAGAGTGGCATGGATATATATACACTACCAATTGTAAAATAGATAGCTAGTGGGAAGCAGCCGCATAGCACAGGGAGATCAGCTTGGTGCTTTGTGACCACTTAGAGGGGTGGGATAGGGAGGGTGGGAGGGAGGCTCAAGAGGGAGGGGATATGAGGACATATGTATGCATATGGCTGATTCACTTTGTTATACAGCAGAAACTAACACAACGTTGTAAAGCAATTAAACTCCAATAAAGATGTTAAAAAAAATAATAATAAAGTACATTGACTTCAAACAAAAATAATGGATGGGGGCCTCCCTGGTGGCGCAAGTGGTTGAGAGTCCGCCTGCCGATGCAGGGGATACGGGTTCGTGCCCCGGTCTGGGAGGATCCCATATGCCGCGGAGCGGCTGGGCCCGTGAGCCATGGCCGCTGAGCCTGCGCGTCCGGAGCCTGCGCGTCCGGAGCCTGTGCTCCGCAACGGGGGAGGCCACAACAGTGAGAGGCCCGCATACCGCAAAAAAAAAAAAAAAAAAAAAAAAAAAAAAAAATGGATGGAACTGAATTACATCTAAAATAGTCTTTCCAGCTTTAGAATTCTTTGGCTATTCTCTGTATTCAACTCCAGAGTTTGTTTGTTTTCATTCCTTTGGGTGTAGGACATAAAGGAAAGCAAGCAAGCCAGGGAGGAGACAAGGAAGGCGAAGATCAGGAAAGGGAAACAAGAATGAGAAAGAGCTTGGAGAAGAATGAAAGGAAATAAGCTTCTAGATAAGTAATGGGTGAGGGTGGGATGCAGATTAATCTCCTGTATCTCAGATTTAATACAAGGGGGAATAGCTGATGATTTGAAGCGTAATTCTGTATGTAGTGTCAGAGTTAATAATCCATTTAACTTTTTCCTTAAGAAAAACATACCAGGGGAAGGCACCGTTCATTCTGTACTGCAGGCACAGATGACAATGGCCCAGTTGGGTGGTACTGGGAGCAGAGCCCTTACTGGTTAGTAAGGAAGAATCCCAAAGTGCAAACTGCAGCCTCCTCCATGGTGGGGCGAGGAACTTCATTTTGTTGATGCTCTTTGGGTGCTGGGATGCTTCCATGCCTCTTCCTCCCTGCAGCATGTTCATTCTAGAACCTTCCGCCCCAACCAGGTCTATCCGTTCCAAAATAAAGAGTGAGTTTCCCATCAAGGTTTTCTGCAACTGGCTACATTTTAGTTGATGGGAAAATCTGTAGGAATTACCGTCTCTGGTTCTAACTTTATTCAGTGGTCAGCAGTGGTTCTTATCTTTTAATGTACAGAATAACAAAAATTACTGATGTGTTCTGTGTGGCACCCTGGTCTCTTAAAGCAGATGGGGGCCAGGGGGGTGGGGTTGAGTGAGGATTAGGCATCCCTTCTGTTGTGGGTAATTGTAAAATATTTCGTTTTCTGGAGGGTCAGGGGGATGCTGTGGTAACATACTGATACAACTGTGTAGGGAACTGGTTCTGGAAAAGATGGCAAAGGTTCTCAAGGTGGAATTGGCTGGTGTGAGCAGGCGTTCCATAAACACTGACTGAAACACCGTGGAGTGGACTGACTGGTGGGCGTGGGTGTGGCTGGGAGGGGACCCCAGTACAGACATTCCTCTCCTGGCCAGAGAGGTGATGGGCTGTGATAACAATGGCAGCCACTGTCCAGACAGTTTGTTTGGAAAGAAACTTTATTATTCCTCAAGCCTTAGGTCTGTCGGCTGCTGCCCAGAGTTTACAAATCCTGCAGGCAGTTGTTGTGCCTTCTTTGTTTATGAAAACCACACCGCAGTACCATCCTTTACTGACATGGCAGCTCATTCAGGGGGGTCCCTCTTAGCTTGTGCAAGAGGGATGAGGAGTTGGATCATTGACTGGAAACGGTAAATAAAATGAAGAGCCATTTTTAAAAAAACTAATACATACATACTATAAACATTTTCCTTGAACTTAAAATATAAAACTGTGTATTGGTTCAGGAATCACTTGATGCAGGAGGGGAAAACTCTTTTCTTTAAATCTGGCTCTGATATTGGAGTTGTCTTTCACAAACCACATTTATACAATTCCCCGTTTTGGGTTCCTTTAAAGTTATAGCTACATTAGAGCAAGAACTTAAAGATGCTCGTAGAATACTCTGAGAGCAGAGGCCTCCAGGTTGTAATTGTCGTTTTTTTCCCTTGAGTCTTACAGTTCTCTCATTCACACGCAGTATAACAATATTTTTAGGAGCTCCCTTTTGGCAAGCCTTTGCAAAGCAGCCATCTTCATTTTCCTAAAAACAATTCCTTCCTTTTGCACTCATCTTTCATGGCTTCACATAATATTTAGTTAAATTGTGTAAATGTATTAAGTCCAACAGGTCACATACAGGTGTCAAATCAAAAACAACTGATTCTTAAAAGATCCATGCACCCCAATGTTCATAGCAGCACTATTTACAATAGCCAAGATATGGAAACCATGAAAGTGCCCACCAGTGATTGGATTAAGAAGATGTGATATATATTTATATATATGTATCTATATATCTATGTCTAGATATATAGATATAGATATATGATGGAATATTACTCAGCCATAAAAAATAATGAAATACCACCATATGCAGCAATGTGGATGGACCTAGAGAATATCACATCTAGTGAAATAAGTCAGATAGAGAAAGACAAATACTGTATGATATCACTTATATGTGGAATCTAAAAAATAATACAAATGAATGTGTATGCAAAACAGAAACAGACTCACAGACATAGAAGACAAACTTGTCATTTTACCAAATGGGAGAGGGAAGTGGGGAGGGACAAATCAGGGTGTGGGATTAAGAGATACACACTACTATATATAAAATAGATAAGCACAGGGAATATATAGTATAGTACAGGGAATTATACCCATTATCTTGTAATAACCTATAATGGAATATAATCGGCCAAAATTCTGGATCACTGTGCTGTATACATGAAACTAATACTGTAAATTAAGTACACTGCAGTTAAAAAAATCAATTCGTGGTGAATTTACAACTCAACCAGTCAGAGCAGGGGGAGGCCTGCTCTTGGTTGATCCTTGGTGTTGGTGGAAAGGAGCAGAGAGGCTTACAGAGGGTGGGAGTGACCACTCATCTGCAGAATTTGTAGGTGGGGGTCATTAAGCAGCTTCCACTCTAGTATATTTGTACCATGCAGAGTGCAATGTGACAGTCCCTAGTTGGGAAAAAAAGAGAGAAGTCCAGTCGCTGCTAAATGTTATGTGCAGTGGAGACAATTAGCACATTGGAAGAGAGGTCACTTCTGGCTGAAATGAGCAAATGGAAGGCAGTTGTTATGGGATGAATTGTGTCCCCCCCAAATTCATATGTTGAAGTCCTAACCCCTAGTGCCTCAGACTGTAACTGTATTTGGAGATAGGTCTGTAAAGGTAATTAAATTAAAATGAGTGGGCCCTAATCCTGGTCTTTTTATAAGAAGAGGACATTTGGACACAGACATGGACAGAGGGAGGACGATGTGAAGACACAGGGAGAAAATGGCATCTATAAGGCAAGGAGAGAGGCCTGGCACGGATCCTTCCCTCACAGCCTCCGGAAGGAACCAACTCTGCTGACACGTTGTTCTCAGACTTACAACCTCCAGAATATCTGTTATTTAAGCCACCCAGTCTGTGGGACTTTGTATGGCAACCCTCACAAACGAATACAGAAAGCTCTATGGAGGAGGGAATATATGATGTGGGCTTGAAAGGATGGTTAGGTTAGCAGTAGATCAAGGTTAGAGGAAGGAACTTCCAGGCGGATGGAAGAGCAAGGCTTAAAGGTGGGTACGTATTTGAGATCTAGTAAGAAGACTTGTTTGGCTGGAGGAGGGCTACTGTAGGGCAGTAGTAGAAGAATAGGCTAGAAGAGGTAGGTCAGAACCTTGGGCCTTAAGGGCCACCTGTGGGCCGTGGGGACTCACTGAAGGCTTTGGAACAGTGCCATGATCAAAGCAGCATTTTAGAGATGTTAGCTAGTCTGGAGTTGTCAGAGCAGGCTGCTCGGCACCTGCCAAAGTCCCTTGTGGCTGTCATCTGTATGAGTGTGACCAGCTTCCAGGCGTGGCTGATGATGCTCCTTGGATACTACCTAACTCATGAGGGAGGACCTAGACTTTAATTCATCTTTGGGTTTATGTGATGCTTCTCACATTGAGGTGTTGAAATTGAAACAGCATTTTACCTTGCATGTGGGTCTTAAAAGCCGGTTTATCTGTATATGGTAATTCCTGGAAAGCCTATAAAATCATTGGTGCTTAATATTTGTGAATAAATGCAGTAATGAGCATGCCCATGGTTTTTGATAATGCTTGTAGCCTGCTGCGTTAGAATAGGTTTCTCAGGCCTCCATCCACACTAGCTATTCTAGAGCCTCATGAAATTTTAGAAAATGATTACCCAGAAAGGCTGTTAAGTACAAGGCCCCAAAAGGAAAGATTCTGGGATAAGTACTGGGTATATCTATTTATAAAATGTTCCAAAGATGATTGTGACATGTAGCTAGGGTTGAAAAATCACTGATTACATTCAACTTTTCAAACTTTTATAACAGCTTTAAGAGCAAGGTTAAATTTGATATCAAAGAATTTTAATCCTTATGCTTCTAATTTTATCAAACTTTATTAGCTTATCTAGAAAAAGTCTTTGCCAATCCAGGATCCAAATAAGTGACTTCAAAGCAGCCACTTCTGCTTTCCACTCCAATTTAAAGAGATCCCCTGCTCTTTCTCTGGACTCCCTCAAACCAAACAAACAAAACAAAACCACCTGAACAAAAGACAGAAAATCTATTTACCTAAACAAGTCCCTGCCCAGAACCACCCCCAGCTAACCTCCATTAAGCTGAAATACCAAACTCTTTATAAAAACCTAGCAGATACATTGTCCATAAACTGTAATGAAACTTTATTTTTCTATAACTCAACTTGGTTTCTATTTCAAGCTCCTATTCCATAGGAGGCAAATCTTAGTTTTAGTCAATGAAGAGTATTTTCTGTCTCCTTTCCAGGGGCTGCACAAAGTTATTGGGAATTTAAATGGTAGAGGGGCACAGGGGTGGATGGTCAGCAGGAAGGTTGTCTATCTAACTTGAGTCATCATCGGTTCCTGCTGGCATCACTGAAATGTCCTCATTCATGTCTGATCCTTGCTGCTATGTCACCCTCATACCCGCTGCAAGGTTTTAGACACCTACTAATTTTCATGTATCTCCCAGGCACAAGGTGAGTCTGCTGCTTCCACCAACCCTGGGCAGGGGTGAGCTATGCGGCTGCCTCTGGCAGACGTATGTTGATACATGAGGCAGCCATTTCTACTCTGGGTTCTTGCCACTCCCCACACTCTGCCCAGGAAAGACGGATGGGTTTCGTCTATTTCACTGTGTTTTCCGTTGCAGTTGCCCCTCCCTCAAGGCCCCCAGCATCTACTCCTCACTGTCCCTTCCTCTGCTCTAGGGAATCTCTTCTAATCTCCGGGGCAGCAAGCCTTGCATTTACATAGTCAAGCATTCCCACAAACCTGTTGTTTTGTTTCTGCACTAGCATCCTTTCAGTTTTCCTTTGGGCTTTTGAACAAATCAGAGAAAATGCCTTGTTTTCCTCTTTAGGCACCATCACTTGTTCTCTGAGGCAATACACACCCAGCTGAAAGCATCAGGGTGATGCTAAGGAGTAATGCAAATAGAAAATTAAGCTTTCTCTGAAATTCGTTTGATTTGGCCTTGACTGAAATTGTGACCAAAGCCAGAGGATCATAAGCTTCAGTGATCAGTTTAATGAAGAACTGTCAAGAATGTTGGCACAGGACTTGGTGAATACAAAACACTCAGTTAGCCAGAACCTCTTAATATATAATAACTGGAAAATGTAAGATGTTTACTTTAAACACACTAAGAATATAAACAGCAAGGTTAGGGTAAAGGTCTTTTTCCCCCCATGTTTATATTTATTCTGTATCTTGTTATCATTAAATCATTCTCTGACTAGTTTGCAAGAATTTCCTTGGAGAAATACTGACTCTAAACTTTATTGTTATGTTCTATGGACTACATACATCCTTAATCTCAGAGACATGGTTGCTTGGAACGGGAAATTGCATTTACTCACCCTAAGTTTGTGAAAGGAAATTAAATTTGATGGAATGTTTATTGCTGGAAATCAAGTTCAGTCACCTGAAGTTGTAACGTACATACCAGCTCTGCGACCTCTCTAACTTCATTCTGGTACTTTATTCTTATATAAGGGCCTTGACTTCATTTAGTTAAGAAGCATCAAGCCCTTTACTTAGGTTTCTCCCTATAACCTGTTTGAAGAACTCCAAGACCCTAACAGAAGTAGTTTTAAAGAGCAACATGAATTTTTCTCCACTCGTGAAAAAAAGGAAATACCAAGGGAAAAAGCCATTGATTAATACTTGCTACTACTGGTACTATTATTCTGCCACAGAATTTTAAACGTCTATCTAATATGTGTTAGTGGCAAATACACAACTTCAGAGTGATATCATCCAAGGAGACATAGATCAGAGAAAAGTCAAGAAATTAGGACAGAGATATATTCAGTTTCTCAGGTCAAGTGCCCAATCTATCTTGGTACCCAATGTGCTACTACCATAGGAGAAATTAACTTGGTACAATTCATTCACATGAATGCCTTGGTTATGTATACTTCCTTTGTCTCCCCATTAGTATGTATTAGGGGAGAGACTTTGTCTATTTGTTGTATCCCCAGGACATCCTACTAGGCAGTTAATAAATATTTGTTGAAATTTTAAAAATGAATAGGGCTTCCCTGGTGGTGCAGTGGTTGAGAGTCCGCCTGCCAATGCAGGGGATGTGGGTTCGTGCCCCAGTCCGGGAGGATCCCACATGCTGTGGAGCGGCTGGGCCTGTGAGCCATGGCCGCTGAGCCTGCGCGTCCGGAGCCTGTGCTCCGCAATGGGAGAGACCACAGCAGTGAGAGGCCCACATACCGCAGATAAATAAATAAATAAATAAATTTTTTTTAAAAAGATTAAATGAATGGATTCTCCTAGGGTTCTGGATCGACTTACTTGCTCTGTGCCCATTTTTGATTCAGTGGGCTCACTCCCTCTGTCTGGTGGGATACTCTTGCATATTTGCAAATGGGTGTTTTCCTATGAGTAGCTGATGTAGTTTTGTTGTGTGGATGGTCAATGAGTTATGTAGGTGGGTTCTGGAGAAAAGAAGCAAAAACCCCTATTCACTTTCATTCCTCTTGTAGTGTATCCGCAAGGAGTCCAACAGTATATACAAAAGCAGTTACAGCTTCTGGGGCATTCTATGCTGAAATGTGCAGAATTTAATAAAACCAAACCAAGCAAACAAAAAAACTTCCTATTTTCCAATTTTGTGGTGGTGTAAAGTACTTAGCATTTTGCTTGGCACATTGTAGGTCCTCACTGAGAGTTAGTTATTATCATTACAAACCATAGAGGCTCTTGTTGTTTGGAGGTTTCTCTTGACTAGAGGAGGCACTTTGCAAGTGATAGGTCACCCAATCTAGAAAGCTAGAGCTAAAAGGAATGAGCCAATCACCCCCATTTTATGGATGAGGACATTGAGGCCCCAGGAAGTTAAATGGCTTAGACAAAATTATACAGGTAAACTGGAAGGCCTGAGATGAATTCCCCTGGCCCTGAGCCTACTGTGATTTCTACCAGCCCAGGTCCGGAACTTACCAGACAGGTAGAGCCTATAGGTGTGTCTGAGCAAGGCTTCTGGCACCGCTCTTGTCATCTACAGACCCCCAGAGAAGAGCAAGGTGTGTTAAACGTCTTAAAGGAAGAGAGAAACATCCATGAGAACCAGAGAAAACTCCACATCCATTTGGGGCTCAATTTTAAAGCCTGAATAAAAGTATAGCCTTTTGCAATAATTTAATTTTGATCAGGTAAGGTAGGAACAATTGATTTAGATGAATGAATTGCCAAAGGTCTGTTTTGTCTGTAAATTAAAATACAAGTCATCATGTAATGAAACCCAAAGTAATGTTCCCCTGTTCCGTTTTCTTTTTTCCTGAAAACATGGGTGACAGAGATCTTCACATCCAGCATTACTTCTGGGGAAAACTTAAATTAAGCTATTTCCCCTCACCTCTGTAGATCTGATCTAAAGAAATTGAGGGCTATGGAGATTATGTCCTGACGTTGATTTTTCTTCCACTGCTCCCACTGTGGTTCATTCAGTTTAATGTGATTCTATTTAAGTTTTGGATACTCATTAGTCAATCTCTATTTATAAGCCAGTGTCTTTTCAGAATATTCTTTAACATCAAGGGAACTTAAAATGTTATATTGTCTTTGGTCTTTTACCTTAGGATTTAGAGTTCAATTTAGAGTTTTTCTTTTCAAGATATGTGATTGGTCCTAACCTGACTCCTCATGGGTATGGAGTAAACTGAGATGGAGCTAGCAAATGGAACTTGTCTCTAACATTTTAGGGGACAGCAACACCTCAGAAGAGTAGATGCCAAGTTCAGAGAACTTTAGACAGGGCATGGTTAGACAGGGCATGGTTAGAAGATCATGGTAAGACGGGCTCTTGAGTGTTTTGAATTTTTAATTATTCTTTTTTTTAATTCTTTTTCAAATTCTTTTCCTATTTAGTTTGTTACATAATATCAAGCAGAGTTCCCTGTGCTATACAGTAGGTCCTTGTTGGTTATCCATTTTAAATATAGCAGTGTGTACATGAGACTCACACAGATGGTTAGTTTAGAATAATTTGCCTCGACTGTTAGATGAACTTTTTGTAAAAAGGGAAATAAATTTACTTTTGCTCACCAAACTTCCAAGTGGTTCAGTTTTGGCCATACAATAATTTGATCATGAAGTCACATATGACAAATGGATTTCCAGGTGGAATTTCTTGAAAACAATGGCTAAAAATCTCCAGCTGTTAACTAATGCCAGGAAATGCTATAGTAATTGACGAATACCTTGTCTGATGCCCTGTAATGATCTGTAGAGCAAATCACTAAGTCTTCTGTTGTTGTTGTTGTTGTTTTTTTGGTCTTACAAACTGTCAACGATGTTAGGGAAACATATGCTTCCTATTGTTTTCTTCATCTTTTAAAACTTTGGTGTAAGTGTAAAAATAATGACTGTCACAAAAAATGGCAGAAGAACCCTAGGATTTTATTTTATATTTTAAGAGGAGATCCTTGATTTCCCAG
The DNA here is from genome assembly GCF_025265405.1 of Mesoplodon densirostris. Taxonomy (NCBI): domain Eukaryota; kingdom Metazoa; phylum Chordata; class Mammalia; order Artiodactyla; family Ziphiidae; genus Mesoplodon; species Mesoplodon densirostris. The sequence goes on from NC_082665.1 coordinate 82,242,038, forward strand.
ACTCTATCAGATTCCAATTTCTGCATCTGTATTATGCTTGGGAGGTCTCATTATTGCAAAAATGACTGTTGGGTTTCCTTTGAAATTGGGTTCTATGAATCTTTCTAATCAGTTCTTTTTTTGACATTGCAAATATTAAAAGGCCTCTATATTATCAGGAAAGGGAACTCCAATGTTTCTTTTAAGCTGTATCTTTTTTGTTGTTAGAAGCACCTGCAAATGGACTATTATTTTTTATAGTCTACCTTTCAATTTATTTCCTAACAGTTAATATAAAATATTTGTGAAATATTGCTGATGCTTTTCTAAGACAGATTGCTTATTAAGTAACTTCTCCTTTAACACACAACTTTTGGATCCTTAAAAAAACAAGCAAAACCATGAACAATGTCTGAGAAAGATGGCCTTAAGGATCAATACCAGTGATCATTAAAATAAGCCTAGTCTGCAGTAGTCACAACATTTTCCAAATAGAATATATTTGCAGTAGAAGGATAGAAGTGGCCTTAATTTTCATTCAGCAGATATTTACCAAGGGCCTGTCACTCAAAAGGGACTGGGAAGAATTGAAGAACATATGTCATTGAGAACATTGCTTCTGAGCATCTCAAAGTGGGGTCTACAGAACATCTGCAATGAACCTTCATTAGAAATGCAGATCAGATGGCCCCACCCAGATCTACTGAATCAGAACATCTGGGGTGAAGCCCAAGATTTAGTTATAGTCATATGCATTACAATTTTAGAATGATTAAGCTAGGGGCTCACATTTTCTACATGGGGAAGCAGACTTGTGGGCAAATAATGCAAATTCTTGAAAGGCAGGCAAATGAACTGAGTTGTAAAAAAGTTAGAAAAACTTTTAGGACAGAACAACTCAAGAGGAGAAGAAAGCATGGTTCTACATAAACCCTTCTTAGGGGGCGATGAAAGGTGAGCCTTTATCCTTGAAGCACGTTGTGTAAGCACGTTGTCAAGGTCAGTATTAAGCTGCGTGGGCAGATAGAGATCTGGTTTCTTAAGCCAGTAGTAGCTGTGTGATTGTTGGTGCAATAATTCCTCAGGGCCTCAGCTTCATTCCTTGTGAGTGAAGTTCTCCATGATCCCTCTGCTGCATTTCAGCTCTGAGACTGATTTGATTTGTGAGCGTCAGTGTCTTATCTAATTGCATGGCTATTTAGACAAGCAAGTCTAGAATCTCACTGGCCTTAGGCCTCTCCTGTAATCTAGTCAGGAATTGAAATGTCAGCATCTGTGTCCCCTCTGGATGGCACAGTGGTTAAGAGAACAAGCTTTAGAACCAGATAATCCAGTGTCAGCTCCACTCTGTCACTCACAAGCTGTGAGACCTGGAACAATCAGGATAATAATGCCCATCTCATTGTCCTGTTGAGAGTACTAAATATTGTTTGTAAGATGCCAGCTCTGTGCCTGTTATATACTGTTAAAAAATGACTAAAGAATACCATTTAGGTGATACAAACAAATTTTAACCCTTCCTGAAGCAGACAGGCTCTGTTTTAAGAACTGAAAAATGGAGCAGAAGGAGGGAAACTTTTATAGGATGAACAATAAAAAAAAGTAAGAGTGGTGATCATTTTGTCATGTGTAGAAATATTGAATTGCTATGCTATATACCTGGAACTCACATAGTGTTGTAGGTCAATTATACTTTAATTAAAGGAAAAAAAACAATAAAGAACAAAAAAGAGAAGAGTAGGAAATACCTGATTGGCTGGAGCCACAAAGTCACCTTTGTTTGGGGTGTGAAGGAAGAAGGAAATTAAAAAAAGAGCCCAGAGCTGGCTTGGTGTCTGGGGAATGGCTGACTGGATGTATCGGGTTTCTGGTCAAGCAGAGTATGTACAGGGACACTACAGATATCTACGTTTCGATTTGCTGACGTGGCTCCCCCAGCAGGAGCGGCTCCATCTTGGGCCTAGAAGGTTTTATAGTTCTTCTATATGAACTTCTATCTTAATCAGAGGAGTGCCATGTTCAATGAGGAAGGGCCACCATTTATGTCAATCACAATTTTAAAAAACATACTTTGTAATCCATTGCAGGGACATACTTCAAATATTTGACATCTGGAGTGGATAACAAGGGCTTAATTTCCAAAATATATAAACAGCTCATACAGCTCAATATAAAGAAAAAAAAAACCCAATCAAAACATGGGCAGAAGACCTAAACAGACATTTCTCCAAAGAAGACATACAGATGGCCAAAAAGCAAATGAAAAGATGCTCAACATCACTAATTATTAGAGAAATGCAAATCAAAACTACAACGAGGTACCACTTCACACAAGTCAGAATGGCCATCATCAAAAAGTCTACAATAACAAATGCTGGAGAAGGTGTGGAGAAAAGGTAACTGTCCTACACTGTTGATGGGAATGTAAATTGGTACAGCCACTATGGAGAATGATATGGAGATTCCTTTAAAAACTAAAAATAGAGCTACCATATGATCCAGCAATCCCACTCCTGGGTGTATATCCAGAAGAGATGAAAACTCTCATTCAAAAAGGTACACGGGGCTTCCCTGGGTGGTGCAGTTGTTGAGAGTCCGCCTGCCGATGCAAGGGACACGGGTTCGTGCCCCAGTCCGGGAAGATCCCACATGCCGTGGAGCGGCTGGGCCCGTGAGCCATGGCCGCTGAGCCTGCACGTCTGGAGCCTGTGCTCCGCAACGGGAGAGGCCACAACAGTGAGAGGCCCGCATACTGCAAAAAAAAAAAAAAAAAAAAAAGATACATGCACCCCAATGTTCATAGCAACACTATTTACAATAGCCAAGACATGGAAACAACCTAAATGTCCATTAACAGAAGAATGGATAAAGAAGATGTGGTACACATATACAATGGAATATTATTCAGCCTTAAAAAAGAATGAAATAATGCCATTTGCAGCAACATGTGTGGACCTAGAGATGATCATACTAAGTTAAGTAAGTCAGACAAAGACAAATATTGTATGATATCACTTATATGTGGAATAAAAAAAATGATAAAAGTGAACTTATTTACAAAACAGAAACAGACTCACAGACATAGAATACAAACTTATGGTTACCAAAGGGGAAAGAATACATTAGGAGTTTGGGATTAACAGATATTAATACATACTACTATATATAAAATAGATAAACAACAAGGACCTACTGTATATAGCTCAGGGAACTATATTCAATAACTTGTAATAACCTATAGTGGAAAATAATATGAAAAAGAATATATATATATATATATATATATATATATATATATATATAACTGAATCACTTTGCTGTACATGAGAAACCAACCCAACATTGTAAATGAACTATACTTCAGTAAAAAAATTTTAAAACCCAAATAATTAACAATTTGAAAAAGGAGAGCGAATTGCAATTTTAAAGATATTCAAATTCAGTAAACTATTTCACGTCTCACTAAAACGTGTACTTGCCAAACAAAACTATTACACCTCCAGTTCACAGTTTTCTTGTTTTTAAATTTGAAATATAAAACCTCCAAGCTGTTACACAGAAGTGACAGAATTCAAGATGTAATTCAACATCTTTGTTTCTTTGTTTTTATAATCACTCAGCGGCTATTGTTTATTTTGAATTTATTGTTTAAATGCAGGAAGAGGTGGTACCACCAGGTCTGAGGGCAAAACCTGCACCAAAATTAACTGCTTCAGCAATTTTGAAGGTTGCAAACTTGTTCTAGAACAAAATCCTGTGTTTGAGTCCACGTGGGTTGGGCGTGGAGGTGAGGCCTATTGTATAACTGGGAATTCTTCAAATTAACTTCTATATAGAATACAATGTTAGAGGATAAGTAAGTTAAAAACTGAGATACTATGAAGCTTACATATATATTATTAAAACCCGATAGTAACACAATAGTTCTCTAGAACTTAGATGAATAAGAGATTTTTTTGGGGGAAAGACACTGACATTGTTTAGAATTGTTGGCACATGTTGATGATAAAAAGCAGATCAACTTTCAGTCAGCTTTATTATTGTTTTTAAATTCTCTACAGACCACACACACCCCTACTGTCTGAGCCTGGTCTGTGCTTGACATATCATTGATCCAGTTGAATCTTTCACCTATGAGTTTCCAGAATGCTCTGAATTCCTAGCACCCAGCACTGCCCTTTCCAAATAGTAGGTACAAAATAATTATTTGTGGACTTAAGAATGCCGGTAACACTACATTTCCCTATGCTTATTATTTTTAAAATGCCCAAGAGCAAGTATTATTTCCTACCTTTTATAATCAAGCTTTGAGAAATTATATAACCTGTTCAAATTCACACAGCTTGTTAGGGGCAGAGCTGTGATTCAAACCCAGGGCTCTCTGGCTCCTGTGCATTCAGCACGAGGCCCATGTACACAGCTTCTCATCTGTGCCATAATTTGTTGACACCTGACTACTGACTTTAAAATTTATAATGCATAATTAAAGAAGTAACCTTTGTGGATACTACTTAAGCTTGTTTTCATCGGAAATGCAAGTTGCAAAAATATTTGGCACTGGTGGCTGTCACATTCATTAGGAGCCTTAAACCCATCTGCAGCTCTATTGATATTCATCAGCCCTGCTAAATCATTTACACCATCAGGAAATTAGTCTAGAATGACACTCCTTTTCAGAGAAAGGAACCAGGAAGATCCAGAGAGGCAATATGCCGAACCCTGATGGGAGGTGAATAATAGCAGGTAACCGCTCCAGGCCCAACTGCCAGGGGGACCCAGGAGCCACTGTCATCCATAGGTTGGAGAAATAAAAACCCAGCCGCGGTGGGATTTTCATTCATATGGCAACACAATCCAGCGCCTGGCAAGTCACCGAGGCTGACCAGCCAACCATCTGTTTCAAAGCCTCCGGCATTTTCCCATTCATGTAGCCATTTAATCTGCCCTTGGCAGGGTTGAAAATAAAATTCGAGGGACTCGCTGAGAAATGCATGGCTCAGAAAAGCCCTGAGGTGAACTCAGGCCTAGCACACCAGGACCACTGCAGGAAGCAAGCAGCACTGAGGCCCTCTTGGCCCACAGCTTTTTCTGATCAGAAATTATCCCACAATCTGTCACTAGGGGGAGCCCCCCACAAGACACAGCTAGCCTGCAGCCACAAGGAGGAGATGGCTCTGGGGACTTCACTGAACTTCTGTAACTCAGTAATTTGTTTTTCTTTCTTTCCTGTTGTGGTGATTGGGCGGGGAAGGGAGGTTTGAACCTTTTCTTGCTTTGGCTAGAAGTGGCACCAAGAAGAGGAAATCAACTTGAAGGGCTGAGTTGTCTTACCACATCTTTTATTTGAGGGCTCAAGAGTCGAGGGAGCACCAGGTTGGAAATTTAGAGTGTGACATTTATTTTACAATTCCCATTCATCAACCAAACATTTTTTTTTCTTTTAAAAAAATTCAAAAAAATTAAAATATGTATAGAAATGCTCAGTTACCCTTAAATTTCCTTGTAGCAGATTTCAAACCCTCATGCCTCCTTATATGTGGAATAAAAAAAAAAATGATACAAGTGAACTTATTTACAAAACAGACTAACAAACAAACAGAAACAAACAAATCAAAAGGTTAAACTTTTTAAAAAGTTCTCTGAAGTCATTGGCTGTAGATCCTGGGGAGCATCCCTATGACCTAGGATCTTTAAAAAAATATATAGAAACGGTTCAGTGAATTTGAGTTGAGGTCTGAGAAGCTATATTAGAAAAATACACAAACTAGGTGATTCTAATGATGAGCCAGCTTTCAGAACAACTGTTTGGGAACAGCCCCATAACATGATTTTATCTGCCTAAAGCATCAGAGGCTCTGGATTCCAGTTTGCTGATGACAAATAAATGAGGCACTTGGTTCTCCTAATGAGGTTTTTTATTCCTGAACCTGTATTTCCCAGACTCGCCTGATTCACAAATTATCTAGGCATTGGTCTCAAACTTGACTGCACATTGCCATCACCTGGAGCTCTTTAAAAAGCCCCCATGCCTGGGGGCCACACCCAATGGCTCTGATTTTATTGGTTTGGGCTGGACCCTGGGCATTGGGATACTTTAAAGTTCCCATGAATCTAATGCACAGCACAGCCTGAGAGCCACTGATGGAGCGAGCCTGTTACAGCACAGATGCCCAGGCCCCGAGCTCGAACCACTGAATCAATACCTTTAGGGCAGAATCCAGGGCGTCTGAATTGTTAACGAGGGAGCCGTATGCCTAGCAAGTCTGTGAACAGAAAGAACCTCACATTTCTTTTCCCAGTAGACTGTGGCCCTTCCCTGTGCAGTTGTTTTACCAGAGCTGCAGCTGAGGCTGAGATGTGCAGAGTGGCCGTGAGGTGTGGGGCCAACCCCAAGGCTCCCTCCCTCCCTCTGCCACCCATACACACACATGTGGATGCTTCTATAAATCACCTCTAATACGCGGTTCCTATTCAGGAAGTGTTCTGACTGCTTACCCCTGTAATGATGGAGTGGAGGAAAGGTCTAATTTTGGAATGACTGTGGCTTCGGCAGCGCCGTGTTCCCTGCAAGTCTGAATTTCCTCAGCACAGTGGCTCCACCACCCCGCCTGCTCACCACAATTACACGGGCTGTTTGAGGCACGCTCTCCATCACAGCAAATTACTGGTGTGATCCGCTCGAGAACAAGGCTGGACAGCCTTGCTGATGGCAATCTTTGCAGAACCTTCTTGATAGCCAAGACAAAGTCAAGGTGGGAGGAAGAGCTTGCAGGTCAAGGCTACTGAATCAATTAACAAGATCTCTGCCTGACTTACGGCCTGAGTGAGACACAGGGGTTGTGAAAGCTGCTAGTACACAGACAGCATTATACCAGGGTGTGAGTTCTTGTCCCCTGGGTTTTACTGGCAAAGTACAATCAGGAAAGGGAATTAGGATTTGTGAAACCCTTTACTAGCGGTCACACTCTGCTAGGCCCCAATTGCAGGAAATTCACTCAACAGCCGGGTGAGGCATCATCGCTCTCATTCTCCAGGTGAGGAAACCGAAGCTCGGTTGATCTAGAATCGCACAGGACGGCAGAGACAGAGCAAGATTTCAGCCCAGGATGCTCTCTGTCTTGAAAGCCCTTGGCCTTCCCAGTATCTTAGGCCAGTTGAAATCCCACACACCCTGGAATCCAACTCCTCACAGGTCAGCTCCCGAAGAGCCGGGAGGCAGGGCACGGAGGTCAGTGCTGACATATTGGCAGTGAGAACCTGTGAATGGGCTGCAGGGTTCCCTTCCCAGAAGGACAGGACAGGAAGTGGAACTCCATCCCCTTTCATGAACACAGGGTGTGTCTTACCCCACATCTACGCTGCAGGTGGCTGTTTATCTCAAGCCTAAGGTGCAAGGCTTGGCTCAGTCAGTAGGACTGTGGGACCCTGTGCAAAACTGTATTACAGGCAGCTTTCAGCCCACTGAGGGATTGCCATCGAGACCATTCCACAGACATCATAATGTCGAAGAATTGCATTCCTCATATTAATAAACAACCCACATTCCTTTGAAAACATTGCCTCTGTGAGACACACCCTGAATTTGAACTGGGAGTGCAGGGCAAACTCATAGGCGCTATAAAAGTAAGGCTTTCTCGTCCCACAAGGCAAACTCATCCAGGGAATCTCACGGGGAAGGGCTGAGGAAGGAGGGCTGCACCTAGTAAAAGGCTCCTGCAGGTAGGGCTGGGGGTGTGGGGTGGAGGCCCAAGTGCGGGAAGGGTCCGGAGGTGGTGGCATGGCAGGGGTGTTGGAGACTCCAGACACACAACCCTCGTGGGATGAGAAGGGCTGGGGAAAGCGGAGACCTGACGTCCGGGCTCTACCAGTAGCAAGAAGGAGGCCATCGCTGTGGGCCTTGGGGTTCTCACCTGTAGCCTTCAGAATTATGTGGCTTCCTATGGGAAGAGAAAGGGAGAGGGAGCTGAGACAGATGAGGGCCCCTCTAGCAGTGGTTTGTTCTGGCTAAGAGTAGAGGGACAGATTTCCAGAAAGGAAAGGAGGGGCCACAGCCTCAAGGCAGCCCCTGCACATACTGCACCTGACCTTGTGAACTGGGGGTCGGGAGTGCTTGTTAGGAGAAGCAGTGGCCACTTATATGGCTCATTCCCAAGTGAGTGCTATTCACCTAGGAATTTGCAGGGACTGACTGTACTGAATATTAAGGGTTGTTCCTGGATTCTGAATAAACTGATGGGCTCGAGGGGCCTGATGTCAAAAAAAAAAATTCTGCAACCATTCCTAGGACCCTAAACCAAATTCTGAAATTAACCAACCAGTCAATGATGGGGTGCCTAATGGGGACAGGGGCAGTCCTTGTCAGGTATTGATGAATTCAGAGAGTCACTTTATATCAGAGAAGGATGAGTCATGAGCTCAGCCTTCCAAGAATGTCTGTGAAGAGGGAGGCTGGAGAGGGAGAATGCAATTATCTAATGCAATGGCAGCCTCAGTGAAGGATGACAAGAGGATAGGCAATAAAAGAAAGATACGGAGCATCTGATTAAGGGCCCAAATGTAAAAACAATAGTGATTGTTCTCTAGGGAGTCGAGAGGAAGCTTCCTTCTAGGGGAGTTGAAGTAAATAACCCCTGGGCCTCTCTCTCACTCTCTCTGGTCTGAGACCCCCACAGACTCACCACAAAGGAAGCCACAATGAATTTTAAATACAATATCAGATTTGCAGGAAGGATAGACACCAGCTCCAAGTCATGGGATTCAGGGGCCAAAGATTTTGGCTTTGACAAGTTAGGTAAAATATTTATCCTGAAGGAGGGTGTAACACCAGATGTCTTTCTGCTCGAGGGTACTCCAGGTAAAGCTGGTGACAGCTTCTTGTTGCATGAGGCGTCCCTGAGGGAGGAAAGAAAATGAAAGGGAGCTCTGCTAATCTTCCTGGTACCCTCTCAGCTCTGATACTCAGAAAACAGGCTTATTGCAGAAGCGGATCAGCATCCGTGAAGCAGCGTGAGTCACGGGAGTCTAGGGTTGTATCCAGGCCTCGGCTGCGCACAGACAGGCTGACGTGACTCCTTGCTGCCTCTTACAGGCCGGGGACTCATAACTTCTCCCCTGGGGCTGCAAGGACCAACGATGCACCCGAGGAGCCTGTTCCCTTATCTGTTGAGGGCTCAGAGGGTGGACCACGTTTCCCGTACATTCTGGGCCAGGAAGCCAAGGGCTCCTGCAAACTCAGTGGGAAGGACCTCAGGATATTCAAGGGCTAGCCGCCCCCCTCCCCGCCCATGGAGTAAGGCAGGGCAGATGGTCTTCGGCGGACACCAGGTAGGCTGCAGAAGGACCGTGGCTATTTTGATGAGGGATGGATTTGGATCCCCCTCACTGAGGCAGGAATGAGTTCTTTTGCTGGTGAGTGGGTCTGGCTGGCTGCCCAGTATCCCTTCTCTACGGTTTGCTTTCCGTAGGTAAATGCATATCCAGGAATGTGCCATGTTCCGGGAAAGTGTCCCTCAGGCCAAGCGTCAGCTGCAACATTCCCTGCAGATTTGAAGACTGAGACCTGGTTCCCACCATGTCAGAGGGGGCCAGTTGAGGGTGTGCTCTCAGCTGGCATCAAAAGCTCCTGGCACCGCCATCCACAGATTATTTTAAGTCTGAGACAGAGATTTGAGAAAGAGGTTTCTTTATTTGATAAAGATGTTGATGATGATGATAATTGTCCTTGAAAACAATCTTCCAGAGGGTCATAGGTTTATTTTTTCTGTGGTTTGGGATCAAACAGAGAGAAAAGACATCTGACCAATAGCTGCCCCCTCACGGAGTCAGCCTCACCCACGCTGTCTGTGAACGTAGGCCCCAGAGGGCCTGGGGGGTGGGTGACTCCTGCTTCCGAGGGCCTGTTCTCTTGACTCGTGTTTTTCTTTCCCACAGTCCCGAATCTGTCCTCCAGGGTTATCAGTGAGGGAAAAGGATTGGGAATAAGACTAAAACTGACCATAGGACTATGTCTGGTGCTTGCTTTTTCTGAGACTGGAACTGAATTTTAGACTGTGAGGTCCCCAGACCCCACCATCGTGCAGAAGACACAGTGAGAACTGGGGATGTGAAATGCCTTACCCAAGAGCACCGCAGGGATCTGCAGAGTCTGGGGTCCCAACACGTGACTCCCAGCTCGGTGTCCAGTGTCACAGCTCTCTTTATTTGACTCTATTGGATAGAAACAGGAGGAGGAGGGATTTAAGATAATCACTGACTGTCATTTTTTTCAGACCTAGAATCCCAACATTCTAAAGGGGGACACTGACACTCTTTCCAGGTGAAAATCAACCAATACATACATGTGAAGGCGGACATTTTGGCTTTAGGTGTTTCCTACCCCAGTCCCATTCATGAGCCAGATTAGAATCCTTGAACATCTACCCAAGCATCATAGGCATTGTAAGAGAGCCTCTCAAAAGACTCATTTCCCTATCTCATAGCCATATTGGGGCTGGGGAAGACCAAGAGAGAGGAGAGGCTGGTCAGGCAGCTGGGAGGGGAGACAGAGGGACTGGCCTCTCCTGAAGCCCCTCTCCATCCCCTCACGAAGTGACTTGTCCAACCAGCCATGTCTCAGGCTGCACCCAGCAACCACAAGCCTGGGGAAAGGAGAGGAGGGGTCTCCTGAGACAGGCTGTCCTCAGACCAGGAGCTGGTTTTATACTCTAATCCTCGTTGCATTTGGAGAGGTCAGTGGTGGTGCTCTACAAACCATCATCCAAACTTGGCCTCTGGGAAGGACTATGAATCACAATCTTAGGGGGAATGAACTTGGATTTTCATTAAATTTCTCCTGGGGGGCATTGGGCAATGGGCACGTGAGTTCATATGCTGATGCTGGGGACTCCCACTGTTCCATCTGAGTAAAAGCCACACTTCAGAGGAGAAAACATGGAGGGTAATGGTGTCTACACCCCTGAGTCGTCTTGTTCAGTCCACACCAGATCCATCTGCTTACCTGTCATTTAGACGCCATCACTGCCACCTGACTGGCCACCCATCCCCTGATTTTCCTCTCTCTGTCCTTCTTTACACAAGGGCCAATTTTATCCTAACCCCATCCAAAGACTTCGGGGTGGATCTCCATTGCTCATCAATTCAAACAAACTCTTGTCTCCGAATTGCAGGATCTCCATCCCATAGGCCCACCACTCCCTTCACAGGTCTGCCCTCCTGCCAAGACATATTTCTTAGAGTTTCCCAAACTTAACACCTTCTCTCCTGAGCTTTCTCACCTCCCTGCTTTTTTTTTCAGATTAGCCCCCTCACCTAGAATGCCACCCTGCTCTCCCCACGAATCTCTACCTGCCAAAATCCAGCCATCAAATGTCACCCCAAATGTCACTCAAAGTCCACCACTTTCATTCTCCAGATGCTGGTATGAGGAGGATGTTGGTGTGTAGCACTTATTATAACTTATGAGGTCATGTGTTACGTGTATGGGTTTTTCTGTTGAACCCTCAAACCTACCCTACAAGGCAGGTGGTGTTACTATCCCCGTTGTACAAAGAAAAAGAAAAATGCTAAGATGCAAGGAAGTGACATGATACTCCACTCTACCTTGTATTGTAGTAATTCGTATCCCTTTTGCATCTTTCCTCATAGGTCTTAGAGCAGGAGGAGGGTACTAATCAGCTTCTTCTGCTCCGCCTTGACTAGCGAACTGCCTGATGCATGGTACCAACTCAGTACAGTGGGTGTCATTTCAGATGGGTGCAGGAATTCAGCTGTTCTGATTTTTTTTTTTTTTTTTTTTTGCAATTGGCTATTCTTCTCATCTGGTGGCTAGTTTTTAAATTTTTAGCTCAGGTATGAGGTGAACAAAGGTGGCCCATCTGCTCTTGCAGACGTAAGCGTCATATAGGTTCCTGAGGGAGACAGGAGAGAGGGGAGGGAATCTGTTTTTCTCCTTATGGGATGGAGCTTCCCTCCGTGTGTCTATCTGTGACCCAGGACAGCACATAACTGAGTGGCTCCAGTCCCTCCAGCCTAGGTAGGACTGGCCACCATTCTGATGGGGGTGAACTCTCAGAGGTTGGTTAGGAGGAAAGGAAGCCAAAGGTTGGAGTTGATAACTTTGATAACTTTGGGCATCACAGCATAAATACTAGAGACTGATAAAAGGACCATCGAGCAGAATAGAACTGATTAACTTTACCAGTGAGGTGAAAGGTCAAGCTCTCTGTGCCCCGCTGCCTACATCAGTTGTGGAGAGGATGGGGAACCACGGCTTCCCAGTGTGGAGCCTAGACCTCCTGTCCCCCATGGCAGTGGAATCAGCATTCCCAGAATCACACAGAGACCTAGACTCAAGCTTGGCATTGCCACTTATAAGCCAGGTGACCTCTGGCAAGGAACTTACTGGTTCTGAGTCCCAGGTTCCGCATCTGGGAACGTTATCCTGCATTGCAGGGCTGAGGTCAGGACTGGACGAGACTGTGTACACAGACCATGAGCACAGGCGTGGCCCCCACTGATCGGTTAACCCTGGCAGCTCAGTGAAGGGAGAAAATGGAGCTGCATCTCAAGCCCCAGGATCCCCAGTGAATCCACAAGGGACACTGCCCTACTTGCATGTGGTGCTTCTCTGCTCTGAAGGCCTGAAGCCCCAAGGTCCCAGACCCAGCTGGTCCCCTACCACCTAGCACTCCCCAGGAAGCTCTCCCTCTGCAAAAGGAAAGGGGAACTGGAAGGTGCATTATATTCCCACTGGATAGCCCCTTACATGGCTTTAAGGGGCAGGATATCACTCTTTTCCTGACACCCTATAATAAGAAATGATACACTTCGAAAGTTCTTTGATTTGATGTGTCCCTAGTACACATGAGCTAGAATTTTGGAGAACGTGGCTATAATATGGGGCTTGTGGATAATTACAATGCAGATGCCAGACATAATTCACCACCAGTCTATCCTCTTGGGTCTTCCACTTGTCCACCTTCATTCTTTCATGAAGCCTTTTTAAGGACGTTCTATTTCCTTTCTTATCTCCCTTCCCATCTCCTGAATTTAGGCAAAGAATAAATTCACTTTAAAAATTGCCCTAAGAAGCTCTGCTTTGATTGGTGTCTTTGAGCTCACCTAAAACCAAACCCTCACTGTACAGGTGAGAAAAATGGAGGTACAAAGAGATTAAGTAACATGCCCAGATAATTACAGAGGGCGGGTGGCAGATCCAGATGAGAGAACAGGCTCGGGTGTTCCCAGGGTACGATCTATCTTCACATTGGGGTTCCAATGATCCTGCATTCATGTCCATTTATGATTTCTCCCATATTCATATATCTCCTGTACTATTTTCTATCCAACGCTCTTTTTCTTTAAGTTGACTAGCATTTTTATTTAAATAACTCTATCTTAAAAGGGAAATTTTAGATCATCACCTAATGAAAAAGCAGTATCACTTACCACTGATAGAAAGTTAACTAAAGACAATGCAAAATAGAATTATGTGGAATTCTAACTAGATATTGCTGCCCAGGCAAAGAAAACCAGCTGGAACCTGTTCTCTTTGATTATAAAGGACAATTGGCAAGCTTCAGAGATATTCAAGACCTAGTAGGACTAGATGAAAACGGTTTCTGGACCTGATTCCAGTGTTACCTAATGCCATCTTTATATCATTGAGAAGAATTTTTCTGAAATAAAGTCAGTAGGATATTCTCATGCTTTGAGACCGTTGCAGTCCACAATGCTGTCACACCAGGTCCCTGTGACTCCTTTGAGGTCAGCCGACTCCCCCCTTCTCCTGCACAGCAAAACCTTTCAAGGAAATTACACTAAAAGAGCTTCAGGCACATTCTGTTTGGTTACCAGATGCCAAATGAATGCCCGACTGTCCTTCATTTTCACAGTAGACTACATGTTGAATTTAAGCATTAATTTTGGTAAATTTTCTTGTTCATCCCAGAAACAATGTCAAGATAAGTAAATTTTAGATAATAATGAATCAGGGAAGTTGATCTGAGCAGTAGAAAAATGCTGATTTAAATTGCCAATGTGCAGATACTTTTAGTTCTTGGAAGCCAAAGCCAACTGTGCCTGCCGGAAGTTAAACTCTCAGTAGGTTGTTATGATTGATGCAGGCATTAGTCATTAAAAAAGAAAAAAATCCTGAACTAAATCATTTGCATCCAAAGGATGACATCAGTCACACCTTGAGCTTGTTGTTTCAGAAATAGACCACTAGATGGGGCACTTGCAATTCAAAAATAAAAAAATCTCAGCCCTGGAGGTACAAGCATTTTACCAAAGGATCTATTGTACTTCTAAACTGTTCCTGTACACGAGCGAGGAGGCACCGCTTGCCCTGACAATGGTATTCTTTTCTTTCCTCCCAGACTTTGATATGCCTCTCCCTCTTTTCCTCAGGACAGGTCACTTCTCCCCACGGGCAGTTTCTCTGTATGAGTTCACCTTTTTAAACTTCTAGCGGGTCAGTATTCTATTCCTAGCCCTGGGATTGAATAGAAAAATATGTTCCTCAAGATGTGGTTTCTTTCTTCCCCCTACCTTGACACTACTCACTCCTGAGCACTAAGGCAATGTTTCCTGAAGTCCCATTCTTACTTGCTAATCCGATGGCGGAGCAAAAGCACCTTGATTTGGAGGACGTTCATTCTTCTCCAGAAATGACACCCCTCCTTTATTCTCCCCCGATGATGATAGCAATAAATCTTCTTTAAAGCTTTTCTTTTTAAAGAAAGTCCAGATCAATGGAGTAGTTGTTCTTGTACCAACTCTTTAATGGCCATAATGAGGTTTATGAGCCCAGTTCTCAGAGTGAGGACAGGAAATAGGAGTGACACATCAGAGCAATAAGGTCTAAACAATAGAATACACTGAGACCATTGCAGCAAATCGGTGAGCTTATTTGCAAGTTCTAATCCAGGGCTATACTTTCCCCAGATGGTTAATGGTGGTGGTGGGGTGTGTGTAAGAGAGAGAGAGAGAGAGAGAGAGAGAGAGAGAGAGAGAGAGAGAGAGAAGGGGCAGGGGTGGGGGGGAAGATAGCAGAACTGAAACATTGACTTATTCTCTGCACAAATAGGTATGTCAACAACATCAAGCACAAAAGAGCCTCTTTGTGTCTGGGGTTTCCTGGCTGCAGCCCCAGAACCTAAGAACCCAGAGCTCTATTCCCAGGTGGCCTCTCCTAATTTGCTAAATAACCTTGGGCAAGTCACTTAACCTTCCCAAACCTCAGCTTCTTTGGCTATAAAAGGAGGGTGCCAAGAGCTGTCTTTTCCCTGCTTCTGGGGGAAGTTGTGAGGATTAATAGTGAGAGAAAGGCAGTCAAGGGCCTAGAGTTTCTTTAAGAAAGGTGTTGCTTACCCTTGGATTGGAGTCACAAAAATAAAAGGAATAAATACACAACAACAATCCAGGTCAAGGCCATCAGGAGGGCCCTGTGTCCTTCGGGTTCCCACGTTTTCCTTTCCTCAAAGGGGGTTCGCAGGAACCAAACCAAACAAAAATACCTAATAATGCCTTTGTTTGACAAAATTCTCACTGGATTTTTATCTGATTGGTCTGTGTCCGTAGATGAAATGATTTTAAACATCCTGAAAGAACTGAAAGGAAAAATCGGTTCATCCCAAACAGACCGGCACTCCTGCCCAACCCTTCATCAGAGTGAAACACATTTCACCGCAGAGAGGAGCGAACTCCTCTGACAATTAGCCTTCTAGCTCAGTGGCAGTAATTATCACTATTAGCGGCTTTTCTTTCCCTCTTATGATGAAATATATATTCATGCCGCGGTGGCCCCAACCTGAGGACGGCTTGGGCAGAACCCCAAATGCAAGGAACAGATCAATTTTAACCTATTTTAAAACATTTGATCTAATTCAATATTTCTAGTTTTCAACGGCTTACAGCAAATAGATGAAAATAAATGTCTTGTCACATGTGGTGCTGTGAACGATGCCTTTTGGTTTTCAAAGACTTCTGAAAACAGGAGGAGAATCCTCTATTAGCTGTGCCTTATGCCTCAGGATCTTCCAGCTGTCATTGTTCAAAGGTCTAGTTTTTGGAGCCTTGAGGAATGACCAAGTGGATTATTTGCTCTAAAATGCTGTAAGAGATCTGCTTCTCCGAGTCTTTTGGCTGGAAAAATGGAAAGGGATGGGACGGAGGGGCAAGGAGCAGGTCCTCTCAAGAATATGTGGGTCGTATCTGCATTTCTGTGTATATTTTCAGGGTTAAAGATCTAATTCTGTATTTGAAGAGGGAGGAAGCACAATAACTAACCACGGATTGTGCTGCTGTTAGCTTTCTTTTCTGAGATCTAATTATTGAAGTGGCCCACTGCCTTCATTAAAGCCTTTCCTCCCTAAATAATTAATTTGCATTTATGCAAGTGTATTTGCCTTTTTCAAACCTTAACACATAATGCTGAGGACCCAGGCTGAGCAAACCCACTTTCAAGCGTATAAATAATTGCCTTGGAATAATGAACAAGTGTCCTTGGTAAAGGAAGGCTAAACTTAATATACCATATTAATTCAAAGCAGATACCAGCCATTTGGTGTTAAAAATGTTATAAACACATAAACATTTATAAGTGTACATGGGCAATAAGTTTAGCTAGCTGGAATATGTTAACTAGTTCAAAGGAATAGTTTCAATGTAAATATTTAACCAATTTGTTTCAATCTATTTCACAAGCATTTAGGCAACCAGACATTTTTTTAAAAAAACAAAGGGCCTGGAATCGAGAAGAACGGGGATTGAGAGTATAAATGGATGATCAGGGTTCCTTGCAACATTTGAAGCCAAAACTCAACACACGTGGTCTATCGATGGTGGCTGGGTAGCATCTTCTTCAAATGCTGATAATTTGGGTGTGAAATACACATGAGGACAATCCCATCCACTGGGCTGCTGGATTCTTGGTGGGCAGGGCTTTTGTAAAGGAATATGATAAGAGAAATCTTTGTTTTCCTAATGCTTGTCTTTCTCTGCCTCCATTCTCAGTGGGGAACATGTGTTTACCCTCCTTACTATACAGGTGAAGAGATGGAAGCCTAGCCAGTTCCCAGCCAAGGCATCCTTCCCATTCCCGTGACAATTCCAGATCTGGATATTACCTTACTTCCTTTCAACACAGACAAGGGAGCTTGGGAAGCAGTGGGACAGGGCAAGAGGACACTTTGACCAAGGGGGTTATGGAGTGCCCCTCCATCCCTGGGGTCCCCAAGCCCTCGGCCAGCAATTCTAAAACTGACTTCTTCACACCGACTCTCTCTGGTTAGGAGTTTGATTCCACATCATCTGATACTGTTCTTAATCCTCACCAGTTTTCTGACATCTTGAGCTGTATCCACTGCAAGTGTTCTAGGCCATCCCTTCAAGGAAAAGCAGTTTCCAACTGCAGCTGGAGCAGTTCATCAAGCCCAGCACCCCACCCCCACCCCCACCCCCACCCCCAGTTACCAAACATCTTGTGTTTGGACCAAGCTGCACTGGTGTTTGGGATTTCCACTCCTGGGTGGAAGAAACTCTTTCTTCTTGCATGTGCAAAGTCAGGTGATGCCTCTGTGCATCTCAACAGTTTTTTTGTGTGTGTGGTGGTGGATTTGGTTTTTTCTTCTTTTGTTTTGTTATTCATATATTATTTTCATTTTGGGATGTTATCCTTATAAACTGAAATCCCAGACGAGTGTGTACCAGGCAGAATCATCAGACTTATGCTTTGAAAAAGCCCACATGGGCTTTTTTTTTTTCTACAGAACTTCCTTTCTGCCACTGGATTGAATCCTTAAAGATAGGAATGGGAGCATCAGGGTGAAGAGTGACATGGATGAAACTTCCTGCATTGGGTGTGTTTCCCCATGCTCAAAGATTTTTCAACAGGTCAGCTTTCATGAAACCGCTGCCTTAAAATTCTTGGTGGACTCACCACTGTCTTAAATGGATTTTA
This sequence comes from Mesoplodon densirostris, assembly GCF_025265405.1. NCBI lineage: Eukaryota > Metazoa > Chordata > Mammalia > Artiodactyla > Ziphiidae > Mesoplodon > Mesoplodon densirostris. The sequence goes on from NC_082665.1 coordinate 82,259,979, forward strand.
GCTGGTCTGTGTCAAGATCAGGGCAAGGAGAGAGGCTGAATAAATTTCCCATGGATACGCTGTATCCTGAAGTGGTATTCCCAGCAAAAGAAGAGGGCCAGGAATCATCAACATTGATAAGTAGTATCAATAGTGTGTCTACCCGATGCTGGACAGCTCAGGAACAGGGCTGAAGATCAGAATGCAAAGGAACAGGGTAGTTTGGAAACTTTTATAATGGTTGTGCTCGTGAGTCTGGAAATAAGGTATCAAAAGGGAAATGGGACAGGTGGACTCTCCCAGACCCATAATTTCAAGGTATTTTTGGAATAACTGACTGATGAAGGAAGGAATGAGTTGGTGAGTGTGGAATAATGTATTAGCTAGTGGTTTGCCTACTGTAAGATACAGCTTTTTTGTTGTTGTTTATTTACTTGCTTTTTCCCCCCACCAGATTGCATGTTTTAAATTTCCTTTTTTGATCTTTAAATAGTCCTGGGGGAAAGAGTTATAAGGCTGACAAGATGTTTGCAAACTTTTGTATATTTCATTAAAAATAGGTATTACAGAGGATGTTGTAGATCAAATCAGTCTTCGTAGTATAATTAGCTAAGCAAATCCACCTTCCCTCTGCCGTGATGATAGTGAGGTCATTCACCTTAGTTTTTCTACCAGTAAAGTGTAGACACTATGTTTCACCAGCTAGCTGAGTTGGTATGTAAAAGAACTTTAAGCATTTCTAGAACTCTGTTATATTATAATAAGATTTATAGCTCTGTACTTTTTCTGCACTGATAGCAAGTTACTGCTCTATATCATCATTATTCTGAAATCTTGAGGTCTTTGCAATAATTCAAGAGTTTGACAATGAAGGATTTAAGCCAAAGAATCTGGCATATTGCTCTGTTCCTATTCTGGGTTAGGTTTTGAATTAATCCAATTGAAATTGTAAGAAAATGTGCCTATATTTTTCTGATATCAAGTGTGATTATTAAATTTTTATACTTCTGCTATATTTCTTAATCCTTTATGAACATTTAAAAACATGCTCTTTCTATGGTTTCTCCTCAATAGGTTTTTGTGACCATTATTCAAGTACTATTGGTCTCATTGACTAACTGCCATTTAATATTTACCAATACATAGAGAGACATGAAAGGCCAGATTTGTTCCCATGACAGACATGGTTGCTGTGATAAACATTTGTAGCACATTGTTTTTTCAGGTTGAAAGCTATTTCAGTTCCACTAGAAGGAATATCTGAGTCTCAGATATTTCTTTAAATCTTAGTGTGGCTTTCCCATAACATCCCTAAATAAGATGAAAAAATTCTTTGGAAATCCACAGACTTCCAGTCAATTAATAGCTTCATGCCTGTAGTTTAGAAATATAATCTGATGGTCGTGCTGTCATATTATCAGGGGGAAAAGAAGTAGTGTTGATTGAATAATTCCCATGAGCTGTGTACCGTGTTAAATGCTTCTCTGAATTGTCAAATAAAGTATTTACAAGTTCATGGCAAATAAAATAATTACAAGTCCATGGCACAGTGTAATGAGTTGAACTGTGTCCCCTCCAAAATATATGTTCAAGTCCTAACTCCCTAGCACCTGTGAATATGACCTTATTTGGAAATAGGGTCATTACAGATGTAATCAAGTTAAAATGAGGTACACTAGATTAGAGTAGGCCCTAAATCCTGTGACCAGTGTCCTTACAAGAAAAAGGAGAGGCAGACTGGATACAGACACTGAGGATACACACGGGAAAAAGGTTCCCGTGTGTATCCTCCTGTGTGTATCCTGATGAGAGAAGCAGAGATTGGAGTGATCCGCTTACAAGCCAAGGAATGCCAAAGATTTCCAGCAACCACCAAAAGCTAGGAGAGAGGCATGGAACAGATTCTGCCTCAGAGCCTCCAAAAGGAACCAACACTGCCAACATCTTGATTTTGCACTTTTGGCTCCTGAACTGTGAGAGAATAAATTTCTGTTGTTTTAAGTCATCCAGTTTGTGGTAGTTTGTTACACCAGCCCTAAGAAGTGAATACATGTGTGCACCATGATGTTACCTCTACTTCACACAAGAAACTTGCCCCCGATCATCTAGTTAGTAAGTGATGGGTGCTGGATTCAAACCCCAGGGCCTCTATGCTTTTCCTAACATTCGCCCGATCCCTGTGCCCATGACTTTGCAAACTTGCTTTCTTCTCTCTTTAGTCTCAACTCTCTGGGAATAAATAACACAGCCTCATGTCCACATGTGGGGAGACCATGCTGTAACACACTGAGCTGTTTGCAGTACTCGAAATAACAAACACTGCAGCCGATTCCCAGCATATCAGAGACCGTCCCTGATGTTGGCAAAGTGATGAAATATTTGAAACATGCCAGCTAGACTCATTAAATTTTCCATTTTTGATGAGGCCTATAAAGATGCTTGTTACCGTCATTAATCCCTATACCCATGGAGTTCCTAGGACAAATAGCAGATCCTGGGAAAATTACTCTTACTTTTGGATGTCAGGAATTTTGTTTTTGATGTATACTGCCTCTTGTAAGAGATTTAATTCTTATTTCCTAAGGCATATTTAAACATTTATTATTCAGTGAAGGTTTCTGTAACCTATGCATGATATTAGTTTATTTGTAAGCAGCTATACATAAAATAATACATTTAACATGGATCTTTTTGGTACTATCATTAACTTTTCTTGACAACTAAAGACTGACTTTCTAGTTCCAGGAGGTACTACTACAGCAGTTGTTTTTCCTCTAAATGAGTGGACTGTAGTACAGGGAACCCAGACCCATAGGCCATGAGTGAAACACAAGACGACTTCAGTGCTGGTGGAGAAGGAAGAGGAAGACCCGGCACAGAAGGACTCTTGGGGATGTGATTTCTCTCTGCTAGGGCAGGGGAAAGGCCTATTGATGGTGTAGGAAGGTGGGTGGGGTGGGCCCTTCTGGCAGCTTCATGAGCTCCAAAATAACCAGGTCCTTCATTGCTCATCAGTGAGGCTCAAGGGAACTAAGATTCTGCGGCCAAAATAAATCCCAATCCTTTAATTGACAAAGGAGGCAAGAACATACATGGGGAAAAGATAGTCTCTTCAGCAAGTGATGGTGGGAAAGTTGGACAGTCACATGTAAATCAATGAAATTAGAACACACCCTTTCTTCATACACAAAAATAAACTCAAAATGGCTTCAAGACTTGAATATAAGACAAGACACCATAAAACTTGTAGAAGAGAACATAGGCAAAAACATTCTCTGACATAAATCGTACCAATGTTTTCTTAGGTCAGTCTCCCAAGGCAATAGAAATAAAAGCAAAAATAAGCAAATGGGGCCTAATCAACTTATAAGCTTTTGCACAGGAAAGAAAACCATAAACAAAACAAAAAGACAATTTACGGACTGGAAGAAAATATTTGCAAATGATGTGACTAACAAGGGCTTAATTTCCAAAATATACAAACAGCTCCTACAACTCAACAACAAAAACCAAAACAACCCATTTGAAAAACGGCCAGAAGACCGAAACAGACATTTCTCCAAAGAAGACATACAGATGGCCAACAGGCACATGAAAAGATGCTCAACATTTCTAATTATTAGAGAAATGCAAATCAAAACTACAACGAGGTACCACCTCACACTAGTCAGAATGGCCATCATTAAAACGTCTACAAATAATAAATGCTGGAGAGGGTGTGGAGAAAAGGGAACCCTCCTACACTGTTGGTGGGAATGTAAATTGGTGCAGCCACTATGGAGAACAGTATGGAGGTTCCTTAAAAAACTAGAAATAGAGCTACCATATGATTCAGCAATCCCACTCCTGGGCATATACCCAGATAAAACTATAATTCAAAAAGGTACATGCACCCCTAATGTTCATAGCAGCACTGTTCACAATAGCCAAGACGTGGAAACAATTTAACTGTCTATCGACAGATGAATGGGTAAAGATGTGGCATATGTTGAAATATATACAATGGAATATTACTTATCCATAAAAAAGAATGAAATAATGCCATTTGCAGCAACATGGATGGACCTAGAGATTATCATACAAAGCAGAGTAAGTTGGAAAGAAACAGAGAGATACCATATGATGTCTCTTATATGTGGAATCTAAAATATGAAATGAACATATCTATGAAACAAAAATAGACTCACAAATATAGAGAATAGACTTGTGGTTGCTAAGGGGGAGGGACGGAGTGGGATTTGGGGATTAACAGATGTGAACTATTATATACAGGATGGATAAACAACAAGGTCCTACTGTATAGCACAGAGAACTATATTCAATATCCTGTGGTAAACCATAATGGAAAAGAATATAAAAAAGAATATATATGTGTATAACTGAGTCACTTTGCTGTACAGCAGAAATTAAACACAACTTTATAAATCAACTATACTTCAATAAAAGTTTTAAAAATCCCAATCCTTTAAAAGCTTATAGAAAATACCAATCACACACTAACTTTTCAAACACAGCATTGGCAACTAGCTTTGGACTGGCATCCGATAATCAGGTTGTATCAACAAGCTGTATATTTCAGGTCTGTAAGCTTCTGTCACTTCAGGAAACAGGCAAGTTATCGAAAAGGAAAGTCTTGGAGCAGAGTGGCACCTGCTAGGAGAATCTCAGGTTCCACAAAAGGGGTTTCCTGAAGATGCTACCAGAACACTGGAAGTACAGAATTTTTAACCCTTTTTTTTTTTTTTTTTTTTTTTGCGGTACGCCGGCCTCTCACTGCTGTGGCCTCTCCCGTTGTGGAGCACGGGCTCCGGATGCGCAGGCTCAGCGGCCATGGCTCACAGGCCTAGCCGCTCCGTGGCATGTGGGATCTTCCCGGACCGGGGCACGAACCCATGTCCCCTGCATCGGCAGGCAGACTCTCAACCACTGCGCCACCAGGGAAGCCCAATTTTTAACCTTTTATTCCCCAAAACCCAACTCATCCTTGTATGCACCATGGATCTCTATCAGCCACACATTTGACCAGACAGTACCTCTTGACAGCACCATTTTTCCCCTACTTGCCCCACATTTCCAAGCAGGAGGGCAAGAAGGAAATTTCCTTCTTTCCACCATTTCCTCCATCAGTCTTTGGACTAGCCTCTGGCATCCTGTGCTGAGTATCACTGAAGCATTGATCAAGGTCAGGACTACTCAGTGGGGCAGAGGGGAGAGTGGAGATGCCAGAGTTCCCTGGAATAGCATTTTGGGTACCTTGGCATCCTGGGCTGCAATGAGTAAACATGTGAGCACCCTCCAGGTGCTGCTGACCTACTTTCCCTTCTCCCACCAGCTAAGAATGATTTCTACTCCTTTTGTAGCAAACCTTGTCAGCTAAGGAGCTCCAGAAAAGCAAACCCTAGCCTCTTAGCAGCTTTAGTTCAAGGGAAAAGTAGAGGAAAAAGAAATCCTTTCTTGGTCAATATTTTCTTCTTTCATGGTTATAAGATAAATATTGGGCAAACAGATGGTTTGCTTAAAGATGCACCTGCATTTCCAAATGCAACTAGGGTGAACACTGCCTGTTTTATCTCCCTCTTCTTGAATGCTTATCGACATTCTCTTTCAGATATCATTCTCCACCCACTGTTTTTTTGATTTAGAAAAAATGTTTTTGAACATTTAGACATGTATAGAGAGTACTAAAGCAAACACTCCTTATACCCATTTCCAAGGATTAATAAATATTTTGCCATATTTCCTTCAGATCTTTCTTTAAAAGTTTTTTTGAGATATAATTCACATACCATACAATTCACTCATTTAAAATGTACAATTCAGTGGGTTTGGTATATTACATTATTAATTTTTAAAAATTGTAAAATATTTAACATAAATTTGCCATTTTAATTATTTTTAAGTGTACAATTCAGTGGCATTAATTACATTCACAATATGGTGCAATTATCACCACCATTAGAAACTACAACTATTGAATGAAATTCCCATATCTCCTCTCCCCTGACCCTGGTAACCTCTAATCTACTTTCTGTTTCAGTGAATTTACCTGTTCTGCATATGTCATATAGGTGGAATTATAAATATGTGTTCTTTTGTGTCTGGTTTATTTTAGTTAGCCAAATGTTTTCAAGGTTTATCCATATTGTAGCAGGTATCTGAACTTCATTCCTTTTTATGGTTAAATAATATCCCCATTGTATGGTATATACTACATCATTTTTTATCCATTCATCTGTTGATGGACACTTGGATTATTTCCATCTTTTGCTATTATGAATAATGCTGTAATGAATATTGACAAATATCTGTTCCAGTCCCTGCTTTCAGTTCCTTTGGGTATATAGCTAGGAGTGGAAATGCTGGGTCATATGGTAATTTTATGTTTAGCTTTTTGAGGAACTGCCAAATCATTTTCCATAGTGGGTGTACTATTTTACATTCCCACCAGCAATGCATGAGGGTTCCAATTTCTCCCCATCTTTGCCAACACTTGTCATTTTCCTTTTTAAAAAATTGCTAGTCTAACAGGTGTGAAGTATCTTAACTGTGGTCTTGATTTGCATTTCCCTTATGACTAATGATGTTGAGCATCTTTTCTCGGGCTTACTGGCCATTTGTACATCTTCTTTGGAAAAATGTTTATTCAAGTTCTTTGCCCTTTTAAAAATTGGGTTGTTTAGGGCTTCTCTGGTGGCTCAGTGGTTAAGAATCCGCCTGCCAATGCAGGGGACATGGGTTTGAGCCCTGGTCCGGGAAGATCCCACATGCCACAGAGCAACTAAGCCTGTGTGCCACAACTACTGAGCCTGCGAGCCACAACTACTGAGCCCACGCGCCACAACTACTGAAGCCCACGAGCCTAGAGCCTGTGGTCCACAAAAAGAGAAACCACCACAATCAGAAGCCCGCGCACCGCAACAAAGAGTAGCCACCGCTTGCTGCAACTAGAGAAAGCCCGCGTGCAGCAACGAAGACCCAATATGGCCAAAAATAAATAAATAAAATAAATACATTTTTAAAATTATACAAAAAAATTTTTTAAATAAAAATTGAGTTGCTTATGTTTTTATTGTGGAGTTGTGTTATTTATATATTCTGGATGTTAAACTCTTATCAGATATATGATTTCCAAATATTTCCTCCCATTCTCTGGGTAGGTTGTTTTTTCATTTTCTTGAAAATGTCTTTCAAAGCACAAGTTTTTAATTTTGATTAAGTCCGCTTTACCTATTTTCCTTTTGTTGCTCTTACTGATAAAGTTGCTGCCTCTTTTCTACTATTCTCCAACTAAGCTCCCCTCTCTCCTCAGTGGCTATTTATATAGTATATATTATATAAAATATTATAATATTAAAATATTATATATTATATAAGTATATAATATAATATGTGCATATATATAATCAATAGCATTCTTTTGTATGCTTTTAAAATTATGTATAAATGTTATCATTTTTCTTTCTGCAGTTTTTCCTTTGAGCCCACATTTGAGATCTATCCATGCTGATCCATATTTACCTAGTTCATTAATTTTTTTGCTGTAATTGTACTCAATCAAATGATCAGGGAGTGATATTCAAAATATTTAACAACTGGCATGGCTCTGGCACCAACCAACTCACACAGGTGCTCATCATGAACAGAAGCACCTCTAGGTACCTGTGCACACCTTGGTGTACCTGTGCATACCTGGCTGAATACAAAACCAGCTTCCACATTTTATTTATCTGTTCCATTATTGTAAAATTTAGATTGTTTTCAATTTTTCACTATTATAAATAATACTGCTAGAAATATTCTTGTAGCCGTCTCTTCATGCACATCTGTGAGAACTTCTCTAGGATACATACCTAGGAGTAGAACTGATGGGTGGTCTGCTATGCACATGTTCTATTTTATTATTCTGTTGTATCAGAATTGTGGCTAAGGCCTAAAGCTGAGGACAAAAGATGTTAAGTCCCCACATTTCATATAACCACCGTGATGTCATAGCAGTTGTGACCAGCTACCTCCCAGGAAGGCGTATTGAGAGGCACCAGTGCTGAGCATGGGTCTTTTCTCTAACCACTCCCACCCTGGTCAACCTAAGGGAAGAACGGGGCAAAAAGGAGAAAGGTCTTTTGGAGAATCCAAGCTCACAAAGAAAGGATATCCTCTCTCTTTAAACAATATCCACCAGGAAAGTCAAGGGAGGAAGAAAGGTAATCAATGATAAGGGCTTTCCGGGCACCTGTCAGAATCATTCTCCTTCCCTTCCACATATAAACTAAGTCAGAGCCTGGTGGTCCTCTTTTATGGAAACTGGGGGTGAGGGCTTGGACTTGCAGAGCACCTACTGCTCCAGGGTGTAGAGAAAGGCAGGAGAGAGAAGAGAGGACTGAGAGAGGCAGCGGCATTCCCACCACTGGGCAGGACAAACACTGCACTGTTGGTCTACGAGAACTGAGAGGATGCCATGGAGGGTGGATGTGTTGAGCTGTCTTGCTGGTACCCGCCCCCCGCCCAACAACAGCGCCATCGTGTGGGGGAAGGTTATGTTCTGTGGAGACACTGAGGCAGGGTGGAAGAAGTTCAGGAGGATTAAATCTCTTGTCAGGTAACTCTTCAGGACTGAGGTCTCCATGGAGCCCTTCAAAGAATCCATACACGTGCCCCATGAGAGCTCAGCATCTGGATCCTGCCATGTGGAGGCAAGATCAACAGCTTATTGGTGTGGGCTGGAGAAGCAGCAAAAACCACCAAAAAAAGTCTACAGACAGAAGCCTACTGCCCCCTCACCCAATCATGCAGGAAGGAACTTTGCTGTTTTCCTTTTCCTCTTCCCCACCCAACTCAAGAGGAGGAAGAAAAGAGAGGGGAAGGTGGGGTCTGAGTCTCTGTGACCCCCACCTCCCTAACAATAGCTTGACCTGAGAGAGAGGAGGAAAAGAGCTTTGCATCAGATAAGAGGTCAAAGCTTTAAAACAAGCACAACTGAGTTTTAAACCCATAAATGAGACTGTTCTAATAAGTAAAAGTGGCCAAAACCTGAAGAAAATGGCCAAAGGATATTAAGGGAGCCTTTTCCTCAGCTGGCAGGGAGACTCAACATGTTATTGTAGGGCATTTGTTGGACAGAATAAAATCTTGTCATGTTTACAATCCAACGAGACTAGATTTTTCAATGAACTAGTGATACTCAATAAACCAGCAGTCATGTGAACTGCCAAGGTGATCTCCAAGTGGGGAATTCATCTATATTCCCCCTAGCAGCGAATGAGAGCTCCTTGCCAATATCTTGGATGTGCAGTGATATCTGTGTTGTTTTTACTTGTTTATGCTTTTTCAGTCATAAAAATCACCAATTTTGAGCAAAAAAAATAAAACAACAAGAAAACCATTTTTTTAAGGTAGAAGTGACATCTTTATGATGTTGACCTGTCCTATCGAAGAACAAGAGATGTCTTTCCATTATTCAAGTCTACTTTTGTGTCTTTCAGAAGTGTTTTAAAGTTTTCCTCTTTAGAGTTTTGCACACTTCTTAAGATTATTCCTAAAGTGAGGCTTTTCCTCCTTTATATCCCCTAGTTATTATTTATGTATATTAAGGCTATTGATTTCTGTATGTTAATTTTTTAAACATTTGAGTTAGTGTTGTTATTAATTCTCTAGGGTTTTAGATATACTGTCAGGTCATCTTCAAATGGAGATAGTTTTACTTCTTTTTTTTTCCAGTTCTGTTGCCTTTAGTTGAGTTCTCCTATCTAATTGCTTTGGCTAATGCCACCAGTAACACGTTGCATAGTGGTGGAGATAGTAGGCAACCTTGCCTTGTTCCTGATCTTAGTAAATGTCTCTAGTGTTTCCCCACCAAATGAAATACTGGCTTCAAGATTAGCTTAATTACTATTTTCTTGAGTGTTTTGACAGGAAATTTTGAAAAATTCTGAATTTTGTCAGAAAACAACTAATTTTAACCAAAACCCAAGAAAATTGCCAGGAGTCATCACTACATAAATGCGTCCATTTTCATTTTCACTAGAAATGACCTAGCCCTCAAATGTTCACATTGAAATAGCCCAGAAAACTTAGTTCAGTATTTCTCCTTCATCAGAATCCTGGCTTCCTGGGACCCCTTAAAAGCTCCCCCTCCCTCACGTCCTGCATCCCTGCTCTCAGTGGTGATCATAGGCATCTGTGATATGAGCCTGCAGCCCTGGGAGGCCCAGAGGCTCAGGAAACCACACCAGGCTCCCCCTCTAGCCTTTTGTTCAGAACCTTCTTGCTTAGGTTTCCTGCTCTCAATATTCCTTCCCTTTCCCTCACCCTGATCTTGGCCGGTGCTTAGCTTCTTCAGATGGACATCAGCCTGATTTTCAACTGCAGATTTGCCTCCATGGGGATAGCTCATTGCTGCAGCCCATGGGCTGGGTCTGCATCCTGCCTTTTCCCCTCCATGCCATCCAGCCTCCTGGGTGAGGTAGTTGGGGGTTGGACACACCTTGAATCTACTGGAAGGGAGTCTGAACACACCCTGCATGCGAGCCCCCTGCATTTTATTTCTAATTTAAACTTGCAGGCTAATTGTTATCCTGCCACCCTTAGCTGACAGAATGTATAAAAGGAATGGCCCTTGAAGGTAAAAGAGCATTACAGCTGGATTTAAGTAATAACACATCTCTCAAAAACCTGCATAAGTTGCAGTTTGATGAAAATTACAGTCAAACCTTGTGTTGTAAACTGCTGTTTACCGGAGAAAAGAAAAAGAAAAAAAAAATCCTGTAACATAGAAATAGTATCTGAGACCACCTGGCAGGGTGCTTGGAATCATTATGATGTGTAAAGAAAGCCTTGACAATGACGGATAACCTTGGGAAGATCTGAATGGGGCCTTTTGTTTATCTTCACTTGCCTTTGCATTTAAGTCATGTCTTTCACTTGGGGGTGAGATTTCATCTTTGAAAGTTGAAACGATTTTTAACTCAAGAAAGAGGTTTGCTGGGTTTTTCATGGACTTGTTTCCCCCTTCCCCCCACCCCCTACTTCTCCTTCCCTCCCTTCCTGTCTCCCTCCCTTCCAGCTGGGGTGTGTCAGTCCTGGGTGCCAGATGCAAAATGATTAAGCCTGTGCAGTTCCCCAAGTTGAACTTGTTATTGATTAGCACTTCCTAAATCAAACAGAATTGCTGATCGTTATTGCAGGGCGGCCACCACTTGCTTGGGATCCAAGAGCTGCTAGAGTGTTTGAGCCTGAGCAGGCAGAGGGGGATTTTTGAGGTGTCCTCCCCCACTTAATCACTGCTGCAGCCTGCGAGGAGGAAGAATAACAACTTTCATCGCCAATTCATGTTTCTTAGGCACCGACTGGGTGTGTGGCAGTGTGCAGTCACAGAGGGGATTTTGACAATTAGCAGGAGCTGCCGTCTTCACTCTCCTTGGCTGTGATAATTAATGCCTTAGGACATTTTTATGAATTGATATGAGCCTGGCACATGACACATAGTACCGAGAGCGTCAGTTACATCCGACCCTTTTAAAAGAATGGGGAATTCAACAAAGAGGCCATTTTGTCCATTTGGTTTGTAAATACTTTAGCGGGTAATTTGAAATATTAGTAAAATAAAATGAGAAGAGAGGGTCTGTTTGCAAATCAGCCACAACCCAATCATCTGTCCAAAGGCATGAGGTACAACCTCACTCTTGTGTCACCTGCCCCCAATTCCTGCTCTTGCTGATGTATCTAGACACAAGTCAGTGATCCCCACCTATACATGTGTATGTCTTTTCATCTCCTCCCCCATTCCAACCACCCTTCCTCTCTCTACGTATACATATACATGTACACACACACACGCACACGCACACACAGAATTGCTTTTCTTAACCATTTGAGAGTTAAGTTGTAAACCCCAAGCCCCCTTGTCCCTAAATACTTCAATGTGTATTACCAAAAAAGAATATTCTTTTACATAATCATAGTATGATTATTAATTCAAGACATTTAACATTGGTACAATACTATTTGCAAACTTAGCCCATATTCAAATTTTATCAATTGTCCCAATAATGTTCTTTATAATATTTTTCCAGCCCAAGATCTAATCATCAATCATGCATTATATTTAGTTATCGTGTCTCTTTGGTCTTGTTTAATCTGGAACAGTTCCTCCGCCTTTTAATATTTTGTCTTTTATGACATTTGCATTTTTGAAGACTACAGGTCAGTTGTTTTGTATCCCTCAATTTGGGCTTGTCTGACGTTTCTTCATGATTAGATTCAGGTTATGCATTTGGGGAAGGAATTCTACATAAGTAGAATTATTTCCATCTGAGGGCATCCTATCAGGAAACACATGATGTCAGTTTGTCGCATTGTTTTGCAATGTTATTTAAGACAAGTTTTTTAAAGAATTTAAACTCACCTTTTTAAAAGCTGTTCATATAGGCAGCTAGTGGGCAACAGTGAAGACCTTGAGACCCAGCTTTAAGGATTAAGAACCAATTAGAAATATGAGTTGTTGGGCCTGACACTTGAGAGTGACTGAAAAATGATCTCTTTGGCTCCTAAAACAGCACAAATCCAATAGCTCACAAATCGGACCACTGAGTATGACCAATGGTTCTTAAACATGGTTAAAGCCTGAGCAGAGAATAACAGTCATGTTTAAACTTTCTCTTTCATGTTTCTCTATCAACGTGCACTGAGTATTATTATTGTTGTTATTATTAAATCTGGGCTTCACCTTCCTCATCTTTAAAGTAGAGGGGTTGGACTTGATGATTCATTAAGTTCTCCCAATGTCTATGTGCTCAATAATATGGGCAAAGCAGCTGGAATTTATAAAACATGGAGCATGGGATTTAGAAAATAGAAAAATATGCCTAGAGGAAAGAAATGATGAAGAAGATCTTTCCCTCAATGTTTTAGCAGCCAGAAATGGAGGGCTCGAAGTCAAAGGTTGTCTTGACACAATCTGGAATTGTTCTTAACTGTCTCTCTGTTTTCTTTCTCACCAGAATATCTCACAGGAGATGAACTTTATGCTTAAAAGGGTATGGAAATTCCCACTTTATGAAATTTTAAAAATAGCTACTTTTAGAACCCAGAAAATAAAAAAAATCTAAGTTATTTTCTATTCTTATTGGAGATGACCTGAAATAGCCTTTATATCTTCTATTGTTGAAATGTTTGATTTTTTTTGTTTATTTGGTTAGTGTGTTAACTTTTCCCTTTGACCTAAATCTTTGGTTTATTCACTTTAAATCAGAGCCTGACCAGCTCTCCAAGGCTGGTATCAGGATTTCTAGGCAGTTGTTGGAGAAGAGCTGGCCGATGGGTGGTTTCCTGATGATTGTCAGGCTTCCAGATAGGGAAGAACCCCGCTTTATTTCAGAACAGCCTCATCTCAGGGCCAGAGCAGGGATAACAGAAGAGAACCACTGTGCTCAAGAGAAGTTCTGAGTTATCTTCTCAGTGTGTCCCAGAGAACAGAACAGAGAGACCAAAGCTAGGCATTTGTGCAAATTCATTGCCTTTGTAGAACTTTTGAAAGGGATCTTATGAATAATTGTATTATAGGTAAGTAAACTGAAGTCCAGAGGGGTTGTCTTGCTTAAGATCACATAGCTAGTAATAATAACAGGTACTTTTCTGAGCATCTAATATGTGCCTTGCTCTTTACATTACATTATCTTTAATTATGTATTATGTATTATGTACATAATGTATTATGACCCTTATTTTGAGGTTAAAAGTCAGACTGAGAAAAGTTAAATAACTTGCCCCTGCTTATACAGCTAGGAGGTAGCAGAGCCTGGCCTTGAACTCAGGCCTGTCAGAAAATAACCCCCCTGCATGTTTCTGTACCACATCATGGGCAAAGGGGAGGCTGGCCAGAATGCCTATTCCTTCCTCCTGTCTCTTACTCTCCTGTGAGAGAGGTGGGAAACTTGAGTGGGCTGATGCTATCAGAATTCTTCAAATGTACTTCCCCTGTCAGAGTACTTGTTATCTATTGTTATTACTTATTGGATTTTCTGTCTTCCCCTGCATGATCACAAGTTCCACTGAGGTAAGAATCCTGCTTTTTGTTCATAATTATACTTGATGAACCAGCACAGTGCCCAGAACATAAAAGGTTCTCAGTAAGTACTTATTGGGAAGCAGAAAAGAAGGGGAGGATGGAGGGAGAGAAAGAAGGAGAGTGAAAAACAGGGAGAGATTGTGAGGAAGGAGGAAATAAAAGAAGAAAATTATAGAGAAAACAAGTGGAACTCTGACTTTATAACATTACTAAGGCTTTCCTTCTTGTTGCAAATCGCTAAGGAACCTAATTTGGTGATTTCCTAACACATGCACACATACAAATGGTATTATATTTTGGTTTTATCTCAGCAGAGAAAATTGCTAACAACCTAATTACTCAAAAATAAGTGCATGAGTAAGTAAATTAGGTACATCCACTCAATGGGAGAATATGCAAATATTAAAAATAATTGTTTCAAAGGCTAGGAGGAAACACAAGAAAATACATTGGCTAGGATAGAATTACTGGTTTAAAAAGGAAACAGAATATTAAAATGTAGAGATGTGCAGATGGGTAAAGACACAAGAATGCATACACATATAAGAAGGTTTCCAGTTTTATTGTATACTTTAAAAAATCCATAGGGCCTAATATAATGTTGGATACATAGTAAAAGTTAAAAATAAGAATAACCATGGTTTGGTATAGCCATTGTGGGAAACAGTATGGAGTTGCCTCAAAATATACAAACTAGAACTACTGTATGATCCAGCGATCCCACTCCTAGGTATACATCCAAAGGAAATAAAATTACTGTCTTGAAGATACCTGCCCTCCCTTGTTCATTTCAGCATTATTTATAGTAGCCAAGATATAGAAACAACCTAAGTGCTCATTCACAGATGAATGGACAAAGAAAATGTAAGATTTTCATTTGGAATAGTATTCAGCCTGAAAAAGGAAGGAAATCCTGCCATTTGCAATGATCCTGGAGGATATTATGCCGAGTGAAATAAGACAGAGACAGAAAGACAAATACTGCATGATCTTATATGTGGAGCCTAAAAAAGTCAAATGCGGGCTTCCCTGGTGGTGCAGTGGTTGAGAGTCCGCCTGCCAATGCAGGGGACACAGGTTCGTGTCCCAGTCCGGGAAGATCCCACATGCCGCGGAGTGGCTGGGCCCATGAGCCATGGCTGCTGGGCCTGCGCGTGTGGAGCCTGTGCTCCGCAACGGGAGAGGCCACAGCAGTGAGAGGCCCGTGTACTGCATAAATAAATAACTAAATAAATAAGTCAAGTGCATAGAAACAGAGGGTAGAATGGTGGTTACCAGGGGCTGGAAGGGCAGTGAGAAATGGGGAGATGTTGGTTAAAGTGTACTTTAAGATATAAGATGAATAATTTCTGGGGAGCTAATATACAGCATGGTGACTGTAGTTAATAAGATATTGTACATTTGAAGTTTTCTAAGAAAGTAGATCTCAAGTGTTCTTACCACACACATACATACAAAGTTACATATGTAACTATGTGACATGATGTATACATTAATTAGCTTGATTGTAATTATTTTGCAATGTATACATATATCAAAAATCACATCGTACACCGTAATTTGTACACCTTAAATAAAAATTGTATATATCAATTTCGATTTGTCAAGCATACTTCCATAAAGCTAGAAAAAATTTAAAGCACATACACAAAATTGAAAACAAAAGATGAATAATTATGATTTATTGACCATTTACACTGATTTCCAAGATGGAGTAATAGGGACTGGATTTACTCTACTGCCTTAAACAACAAGCAAAGCAAACAAAATATATGAAACGATAATTTTCAGAGATTGGGCAGCAGGCTACACTGTTCAATCCCTGAGAGAAGGGAAACAAAACAGGTAAACTCTATAGTTGCCCCAGCCTACTCCCTGGAGAGTTTGCAGGCTACATTGCAGAGAGGGAGAACCCAAACAGAACCTGGAGGTCTCTCTGAGTTGAGGAGACCAAGTTGAGAATTAAGGAAGCCTAAAGCAACTACAATTTTCAGGGCAGCGTTACTAAGTGTAGAGAGCTGCACAGAAAGAGAGCTCTGGAGATGTTTGCCCTAGAGTCTCCACCTGAGTACTGATCACTGCATGCAAGTGAGGAAGCCATCCAAGGCAGGGGAAAGAACTACTGGAAAGGAACAGACCAGGAATAATTTCATGTTCTCACTGGCTGGAGTGGAAAGACATTATGACACATGTGGTATTGAATACGGTACTCAAAAGGTTATTGCCTCAGTAGACTAGACTGAAATCTGAACTGAAGGCTGTTCTGGTCGGCCTCGCAAATCGTAAAGGCAAGTCTTGGAAGGATTATACTGTTTCCAAGTAGCTTCATTGTATCTCAGGGAAAAAAAAGCTCAAGAATGTTTAGAGGAATATAAGAACATCTAGCAACATATAAGGTAAAGTTCACATTGTCTGGTATCCAACTGAAAATTAGCAGGCACACAAAAAGGAAAATAAGACTCATAATAAGGCCAGAAAACAATCAATAGAAAAGATTCAGAAATGACACTGATAATAGAATTAGCAGCCAGGGATTTAAAAACAATTATTATAACTCAGTTGAGAAAGATAGAGGAAAGCATAAGCATAATAAGTATATGTAGAAAAAGATAGAGGACATCATAAGCATAATAAGTATAAGAAGAAGTAAAAAGGATTCAGTTTGGGGCCTCCCTGGTGGCGCAAGTGGTTGAGAGTCCGCCTGCCGATGCAGGGGATACGGGTTCGTGCCCCGGTCTGGGAGGATCCCATATGCCGCGGAGCGGCTGGGCCCGTGAGCCATGGCCGCTGAGCCTGCGCGTCCGGAGCCTGTGCTCCGCAGCGGGAGAGGCCACAACAGTGAGAGGCCCGCATACCGCAAAAAAAAAAAAAAAAAAAAAAAAAAAAAGGATTCAGTTTGAACTTCTGGACAAGAAAACTGCAATGTCTGAAAACACAAATCCATTGGATGGAATTAACAGCAGTCTAGACATTGCTAAAGTAAGGATTAGTGAACTTGAGGACGAGCAATAGAAACTATCCAAAATGAAACGTAGGGAGACAAAAGACAGATAAAATGAATAGTGCCTCAGTGAGCAGTGGGACAACTTCGAGGAGTCTGATATACATGTAATTGGAGTCCTTGAAGGAGGGGAAGGGATAAAAAATATTTGAAGGAATAATGGCTGAAGTTTTTCAAATTTTAACGTATAAACCTGCAGATCCAAGAAGCTCAATTGACCTTCCAACCCAAGAAAGTTACTCCAAGGCACATCATAATCAAATTGTTTTAAAATAGTGATAAAGGGAGAATCTTAAAAGGAAAAAAGGTCTTCCCTGGTGGCGCAGTGGTTAAGAATCTGCCTGCCAGTACAGGGGACATGGTTTTGAGCCCTGGCCTGGGAAGATCCCACATACCGCGGAGCAACTAAGCCTGTGCACCACAACTACTGAGCCTGCACTCTAGAGCTTGCGAGTCACAACTACTGAGCCCACGTGCCACAACTACTGAAGCCTGTGCACCTAGAGCCCGTGCTCCGCAATAAGAGAAGCCACTGCAACGAGAGGTCTGCACACCGCAATGAAGACTAGCCCCCGCTTGCTGCAACCAGAGAAAGCCCACGCACAGCAACGAAGACCCAAAGCAGCCAAAAATAAAAATAAATTAAATAAATAAATTTATTTTTTTTTAAAAGGAAAAAATATTTATTATGTACAAAAGAACAAAGAATGACAACAAACTTCTTATTGGATATAATGCAAGCCAGAAGATGGTGGATTAACATGTAGTAGTACTAAAAGTAAAGAATGATCATTCTAGACCCCTATACTCAGCAGTATCTTTCATGAATGAAGGTGAAATAAAGACTTTTTTGGACATACAAAAGCTAAAAGAACTCACTACAAGCAGACCTGCTCCAAAAGAGATGTTAAAGGAGGAGGTCCATCAGACAGAAGGAAAATCATGCTAAATGGAAATCTAGGTGCAAAGAAAGGAATGAAAAGCACTGAACACTGGAACTGGTAAACATTTGGGTTAAAAAAAGATTTTTTTCTTTTTTTTTTTGGTATGAGCATTTACTGTGTCATAGACACTCTACTAGTTGTTTTGCACACATAATTAATATCTTTACATAGACCTTATAAGGTGGAAATTACTATCTCAGTTTCACTGAAGAGGAAACTTAGACTTAATGAGCTCAAGTCCACACATCCTAGTTAGTGCAGAAGTCAGGGCTGGTAGCCAAGAATGATTCCTAAAAACATAGCAAGCCTTCAATAAATAGATGTCATTTGAAAATGTGATAAAGGCCATTGCAAAAATCAAATCTGCAAGGTGATTATGGAATCTGACAACCTCTAGGGCAAGCCTTGAATAAAAAATATTTCTAACGTTTTTTACATAATATTTCCTGGGGAAGTAAGAGCATGTACAAAAGTAACTCTTGGTTTTAGGACAAAGTGATAGGCTGAGCACACACTGTAATATATGCCCTTGGACACCCCAGACACAGTGGAGCACTATCAGTGGACCAGAAACTAGGAGGATCTCTGAGAAATAATATTGAGATGAGGTAATGACAGTAAAAAGTTTCCATTCTGGTGGCCAGTGGAGAAATCTATGGGGGAAAAATGGATACATGACCAAAAATCCTCAGCATTTGAGGAAAGTCAATGTCTTGAAAAAGAGAATAGACAAAACAAACAAATAAAAGAACCTACATATAATGAAACAGAGTTAATAAGGCAGCTAGAACAGGATTTCAAAATAATTAGGTTTAATGTCCCTAGTGAGATAAAGGAAAGCATTACATCAGTGAAACAAGAAGAGAGGGTTCTAAAACAACAACAGGCTGTTATGAACAACAATAAATTAACAATCTTGGAAAGAGAAGTAACTCCTACTTTACAGGAAGGAAAAACTGTTTTGGTGTCAATGGATAGTGTTTTTCAATTTTCCAATGGGAAAAAAATAATTTTTCTAGTAGCTATAGCCAATCTGATAGAAAATCTGAAAACTATAAAGTAAAAACTACAAAGTTTTAGCAGAACCAAATAGCTAACAAGCTCTTACAGAGGCTGCCTTGTTAACCTTCTGTCCAGTGTGCAAAAAAAAAGCAATTATAACAATTAATTTTTCTAAGTGTGTAGTGTTCTCTTTAATAGCCAACACAAAATATGGCAAGAGACAAAAGCCTAGCCAACGGTGTCAGGGGCCCACAGAGCTGATTTGATCCATTTAACAGCAATGGATAGGCGTGAAATGCTGTGTGAAGTAGTTCCATGCTCTCCTTGACCCTCTTATTATGATGAGCTATGCAAACTAATGCCTGAGAAGGAGCAAGAAAACGAAAGATTTCCTAGACTTTTAACGAGCCCTCAAATGAAGGTCTTTGAGGTTGTTTCATATCTCAAAATCAGCAAGAAGAAAATGAACACAACAGTGAAAAAAACCCTAAAGATTCAAATTAAGTAACTGGATTCAAACATGCTGAGACACAAGACTGTTAAGTCTTTAGATTTCTATTGGTTCTGAGGCAACAACTTTCTCTCCTTTGAGCTGAAAAACATCACCCAGAATTCAGGGAGTTGGAGCCATTTGTGTGATCATGAGAAGAACCCTAGAATGATAATGGCAACTTTACCACACAGGTGGGTGAGCAGGTGTGTGAAGTCCAGGCTGCAATACTCCTGCACACTGACATGGCCCAGAGCCCTCAAGGTTTATGGGACCTCAGTTCCCACCTAATGTCCATGAAATGTGATTTTGATAAAGTTTCAGCAACTTGCTAAAAGAAGATCCAAAAATCAGAAAAAGCATCTTCTTATTTAAGTCAGATTGGTCAGTGGTTTATCAAAATAAAACAAATTATTTTTGAAGAACTACTGGTTGATCCTTTTAGGAATCTATAAGCAAGTCCTCCCTGTATAGTCTTGATATTAAAATATTGTCATGCCTGCATAATGGTAATAATATTCTCTTCTGGATAATAGGAGTAAGAAACAAACAAGCAGAAATGGGAAAAATGCATTTTTCCATCTGTACTTGCAAAATACTGATCCCTATAAAATGCTCAAAGGAAAAAAGAGATTTGTAAACCAATAATTTGGGGCAGTACTATATAATTTAAGTTTCTCTTGGAGATTCAGAATTCACAGTTGAATATTAAAGGCTTTGAGAAGACCTAAGTAAAGAAATTTGTGGATGTTGTTAAACCCAGTATTTCTGAAAATATTGTTCATGGATCTATTTGTCCATCCATCCATCCATCCATCCATCCAACCATCCATCCATCCATCCATCTATACTAACAAGGATTACATCTCATGGAACTAGTGTTCCATGTAGTACAATTTCGAAAGCATCGTATACTAGAAATATTTTCACTGCTTATTCTCACTTCTGTGGAGATTTCCTCAGTGCCCCAGCCAGAATGACACACACGGTCCTCTGTGGTCCCATAGAAATCTCCACATACCACTTAGAGGATGCATAAAGAGAATAAACAAAAGTTTGAGAAATAAATTTGATGACTATAATAGCTAATAGTATATGTGTGTCTCCTCAGACTATACACTCCTCCAGGCATGAGGTATTTTCTTATTCATTTTAATATTCTCAGCATGTAGTAGATTATTAAATACTTGTTCAGTCAACTGGCTACCTTGCCTCTCATCTTTGTTTTTCTCTGTATTCCTGCTGCGTTCTCTTGACGACTGATTTCCTCTGCAGTGTTCCTAGTTTCTGCTTCCCCATGGTTTCGGCTCATGCTTTGACTTAGACTAGAGTCCACTTTGGCCCTGATTCTATATGATTTTTGAAATCTAGAGTGCACCACTCTTTGATTGCTGACTCTGTGTCTCTTGGTTCAAATTATAAAGAAAAGTCTGGTTTAGCCTAACCAATGTTTTGGCTCTTCTTTAATCAGCTGTCTACCCTTGGTCTAATCAACTGGGCCTGGTCATGTATAATGAAAGGCTGATCCTCTGCATGAGTGAGCAGGGTCGTTTGGATGAAGAGAAATCAAGCACGGCTGGAGAATTGACAAGTCCACCCCACTCCACCACCACATGTGTGCCATGCATACTTGCTATACAGATGCCCATGAGTGTCAACATGGATCCATTTAGCCTCTTCAGGTTTTTACCCCCACTTCTCAGAAAGAAGTGAAATAGTGAAGCATTGTACTGCTTAAAAGCCAGATAAGGTTTGAGGGAAGGAAGAGTCCCTGGTAGTTATCAAATGAAATAATTCGCCATTGAGTAATCAAAAGTTAACACTGTACCAAAACATATTATTTAATGTATATTTTTTATTTGTTCAGTATCCACTCCAGTGGCTTAAGATGAGTGAACAAAAGGGTTTCAGCTAAAACAATGCTTTTTCCCCAAGCCTAGGATTCCCTGAGTAGTCGTCTAAAACAGCCCAAAGTTCTAGTGCCTAAAAAGTTACCTCCCATAATCACAGTTGGTTTTGAGCAGTTTCAAAGCATATGTGTTGGTTAGAACACATTCCATGTTTTTTTCTTTAATATTGATCCATTTCACCACCAATAGTATTTTTTAAATCATTTATATTTTTTAAATGATAGAATATTTTTTAGTGTTAGAAGAATAAGAACTCACTAATTCAGGAGCCCAGCCATCAGTTCCCATCCCCAAATTTCAAAGCTAGTCATGGGGATCTATAAACTAGTTTCACTGTTTTAAAAGGACTAACAAAAAATCAACATTTGTCTCTAATAAAACTCAGAGGCTGGCTAACACCTCAGTTTTCTTTGCTTTACGCTTAAACATTATTTGCTCAATGATAATACTGACAGTTTTACATTAATCCGAGGACCTGATGGACACCTATAGCCACACAAGTTCAATTTTTCTTTCCTTCTCACATTCTTGCCCCAGTCCCCAGAGAGAAGATCTTCTGCTAAGGGCAGCTCTCCTGCAAAAGACCATGGAGGCAGCTTCCATCCCTCCTTCCTCTTACTTACTTCTTTTCACAGAATGAGGGAGGGAAATCTGTTTGCTAAGGTTAGCAAGAGGCTGACATTGTCTGTTAGGCAGGGTTAGTACGTTGTCTTCTTGGAAGCAGGAGCCCATGTCACATGCTTCCTCCTGGAGCTGCCTGCACTCACTCCAAGAGGTAAGATGAGGTAAGCTGAGCAGTCCTGCTGTCTAGGCTTTCCTGATGGTCATGGGAGAGGCTGGGCTGAGGAATGGGGGTGCTAAGTGAGGATGGCCCAGCCATGCTCAGCTCCCAGGTGGTGGGTGAGCATCCCGGTCATGTTTTCTAAGATGAATAAAGGGATGCACTTGGTGTTCACTCAACTCAGTACTTTGCATTTATTCAAAGTCAGCCAAAATGTGAAGGAAAGTGATGTCTAGTAGGATTTAAGCACCATCCCCCTTCTTTCTTTTTTTTTTTTAAACATCTTTATTGGAGTATAATTGCTTTACAATGGTGTGTTAGTTTCTGCTGTATAACAAAGTGAATCAGCTATACATATACATATATCCCCATATCCCCTCCCTCTTGCATCTCGCTCCCACCTTCCCTATGCCACCCCTCTCGGTGGTCACAAAGCACCAAGCTGATCTCCCTGTGCTATGCGGCTGCTTCCCACTAGCTATCTATTTTACATTTTGGAGTGTATATATGTCCATGCCACTCTCTCACTTTGTCCCAGCTTACCCTTCCCCCTCCCCGTGTCCTCAAGTCCATTCTCTACATCTGCGTCTTTATTCCTGTCCTGCCCCTAGGTTCTTCATAACCATTTTTTTTTAGATTCCATATATATGTGTTAGCATACGGTATTTGTTTTTCTGACTTACTTCATTCTGTATGTCAGACTCTAGGTCCGTCCACCTCACTACAAATAACTCAGTTTTGTTTCTTTTTATGGCTGAGTAATATTCCATTGTATATATGTGCCACATCTTCTTATTGGGGGAGGCAGAATTAACACTTAATAAATGGAGTGTGATAGATGAAGTTTTAAAAAACATTATATCCACTTGGGAAGAGAGGGCTTAAAAGGTGGTCTTTGATGAAAAAAAGTTTAGAAAACACTGATCAAGTCTAATTATTTCATTTCTCAGACCAGAAAGCTGAGATCCAGAGCACTTAAGTCAAGGTAAGTCATATTTTCAGTGAGCAGCAGAGCCAGATCTGGAGCCCAGATCTCTTGGCCACTCTATAGGGTCTCTTTCTGCCCCAGCACCATGTCTCAAATTTAGCTGGTGAATTGGGTCAGGAGGGTCTTGGGAATGTAACATTATTTGAACTAATGCTTCTGATCATCAGTCTACAAGAAGCAATTTGGGGCCCAGACTCCTGAACACATTGGTTTATAACTCTGCCTGCACATATGATCCACTTGGGAAACTTTTAAAAATCCCAATGTCCAGGTGACATCCCAGACCAATTAAATGAGAATGCAGGAGGTGGGACACAGGCACCACTAGTTTTAAAAGCTCCCCAGGAGATTCCAATGTGCCCAGTAGAGACACACTGTCCTTACATTTTCCTCAGTAAAGACAGATGCAAAGGTTTTGATTAAGAATTACTTTAACCTCAGCCAGCCAAAGGGCAATTAGGAAGCACTTAAAATTAACTCAACTCCCACCAGCACAATGCCTCGTGCATAGAGATAATCACTAAATATTTGTTGATATAGGAAGATGTGACACTTAAACATCAGCTTTGACTTAAATAAACCACCAAAAATAAGAGTTTCTCTTTATTGAAATTTTAAGAGAATTTGGATTGGTGAGGCAGACTGGAGTCTGTTCTCTTGAACACAACCTTTGTGGAGAACAAAAAACCTCATTCACTCTGTGGGAGCTCAGAATTTGTTCCTGAAATCTACAAAGACCAGACAGGAACTAAATTTGGGTGATTCTCTCTCCCTTTCTGTTCTTCAAATGGTCCCTTTTTAAAACAGAGAAGACATTTTAGCTAACTGCCCCCCTTAATCCCAAAGAAAGGGATTGATGGATTCAATGTATCTCCCCTTAAGAGTGGTCATGGCGAGCAGATGAAAGCTGATACCAAGAAGGCTTTAGGTGGAGAGGAACAGTTATTTTCTGTCTTCTCTGGGATTGGGGTCACGGATAGGATGGGAAAGAACCCTGAACTGGGCACCAGAAAGTCAAGCCTTTCATTTTTTTTTTTTTTTTTTTTTTTTTTTGCTGTTAGATAGCTGTGTGATCTTAGAAGAAAAAATCTCTCTGACATCAGTTTTCTCACTTGCCAAATGGTGATACCTCTTTATTTTCCAGTTGTGTGTGATAATCAAACTAAGTAGAAAATTGGACTGTTGTGTGAGAAGCATAATATTTTCCAAAGATATAACCAATCTGGACCTTGGAAAAGTTGATATTCAATCTATTATTCAAGAAAACAAAAGGTACACATCTATACATTCATTGAACAAAAACCTAATGAGGAACGACCAATGTTGGCTGCTGCTCTAGGAGCTGGAGATACAAGGGTGATTTTAGAGAGACATGCTGCCTAACCTCAAGTTGTATACTGTACTAAGAAATAAAGGAGATTACACAGAGCAGTCAGCCTTCACTGGGTTATCTTGCAGTAACAACCCCCAGATCTCAGGTGGCTTACAATCACAACTGCTTTTTTAATTTTTCATTTATGTTATATGATGTAGGTGGTGACTTTGCCCACATGTCTTTCCATTCTGAGATCCAGGCTAAAAGAGAAGACTTCACATGGGATATGTTGTTCCCATGACCACGGAAAAGCAGTTGAGCTGGTGCACACACCTGAAGGCTTGTAAAGCTTCCATCAGACACAACATATACTGTATTCCCTTCTACTAGCTACAGCAAGCCATGTAGCCAAGCTTCCCATCAATGGGGCAGGCAAGGGTATGAAACCCTGAAAGTGACATGGCAGCAGGCAGGGAGGTATAATCCTTATGCAGAAGCAATGAATAACTGAGAGGGATAATAGAGTCTGTCCCACAACAGGCACTGTGGCAGTATCAAGATGGTGTGATAAGCTGAGGTAAGGAAAGCTTAGGGTATCATGGAAGGCCAAAGGAAGGTCATCTAACTCTGATAGAATTGGGGATTCTGGGAAGGCTTCCCAGAATGCGTAGGAATCAGCCAAGTGAATGAGGTTGAAGGAGGGGGAAATGTTTTAGGCAAGGGGAAAAAAATACATGTATGAAGGGTCCTGGGCAGGGGGAAATATGGCATATTTTTATTCTGAAGCATGGAATTGAAGGGTGGCGTAGGGATAACTAAGGCTGGAGGATTTGGGACCTTATGAATAGGATGCCCACAGAACTTATCTTCTACTATATCTTCCCAGTGCAACCACTTTTGGAGTGAAAGGAGACACTGTTAATACATATACAGGAAGAACAGGCAAGAATCCGGACTATCTCAGGCAAACCAGGGAGAAGTTCATCTGACTAACAAGCCCATGTTACTCCTTGGACTTCATCCTATGGACAAGCCCTTGAAGGGTTTTAAGCAAGGAAGAGGCAGGAAACTCATTCTGACTATAATGTGGAGGATAGATTGGCAGGGGGATGAACAGAGTCAAGGAGACTGTAGATCCTAGTAACAATTCAGGTGAGAGAAGATGGAGGGATGGACACACATGCACACACACGTGCACACACACACAGACACAAGTGTTATCTGTTATATATAAAAGATGGGCTCATTTCTGCCAAATGAAATACTCATGGCCTATGAAAATCCCATGAAGTCATATGTTTGTTTCCAGAGTCATCAGGAACAAAAGGAGAGACTAACATCTTCAGATCATGATATACAGTCTAAAATACATAATATACAGACTAAGGAATATTTTGGTGACTATGGGAGTCCTTCCAGTCACTAAATGTGTGAGAAAGACTCAAAAACACTTATACATGACTTTTGGTGCCAAGAGACTGGCTTTCCCTGAGGATTTCTAAGGCAAAATGTCGTTACTCTGCACATCCAGCAGAAATACCGTCATGTTTTGTGCCCAAGACAGCTCCGAATTGGGGTGGGTTCCAGCTGTTTGGATTGGTAGCACTATTGATTCTGTCTGAGATCTGCTGGGTGTTTATGCTGAGACCCTAAAGTGAAAGGGGTCAGTATTATGTCTGGACCCTTTCAGCTGGAGCATCTTTAAAATGAACACCCTTGCTTCTCTGTGGTTCCAGATAACCAGCCAAGATTGGGGAAGATTAGTTTGTGAGGTTACATTGCCTTCTGGGTGAGAACTTGGAGGTGACTAGAGATTTCTAAGTGAGCAGCTCTGATCAGGGAGAATTAATCCTAACTGTGGGCAGAACAGAAAACAGACAAGGAATGATTCAAAGGCTCAATGATTCTCCCCACCACCGAGATGATATCATTCCTTTCATGTCAGGCTTGGTTTCCTTTCTCTCTCTCTATCTCTGTTGTTGTGTTTGTTTGTTTGTTTTTGCCTGATTTTTTCTTTTTAACACATATTCCATTCTAGCAGCCATATACAGAGGTCTTTGAAATAAAAGTATGGCAAGAATATCCATCCATTTATGCCAAGTTCTAACTGGCTGCTGCAATTGCATTCTTTCATGGTCTTATTCCCATCAAACACAACACTGTACATGGATGCCCTCTTCTGCTTATTTTGCAATTTTGTAGCTCTGACATGACCACAGTGCTACACTATGCAACTCTCTCCCTCGTTTCTGCCCCTTCTTTTCCTCCCAGGACCTTCCCAGCCAGGCTTTGCAGCTGTTATAATCCCACAGAACTTCCTGGTCCACATTTCCAGCCCCCTTGTCTTTTTGCCACAAGCAGTTCTCTTGCTGACCCTCTTGCTCCCTCTCCTTTTCTACCAGCCAGCCTTGTACTGTTCTCAGAATATTTCAAAGCAAACACATTTGAATAATAATGATAGCTCCCACTTTCTGACAGCTTACAGTGTGACAGAATGAGCAATGAGCTCTTTGCCCAGACTGCTTGTTCCATCCTCACCACAGTCAATGAGACAGGTGCTTTTACTAGCTTTGTTTTATAGAATTAAAAACTGAAGTCAAGTACAGAGCCATAAAGTGTAGAACTGGGTAGCTAAAGCACCAATTTCAGTGCTCAACATAGTGTATGTGTATGAGTTAGAATTGTGTATGGCTGCAAGTAACAGGAAGAAAAAAACAACAATTTCAGTGTTTTAAATAGGGGTTTACTTTTCTCATATTTCAAGAAATCCAGAAGTAGTAGATTCCCCATTGGTTCAGCAACAAAGCAATATGAGGATTGATGTCTTCCAAGATGCCCACACAGCTACATTTACACATCTACCTTCAGAGTTGGAAGGAAAAGGACTTACTTCTTAAGAATCTTTGTCTTATATGGATCAATGGAACACAATAGAGAGCTCAGAAATAAACCCACACACCTACAGTCAATTAATCTTTGACAAAGGAGGCAAGAATATACAATGGGAAAAAGATAGTCTCTTCAGCAAGCGATGTTGGGAAGGCTGGACAACCACATGTAAATCAATGAAGTTAGAACACACCCTCTCACCATACACAAAAATGAACTCAAAGTGGCTTGAAGACTTAAACATAAGACATGACACCATAAAACTAGAAGAGATCATAGGCAAAACATTCTCTGGCATAATTGTTCCAATATCTTCTTAGGTCAGTCTCCCAAGGCAATAGAAAGAAAAACAAAAATAAACAAATGAAACCTAATCAAACTTACAAGCTTTTGCACAGCAAAGGAAACCATAAACAAAATGAAAAGACAACCCAAGAATGTGAGAAAATATTTGCAAATGACGTAACCGACAAGGGCTTAATTTCCAAAATATACAAACAGCTCACACAACTCAACAACAACAACAAAAAACAACCCAACCCCAAAATGGGCAGAAGACGTACGTAGACATTTCTCCAAAGAAAAAATAGAGATGGCCAATAGGCACATGAAAAGATGCTCAACATCACTAATTATTAGAGAAATGAAGATTAAAAAAATGAGGTATCACCTCACACTGGTCAGAATGACCATCATTAAAAAGTCTACAACTAACAAATGCTAGAGAGGGTGTGGAGAAAAGGGAACCCTCCTGCACTGTTGGTGGAAATGTAAGTTGGTGTAGCCACTATGGAAAACAATATAGAGGTTCCTCAGAAAACTAAGAATAGAATAACCATATGATCCATCAATCCCATTCCTGGGCATATATCCAGACAAAACTATAATTCAAAAAGATACATGCACGTCTAATGTTCATAGCAGCACTATTTACAATAGCCAAGACATGAAAACAACCTAAATGCCCAACAACAGATGAATGGATAAAGAAGATGTGGTGCATATGTACAATGGAATACTACTCAGCCATTAAAAAAAGAATGAAATAATGCCATTTGCAGCAACATGGAAGCAACTAGAGATTATGATACTAAGTGAAGTAAGTCAGAAAGAGAAAGAGAAATACTATGTGATATCACTTATATGTGAAATCTAAAATATGGCACAAATGAACTTATCTACAAAACAGAAGCAGACTCACAGACCTAGAGAACAAACTTGTGGTTGCCAAGGGGGAGAGGGATGGGGGAGGGATGGGATGGGAGGTTGAGGTGAGCAGATGTAAGCTTATATGTGGAATGGATAAACAACAAGGTCCTACTGTATGGCACAGAGAACTATATTCAGTATCCTATGATAAACCATAATAGAAAAGAATATAAAAAAATGATGTATATATATGTATAACGGAATCACTTTGCTGTACAGCAGAAATTAGCACAACATTGTAAATCAACTATACTTTAATAAAAAGATGTCTAGGGCTTCCCTGGCAGCGCAGCGGTTGGGAGTTCGCCTGCCAATGCAGGGGACAGGGGTTCGTGCCCCGGTCCGGGAAGATCCCACATGCCGCAGAGCGGCTGGGCCCGTGAGCCATGGCCGCTGAGCCTGTGCGTCCGGAGTCTGTGCTCCACAATGGGAGAGGCCACAGCAGTGAGAGGCCCCCGTACCGCAAAGGAAAAAAAAAAAAAAGATGTCTAAAGAAATCTTCGACTTTTGGGGAAGGGAACTATCCCTCAATCCTAACCCCCCACTCTTTGCCCTCAGCCACTACAACCACCAGCAAATTTCCCTTACTTCTCATTGTCTAGAACTGGGCACTCCCTGCCCCATAGATCATTTACTGACCAGTGGTAAAGAGTTTTCCAGGACTGATTTAGATAAATAATAATTTGTTCCTTAGAGTTGGGGTGGAGAACTATACTCTGTGAGCTTAAGGTATCTCTCCCCAATAACTGAATAGACTTGGATTACGTTGCAGGGAAGAATGGGTGGAGATGACTATTGGAAAGGCAATTACAGCATCTGCCCACTCAGTGGGTATCATTTCCCAATCCCTTTAGAGTAGAGAGAATCAATTCCAGGTGTATTCTCCATGTGAATTTTCACTATGGCAGCTGGATTCAGGTAGATGGCCTTTGTGGACAGCATAAAATAAGTCTGAATCCTGGGTATGATCAGTCAAATTTTTGAAAAACAGCTTGCCTCCATTCCTACAAATATCTGAGAGTGTCTGATTCAAAGGGCACTCATCAACATATTTTAAGAACCCTGAGTATTTTGTGGGATTCACTGCAAGCTGATTCTATGGTCATATGAAACACCAAAGACTTAATATATTCCCCTAGCTCATTTTGATCTCTGATTATCTGATATGTTTATTAAAGAACACTTGGTCATCTTGTCAGCCAAAGGACTAGTCATCATTTTTCTGGTTTTCTACCCAATAGCTATTTTCTTCTTCCTTGGGTGGTAAAATGCCCAGCAAAATGATTCAATCTTCCAGCCTCCATTTGAGGCTACCAGAATGTGGATGTGAATCCTGGAGATACAGCAACCATCTTGCAACCATGAAGCAGCAAGCATGAAGAAGACGCCAGTACTAAGGGGGGCAGAGCAGAAAACTAGAAGGATGCTGAGATGTTGGTGACATCACATAGCTGCTGAACAGGTCTGGATAGAGGAACAGG
The DNA here is from genome assembly GCF_025265405.1 of Mesoplodon densirostris. Classification (NCBI taxonomy): domain Eukaryota; kingdom Metazoa; phylum Chordata; class Mammalia; order Artiodactyla; family Ziphiidae; genus Mesoplodon; species Mesoplodon densirostris. The sequence continues at coordinate 82,290,030 of NC_082665.1, forward strand.
CCTTGGGATAAAGGAAACCTTGGATCTCATTCTAAGAAGTAATCTTCATTTAAAACTAGTGCCTAGCCCATAGTGGATGTAAGCGGTCAGCCCTAAATGACCTTTTGGGCTCAATGCTCCTTCACTGACCCCTCTTCCTTAATAAGGAGATCATCACTGAAAACCCCTCAGATTAGTGTCTGACCTGTAGTGAACACTCAGAAAATAATATCAATTTGGAAGTTATTTAGGTTATTTGTTTCATTTTTCACTATCTTTAAAATAAGGGGACTGTTATTCTGCTGAATGGTCAGGATTCACTGAAGTGACATATATGAAGCAGCTGGAACATTCAGTCATTTATTCAACAAGCATTAAGCATTGAGCATCCACTATGGGCCAGGCACTGTTCTAGACACTGAGGATGGCAGAGAGGGACCCTGTTCTCATCCAGGTGGGGACACTCAGACCATAAACTACAAACATGTGAGCCAACCAGATTGTGTCCACTGGTGATGAACGTTATTGAGAAACCAAGACAGGTGCTGGGATAGAGGTGTGAGCAGAGGTTTATTTCAGTCTGGGTCAGAGAAGGTCTCAGGGAGGAGGTGACATCTCTTTTAAATGACAAGAGAGTCCAAAGGGATGCACTGAACTCAGTAAATAGCCATTCTATTATTTATTGACATCATTTTCTCACTTAAGCCTCACAACAACTTTATTATAATATTCTCATTTTACACATTGGGAAAATTGAGGTCTGGGGAGGTTAAGTAAATTGCTTGAGAGTACAAGGCAAATAAGTGGCAGAGCCAGCATTTAAATGGCTATTTAGCCTGAAATAAGACCTAGATTCCAATATTCCTGAAAGGAAAGCCATTTAGCCAAGACATGTTTGTGCTGTTGTAAGTACAAGCATAAGAGAGGGAGTCTCTTGGGCTGGTGGGCCTCAGTAAGGGTTGGGACCAAGCTTTAGAAATAACTGAATCAGAGTAGCCAGGGCACAGGGGCCTTGCCTAGCATTCTGGACATCTCTGGTCCCCAGCTGTCTGATGAACAGGATGGGGAGCTTGATGAGATTGCAAAACATCACCAGGATGGCCTGCATCCCCAGAGACTCTGGAGGGATATTGCCAATTGCCAACCTCACGCAAAGATCACTTTTGTCATATCAACCAGTGCAACAATTCTCGGGAGATGTAAAGGTCATCCTGCCTTATAAGCAGTTAATGAGGAAGAAGAAATCTTGAGAAGGAAAACTTGATGTCACTACACCCCCTTAAAACTCTAAAATTCCTTTCTTCATTCAACAAGTATTTATTGAGCACCTACTGTGCGCCAAATACAGTGATGAAAAGAACGAGTCAAGTCCTCATTTTCATCAAGCTTTCATCCAGAATAGGAGAAGGAGACAGAAATAAACAAGAAAATCTTGGTAATAAAGTGCTGGGAGGAAAATACAACTGAGAAATGAGAGGGGACGGGGTGGGAGGGCTACATCTGAGGGGTGGCAGGGAGGACATGGGAACTGAGGCCTGAGGGTGGAGATGACGAGGAGGAACCAGCCCTGGGAACATTCAGGAAATGTGTTCCACGGTCCCACCCAACCTCAGCCCAGCCCGAGGAAAGAGAAGCCTGGCCACATTCAAGAGACATAAACAACAGGCCACCGGACCTGGACAATATGAGTCAGGCTGGGAGGAGGGAAATGAAGGGGAGGAGCTAGAGCAGGGCCAAGTCATGGGACCTCACTGGCTGCAGTGAAAAAGAGGAACTGACTCAGTCTGGCAAAAAGCCATTGGGGTGCTGCTGTGGAGAGCACTCCCATGTGCTCCTTTGTGCTTGGAGAATGTGGGGGACTCCAGGCCCCCCCCCCACTCACCCACTGAGGGGCTGCTATGAAGGCCTTGGTGTCCCCTTCTGCTGTGTCTATGACAGATTCCTGCTAATATAACTGGCGTAGGAATGAAGCTCTCTGCACGGCGTGGGGCCCCATCTTCTCACCCTGCGTGACCGTCCATCACTGGCAGATGATAGACACTCCAGGAGGCTCGAAGCCAAGTGAAAAATATCCCTGTATTTCTTTCTGTACTTCAGCATATATATGTCAAGAAACAAGCTTTTTCCTCACCAGCCTGTCCCACAGCTAGCCTGAGCTCCTCCAGGGTGAAAGGGCGTGGCTTTTTCATGCTAAACTGGTAGAATACACTGGAAACTGATGCAGCAAGTCCTTGGTCCAGCCCCATGGAGTTATTTGTTGAGAATATCCTTGGGTATAAAATGACCTTCTGAGGTTCTGTCTCTTATCAGAAGTTGTCCCAACGATACTCTCAAGAATCCAGAAAGGTCAGATATTTTAGTCCAAGCCCATCTCTAATTAATTGCCATATTTTTGTTTAAATAGATCAATAGCCAAGTTCAACCTCAAGGTACAATATGAGCTATTACAATATCACTGCAACATGAAGGGAGCTGCAATATGTGGGTCAGACAAGCCACTTATATTGAACCCAGCAATGTTGACGAGAAGCTTTTGTCTAATGAACATTTATTTCAGTGTTGAAAATGAGAAGGTCGCCCTCAGGCTCCGCCCCCAGCTAAGCTCTGGTCCCAAAGGGAGCAGACAGAGCCCTGTGAAACCTTGGGCTCCGCAGAGCAGTAAGATGAACCAGCCAGCTGGAACCACAGCCATGGCTCTGAGGCAGTTTGTCTTCTTGAAGAGGAAAAAATAGATAAAAATGAACAACTCCTTTACAACCTATACATTATTCTTTTGTATTTCACAATTATTTTTAAAATGTCTTTTAAACGAGCCATACTTGTGGGAAAGCGGAACCCTAGCAAGGTGGATTGGGACAAAATTGGATTGAGAAGAAATGTTAACATCTTTATAAGAATATTGACTTTGCTGGATGGTCCTAAGGACAAGAAGTCCTCCCCATAGAAGCGGCTGGCAGGGCAGGGGGCAGCAGCCAGTCCCTGATTCTGTCTGAAATTGCAGCTTTAAAATTCTTTACTTTGGATTTTCACTCTGGTTCTGATTTCTGGAGACATTTCTTAAGATGCAAATGTTCTTAGGAAAAAGTAATCAACTTCCACCAACTACCAGGTTATTAATGAAGAATTTAGGCAGAAAATATGACTTCATACAGGAGCGGGGCACTTGTGTGCACATGTATGTGTGCGTGCTTGATTGTACCCTCATCTGTGAGTACGTGTGTATACCTGTGTGTGTCCATGTGTATACGTGCAATCTGTGTTATGTGTCAGTGTGTGGACATGTCTCTGTGTGTGTGTGGTTGTGTGTAGTATATGTGTATGTTCCGAGTAGCTCTGGGCTAGGAGTCCAGATAATAGGGTTTTCTAATTGGAGCAAATTAGATGCCTTCTCTGTCCTCAGTTTTCTTGTCTGTAAAACCAGGAGATGAGACAACATCTTTCAGGGCTCTTCATGCTCAAATGCTCTACGATCCTGTAAAACTATGTAAAGAGAGACAGGAGACCCAAATCCCAGCCCCACTCTTTACAATTTCATCCAAAGCCAGTCTTTCCTGGCCTGTGTAATAAACTTTATTGTCTCATTAGAAATTAGATGGTTACTTCCATCTCTTACCAATAAGAAGCACAGATCATTCAATAATTGCGGAGAAAATCCACACAGATAACAACTTTTTTAAAGGCAGGCAGCAAAATGAGTGACATCCCTCTATGATTTTTAATTTCTCTTCTGCACTTGCTGAAAGAGTTGATGAGTATGTTTCTGAGAATAGATGCAAAACTCTTCCACCCTATTCTGTGGTATCTCTTCAGGAAGGAAATGATATGTCAGAGCCCCAGGTGGACCTCCGTAGGTGAAGGCTCCTGAACAAACATAGAACCGGCTTATATCTGAGGAAAAGGGAAGGTGGAGTGACGGGAAATTGTCACAGCTCCCTTCCTTCCAATTTGCAAAGAACAGAATATTTTTCAAATCATACTTATCCAAACTGATCTTTGTTTCAATTTTATTTATCATACTACCTGTATGATTCTCAGGGTTGCCATTTATTAACTATATGATCTTGGGCACATTTCTTAACCTTTTTGTGCCTCAGTTTCTTCATACATGAAATGGGTATAATAATTGTACTCACCTTATAAGGTTGGTGTAAGGTTTAAATGAGTTATTTTATATAAAGCCCTTAGAATAGGACACCTACTAAACATTATATACTTGTTAGCTATTGTGTCTAATTTTGGCATTTAAAATATGAATCTCTTCACACTAGTGAAGTGTACCAATGGAAAGAGTAGACTTGGGAACCAGGAGCCAGCAAATTCCAGGGATTGCTTCTCTCTGCTTTTAATCAATAAACTATAATTCCATATTTGCATTCCTACATACTTAACACAAGCTGGGGGCCAAGTGTCTGCAAAACTGACAGATGTATTGTGTTTCCTGGGATGCTTACAATAGATTTCTGTGGCCACAAGCCACACCCATCCCAGGGAGCTTAGAGAAGCCTATGATCCTATTGCCTCCTTCACTTCATCAATCTGATATAATTCAGAAATGATAGCTCCCTGCAGCTTTTGAGCAAATAATGTGATTAATTTTACCTAGTGTAGAAATATGAGTCTTTTTAATGCCACACTGATTTTCAATAGCCAGTAAAAGCATTTTCCTATATGCTGGTCTGGGCTGTCCTGGATGAAACACATCACTCCCACACCCACTGGGTGTGCCCTCAGGCCCCCTTGCTGGTCTCTGCTCCACCCACTCATTCTCTTTAACCAACATAATCATTTCAGTAGCAGGATGAAAATACAGTCATAATATAGATGTATCTAAATTGAATATTCTTTGTTTCTCTATGAATTAACTCAGTGTAGCCCTTGATGCCATGTTTCCATGTGCAGCTAAAAACTTTGTCATCAAATAGCTCAGTTTCCCCTTCCTACACTGTTGGTGAGAATGTAAATTGGTGCAGCCAGTATGGAAAGCAGTATAGAGGTTCCTCAAAAAACTAAAAATAGAGTTGCCATATGATCCAGCAATCCCACTCCTGGGCACATACCCAGACAAAACTATAATTTGAAAAGATATATGCACTCCTATGTTCATAGCAGCACTATTTACAATAGCCAAGACATGGAAACAACCTAAATGTCCATCAACAGATGAATGATTAGAGAAGATATGGTACATATATACAATTGAATATTACTCAGCCATTAGAAAGAATGAAATTATGCCATTTTCAGCAACATGGATGGACCTAGAGATTATCATACTAAGTGAAGTAAGTCAGAAAGAGAAAGGCAAACACCATATGATATTACTTATACATGGAATCTAAAATACGACACAAATGAACATATCTATGAAACAAAAACAGACTAACAGATATAGAGAAAGGATTTGTGGTTGCCAAGGGGAAGGGGGGTGGGGGAGGGAAGGATTGGGAGTTTGGTATTAGCAGATGCAAACTAGTATATACAGGATGGATGAACAACAAGGTCCTATCGTATAGCACAGGGAACTGTATTCAATATTCTGTAATAAACCATAATGGAAAAGAATATGAAAAAGAATATATATGTGTATAACTAAGTCACTCTACTGTACAGCAAAAATTAAACACAACATTGTAAATCAACTATACTTCAATAAAATTTTTTTAAAAAGTCAAAGTAACTCAGTTCCCCTCTGATTGTGCCCTTGGGCTAGATAATATGCCTAACTCAAAATTCTCCCTCCTTTCCTTAGGGAGTGAGAGTTTATGACCACAGACTGTTGCCCTGACTTTAGAGTGAGGCATTTTACCCTTCTGACCTCCTCAGCCCCCTCCACCCATACTGAGGAATAAATGGTCCCTCCTGTTCCACTTTGCTTTCAATGACAGTCTTTACTTCTGGTTCTGATGTTCCCAGCTGACGCAACTTGCAGCCTGCTGTCACTGAACTGTTAACACAGGGGATTTCAAATCTCTGTCACAGGCAGAGAGGGGGGTGAACAAGCAGATCAGCTCCATGGAATCCCCCCACCTCTGACTTGGCCCTGTAAAGCTGCTGGTCTTCTAAGGCTCAGCCAAGTCCAGCATCAGATCTGCAGCTAGGGGGGACTACCCCACAGCCCAGGTTACAGGAAATGTCAACCCGCACTCTCCACTGTCAGGACTGAGTGTCACTCTCAAACCTCAACTACCTTCCAAGTTCGTCCCCTGTGATCCTGGGGACTTTTTGGATGCTCTCCATGTCCCAGAATTGAGAGAGCCCAGGGCAGAGGGCGGATAGAAGGGTGTCAGTGCACCTCTAGGTCAGGACATAGCACATCCTCTTTGCCCAAACCCACCAGACACCCATTTCTATTTTAAGGCTTGTGTGGAACCAGCTGGGCTCTGTATGTGACTATTCTTTCAAGACTGTCCCTCCTGCCCGTTCTGTAGGATGTTTTTCCCCTGCCACCTCCTTCAATGAAAAACAGACAAGGCCATAACTTTTCTGATCAATCTTGGCTAATAAATCCTCTGGTCATCTTAGTCCTCAAAAAGTCTCATACTAATAATAAATGTGTCTTGTCTTAGCTAATAATCAAAACCCTGAACTTTATTTCAGACTACATCTTCTTTCCTCATGCAACTGGCTCTTGCTACAAGTGAAAGGCTGTGGTGGCAGAGGAGCTGAGGGCTACCCTACACAAGCTGTTTCCTTACCCTATTCAGTCTGGTGGTCTCAGTTTCTGACTCCTTGTCAGAAAGCGAGCAGGAACCATATTACTTGACTGGCTTCTATATGGTGTTGGTTTGTCCTGTTGGTACAGATGGTTAAAACCAACTCTTTCTTTTGGGCAGCTCCCCACCCCCATCTTCCATTCCTCTGCATCATCTGTGACAGGTCACTTACAAGGCCTCCTACAGTCCCTGCACACGGGTGGTACACCTCCAGGCTTATCCAACCTAGCTCTCCTCACCTCTGCATAGTGTCTTCTTGGATGTGTTATGGATTGAAATGTGTTCCCCCTCCAAAAAATGAGATATGTTGAAGTTCTAACCTCCAGGACCTCAGCATGTGCCCGTATTTGAAAGTAAGGTGTTTACAGGTGTAATCAAGTTAAGATGAGGTCATACCGGATTAAGCTGAGCCCTAAACCCAATTACTAGTGTCCTTATAAGAAAAGGGAAATTTGGACAATGACACACACAGGGAGGATACCATGTGACCACAGTAGAGATTGGAGTTTTGCTGCCACAAGCCAAGGAAGGCCAAGGATTGAGGGCAACCACCAGAAGCTAGAGACCGGATTCTCCCTCTGAGTCCCCCCAAAAGAATCAGTCCTGCTGACACCTGGATTTTGGACTTCTAGCCTCCAGAACTATGAGAGAATAAATGTCTGTTGTTTTAAGCCACTCAGTTTATGATGCAGCCCTAGGAACAAACACATGCAAATTCTCCTGAGACCAAGCTCCTTCTGTGCAGGGATTATAGCTTCCTTATTTTGCATCCCCCAGCCCCATTCAACATGATGTCTAGAACACAGGTATTTCATTTAATCTTGAATGAATGAATGAGGTCTACATGATTGGAGAAAACACTCAGATATTTGGTGATGATTGGATGGCTACTTGAACAGTTTGCTTTTCATTTTGCCAATTTGGTCTCATACAAAAGAGCCATTCAGTTGCAAAACTTTTTATAAGTCAAGAAAGAGATGCATTATTTATATAATTAAAATAAACCCTTGTTAACTAAGTTTTGTATTAGTTAAATTATTTAACAACCCAATTATTTTTGAGTTCCTTGTGTGCTGCCCCTATTTAAATAAATCTCTCCTTTAAAGTAAGTGATACAGGGCTTCCCTGGTGGCGCAGTGGTTGAGAGTCCACCCGCTGATGCAGGGGACACGGGTTCGTGTCCCGGTCCGGGAAGATCCGACATGCCGTGGAGCGGCTGGGCCCATGAGCCATGGCCGCTGAGCCTGCGTGTCTGGAGCCTGTGCTCCGCAACGGGAGAGGCCACAGCAGTGAGAGGCCTGCGTACCGCAAAAAATAAAGAAATAAATAAATGATACATAAAATTACCATTCACTGAATTTTGAATACCTTTTTTAAAAAGAGATACATCGTGGATGCCACAAGTAATTGGTAAACTAGTGCTAATCCACAGAACTGCTATTTTCTTGCTTGCCTTCTTAGTCTCTCTTTCTTTTGTTTTTTCAAATTGTTTTCAAATTAAAGCAACCTTATATATTCCTAGCAGTCTGAAAGCTTTGCTTAGTTGACTCTTCCAGGAAACTCACACATCTATGCAAAATGATCATTACTGTCCCAAGGATTGGATGCAACAGTGTTTCCTTTTTTCCCTTTGGTACCCCTTTGACCTCCTGTCTTGCTTCTTTCTACGGTAAACATGTTTATGTTATCAGATGCAAGAACGTTGAAATCATGCGAGCCCACAATATCAATACAGCATCAGGAAAGGAGGGGGAACCGAGGTCTGCCTTTTTTGCTGAAGTTCATCTCCACTCAGTTTGGTATGCTGAAAAGAGCAGGAGAGGCAAATCAAGCAGACATATCATCAGCCCTTTTTTCACCAGATTCCTCAAATAATGTAATTACAAATTAATAAATCCAAAGACAAAAGCTTCAACGTTTCGAGACCCTGGGCAATCTGTTCTATAGCCAGTCAACATGAATGCAGGGGGAAATCATACTTGTGATATCACAGAGCTAACAGGGTAGAAGTTGCAAACAAAGGATGTGATTTAATTGGTAGGGGAGAAATAGGCTTGGTGGATTTCAGCTTCTCCACCAGGAAGGTGGGTCACTGATGTAACATACTTTTAATTAAGGAAGTTTCAGAGGCTTCTTTATCACATGGGTAAACAATTTCTTAGAATAATATAGAGGTTGTCAATGATTCTTTTATGTTCAAAAAACCCTATATTGTGCTGTAGGTCAATGAGAAGCTGTGGAAGGTGAGATTTGTTCAATACTCATGGCCTAAGGTCTGCAGAAATTTCCATAATATAAGGAAGATTCCTACAGGGACGAGAATGCTAAACTGCAGATTTTTTTCCTCCTGGCTATCTCTGCTCCTTTGCTTCATCTTCCATAAACATTGCTAACCACACGGATTGCTAAATTGCTTTCTTTTAAATAAACCCAGGAATTAAAATTAAAACTTTGGCCAATCAATCTATCTTAATAAAAAAAATCATATCAACCCAAGCGTGCATCAGACAGTAGGGGGAAAATTGTGTGGATAGAATGAGATTTTAAAGTGCGGTTACAGAAGAGGCAGCTGTTTATTTGAGTACCTCCTATCTTGGAATCTTGGACTTGAGCTCTATAAATGCCCGGTAGGCTATCGAGTTCTTTTACCCATGACTGCACCCACCAAGCACAAGATGATGGCACTTAAGGCGTAGCCATTTCAGCCTGAAACATGGTGGCCCTGCAACCAACAAGCACCATTGCTACCAGAGAAAGGATTCATGTAGAATCATTTGCCCTGTATTTATTTTATTTCCACTGTTGTTCCAAACCAACTGTTATTGGGGCTCTAATGGTCAAATAAATATTCTAAAACGAATCATATTTTCTTAGTTTTCTTTCAAACCATGGCTGCACATCCAGGTCTTTGGTGTCCTGGGCCCATCAAGAGAACATGCTGTTCTTAGTAAAGACAAAAGCATAATAGGAAATTCTACCCAATTTAATATCTGATCAAGATTAGCTCAAAATGAAGACTTCTCACACAAGAGCAACAGATTCCATTCAGGTAAGTTTGATCAAGCACAGTACTTGGGGGAAAAAAAGGAATCTCTCCCTGCATCTTCCCTTACTGATGGTGATTTATCCCTTTTTTGAAGGAGGTCCATGCTGTTGGGCTGTGTAGCTCAAGGGGAGGGCCTGACACATTTCTATAGCTATGATTAGGGCATTGGAGGTCCTATTCCTGGCAATGCTGATTTGGGTAGACATTTGTCTTTTTTTTTTCTGCTAAGTATTTCATGCACTTAAGGACTTCCCTGCCTTTTGAATTTCAGAGACAGGAAGAGCCCACCCGTACTCTACAAGTGGAAACTGCCATATCTTTGCTTTTCTAGACTCTCTTGCAGGGATGGTGTGAGGTCATGGACTAGTCTCCAATAGTCAGACCCAATCATACCAGACAGAATCAGAAGCCAAAGATGCAGAGAAACAGGTACTGTATGAATCCTTTGGTGGCAATGGTGCTTGTTGGTTGCAGGGCCACCATGTTTCAGGCTGAAGTGGCTACGCCTTAAGTGCCATCATCTTGTGCTTGGTGGGTACAGCCATGGTTTTTCTCATCAAGCCTGCTCTGTGGTATGGTGGTAGCTGTTGTCTCTGGCTACTTAACTGTGTTTCTCTGATCCTTATGGTGATCTGTGAAGTACTCCCTCTCCCTTTCACACATGCCTTGCTACTGAAATCAGCTAGAGCTCTGTTGCTTGCAATTACGAGCACTGATGTTCATAAATAAATATCAGCACTTCCTTTGCTCTAACTGCTGTGTAGGGTATGGAGAATTTTTCATTTATATCCCCTAAGGGAATGTTGTTACTGAATGTTGATTGCTTTTCTTTAGTCTAAATTAATTAAATGACACAGTATCCATTGTAGAAAACAAATGTACATCATTTTACACCGTATACTGTAAATAGTGATTATAATGTGTGATCTTTCCAGAGAAATAGTAGGAAACAGTGTTTTCATTCAGACAGTTCCTGCTGGAAATTGCAAGGCTGTCCTCTACATTGTAATCCCTTTCCTCCTTAGCTCTAATGCAGGAAACTCCACTGTGATTTTATAACAAAGTCACAGCAGTAAAATCCAGTGTGGGGATAAGAGTTGGAAACAGAGTGAGTGCATGAATCCTGCTCGTCTATGGAAACCATGTGGGAGGATACAAGCATTTTTCCATAAAAGTTATTAAGACAAGGCATCAAGCTATTGTCTCTGATTTGTGGACAAAGTAAGGCTGTTTTCCAAACTCATCTCCAGCCTTGGGTCCTGCCAAAAGCTAGAGACCCAGGATGCAGAGTGAGCTTGTTTTTAATGCAATCCCATGCACTGAAACTTTGCTTTTCTTTAAAGCTGACTCAAGGGGAGAGGCTGTTCAGAAGGCTGACCAGTGGAAGCCTTCTGACCATGCTGCCACACAGAGAGCCTCTCATGTAGCATCATCTGTACTACTTTCTTGGCACTTTACTCACTCATATCTTTGATTAAGTGCTATTCAGCATTCATAGGCTCCCTGACTGTGACCCTGTCTCTTTTAACCTCCTGGTCTTCACTGAGAGCAGAGTTGACCATTAATATGCATTTATTGATTGACAAATTGGAAGAGCTCTTGGATACATATTCAGACTGGAGCTGAACTTTGGCGAAAAAGACAATGAAATAAATATCCCAGCCACATAAGGAATAGGGATCTGGAATCATGCTGAAGGAGAGGGTGTTGGGTGTGTGAGCACATATTCAGGAGAAGACAGGAAGCATAGGAACTTTTCTTCCTAAGAAAAGCAAAAGCCAGATTTTAGGCAATTTGTTAGTTAGCTGGTTGGTTAGTTGGTTAGTTTGTTTGGTTTGATTTACTCTCCCACACAAAGTACCAGAGCACCAGAGCTAACACTATCAACAGCACCTTCTATCAGCTGGCATCAATGAGCAGGGCATGGGAAGTGGCTTATCAACACTATTCTATATTTATCGGACATCTATGAAGCTCAAAGCCCTACGGAATATGTTAATTTATTTAATCCTAACAACCTCATGTTGTAGGTTTTCTTTTTTTAAAATAATTAATTAATTAATTAATTTAATTTTGGCTGTGTTAGGTCTTCATTGCTGCCCACGGGCTTTCTCTAGTTGCGGTGAGCAGGGGCTACTCTTCGTTGCGGTGCATGGGCTTCTCATTGCGGTGGCTTTTCTTGTTGCGGAGCACGGGCTCTAAGCAAGCAGGCTTCTGTAGTTGTGGCACGTGGGCTCAGTAGTTGTGGCATGTGGGCTCTAGAGCTCAGGCTCAGTAGTTGTAGTGCATGGATTTAGCTGCTCTGCGGCATGTGGGATCTTCCTGGACCAGGGCTCAAACCCATGTCCCCTGCATTGGCAGGCGGATTCTTAACCACTGTGCCACCAGGGAAGTCCCGTAGATTTTCTTTTTATCCCACTTAACAGATAAGGAAACTGAGGCTCAGAGATGGGCCTGCCTAAAAGCCCACGGGTTAGGAGGCGGCAGCCCAGGCCTTCTTAAATCATTGCTTGAGCTTTGTTAAATATCTCATCAAATTCCTTTTTGAATACAAAAACAACTTATTGTGAAAGAGTGATGAGAACTTTTATTCACTTATGGATGTGTAACAGTTTTCTATACTGGAATATGCAGGTTTTAATGACAGAAATGTGTGATATGCTAGGTGACTCAAAATAGATGGGATTGAACTGAACTACTTCAGTGTGAAAGTCCCAGGGGTGGCTCAGTTCTCTGCTCTCTTCCCAGAGAACATTCATCCTCTGAGAAGGTTGTGCCTGTCTCACAGCTTCATCCCAATCCAGATGACTCCTGAATGTCTGTCTCCAGGCCCTTTCTGCCCCTTTGCCTTCTGTTCCAACCCTCTGGTTGCCACTCCTGCATTCACTTGAAGCCTGTCCAGCTAGAGCCTTGAACATGGCTTCCTGAGGGAGAAAGCATTTGATGGCTTCACCCTAGAACTTGATCCTACTCTTGACCCCCCCCCAAGCCCCCCATCTTTTGGGGAGCTGGTGATAATTTTTGTTTAACATTATTCTGAGAAACAGTTGAGCTCCCCATTCACAGCTTGACCCTGAAATATAGAAAACAGTAGAGGAGGTTCTGAAGAGGTATAGCAGCGAAAACAATACAATTGTTTTCTGGGTAGTCTCTAGGAAATCCAACTGGAAAACTACTTGGGATAACTTTCTGTGTGTGGAATAACCTAATTAATCCTAAAATCTGAAAGAACAGAAATACTCCATATTAATTATTTTAAAATGTTTATGTGCCTACATATGCCAGGCAATTTACACAAGCTATCTTATTTGAGCCTCACAACGACCCTAGGAGGTATTATTATTATTATTATTATTATTATTATTATTATTATTACTATCTCCATATTTATGAATGAAGAAAAACAGGCTTAGAGGGATTTTGTGCTGAAGTGTACCTAGTTAGTGAGCCAGATTGGACCCTGGTATGACCCCTCAAAGCCATGCACACTCTTCCCCTCATTACTGCCACTGACATGGTCCACTTCATCTACTCAACCAGAGATGAGTGTTTACAATTGCCTCTCAAAAGTCAATGTCTCCATCTCCTGGCTATTGTAAATAGAGCTGCAACGAACATTTTGGTACATGCCAGGAGATGGAAACAACCTAAGTGACCATCATTGGATGAATGGATAAAGAAGATGTGGCACATATATACAATGGAATATTACTCAGCCATAAAAAGAAACGAAATTGAGCTATTTGTAATGAGGTGGATGGACCTAGAGTCTGTCATACAGAGTGAAGTAAGTCAGAAATAGAAAGACAAATACCGTATGCTAACACATATATATGGAATTTAAGAAAAAAAAATGTCATGAAGAACCTAGGGGCAGGACAGGAATAAAGACACAGACCTACTAGAGAATGGACTTGAAGATATGGGGAGGGGGAAGGGTAAGCTGTGACAAAGTGAGAGAGTGGCATGGACATATATACACTACCAAACGTAAAACAGATAGCTAGTGGGAAGCAACCGCATAGCACAGGGAGATCAGCTCGGTGGTTTGTGACCACCTAGAGGGGTGGGATAGGGAGGGTGGGAGGGAGGGAGACGCAAGAGGGAAGAGATTTGGGAACATATGTATATGTATAACTGATTCACTTTGTTATAAAGCAGAAACTAACACACCATTGTAAAGCAATTATATGCCAATAAAGATGTAAAAAAAAAAGTCAATGTCAATATCTGTGTAGGATTTATCACCTGAATACTACTTATTTAACACATTCGTCTCTTCCTACTTGACCTCATGCGGGCATGAGCTACGCTTAACTTTACTATAAGCAAACCTATTTTCACCCCACTTATCTGTCCCAAGGTTCAAGCTCCAGCATGAGTGGGGAGAATCAAAAGATTCTCACAGGACAGGTCACAAAATGTCTGGACAGAGTGGCACTGAATTACTGGCTTTACCTGGTATTTGTAAATTTACATTATAAATAAAGTGTTGATTTGCCTGAATCTGGCTGATATGGGGAACTGGGATGTTTCAGTTATGTAGACAGTCCAAATCTTTCAGTTAGAAGCTTAGGTTACATATGTTTTTAAAAGGAACAATGAGATTCTAAAAACAGCAACATCTGCTTACAGAAAGAAATAAAACAAATAAAACCTTCTGAACTATTTTTTTTTGGCTTTAAAAATGACAAAACAATAAAACTAATATCCATGTCTCTGAGTTATGTATGGGAGGGCCTGCTAGAACATCTCTAGACAATTTAATGAAGTGCAAAGCTTGCTGAAGACAGGTGATAAAATTGGAGCATGGATCTCTCACCCTCTTCCTCTTCTACCAAATAAACGTGGTCACATTTAAGAAATCAAGGAGCACCTTCTAAGTAACCTTTAAATCTTTTCCCTTCTTTCTTTCTGTTCCCTACACCACTTCACCACTTTTTCTGAAATTCTAAGATTTTAGGCATATGGAGGCAGTAATTATTCTAGAAAGTTGATAATCCTGATGTTGAAGAAGTCAATAAGTAATAATAATTAAAACATACTAGCTCATAAATACTAACAAATTTACTGGGTTTCCAGGAACTGTGCTTACACAATGAGTTCTGTGCCCAAGTTTAATTGGTCAACATTAATTCCAACTTTTCCACTTATTCCCTCTTCCAAATTATGTTTTCCATAATCTGTTTACAGTACGAAAGAACCCCTCCCCAAGATCTCAAGCATCTCTTTTCTTACATTGCTTCGTAAGGTCTGTATGGGAAAAGAAGTAGAGGAAACATATGCAGTATTTATTTGACTCAAATCAATGTGTGCAGTATACACACTCTGTGTCTATGTGGTCACATTTCTTTCTGTGTTTTGTCACCTTTCATAGCATTTATGAAATACCTCTATAAGACAATGTTTCTTTTCATTTTATGGCTTTATAATTGTAAGTATTGCACAGCAATTTTTAACAATAGGAAACATTTTCAAATGAGAAGGGAAGTCATTCAAACTTCCACTTTCTTCCAAATCATGTTTGTTTTGTTTTATTTTTTTTCCTTTTCCAGCTCTGTCCAGGTACATATGTAATGTTTTACATAGCTATAATTCTTCTCTAAGACAAATCTTTCCAATTCATATACTGTATAACATTGTGACATTTTAATTATTATTATTATTATTTTTTTTTTTTTTTACGGTATGCAGGCCTCTCACTGCTGTGGCCTCTCCCGTTGCGGAGCACAGGCTCCGGACGCGCAGGCTCAGTGGCCATGGCTCATGGGCCCAGCCGCTCCTCGGCATGTGGGACTTTCCCGGACCGGGGCACGAACCTGTGTCCCCTGCATCGGCAGGCGGACTCTCAACCACTGCGCCACCAGGGAAGCCCCATTGTGACATTTTTACACATAATACTGGGCTGTCCATAATCAAATTAACCTTGCCCATCACAACCTGAATACCCTGAGAGGCAGTTATCTCATTGTTCCCAAAGGTTGTCATTGCTCAACAACTTTTGAGCTTCCACTTGGTAAGCTACTTTAGAACTTGCTGTTATGCTTTTGATCTATTTCAGGTGTGATAAATCTTTGTATTCTGAAGGTGGGTTGATTTTTGGACTTTTGTCAAGTTCGATGAATAATGCTGAAGTTGGTTAGAAAAATAAGTAGGAGTAAAAAACAATGCTGCTGGTGAGTAACATGTTGAGACACTGAGTCTTCTCACATAGACTGGCTTCAAAGATCATTTCCAAAGAAAGTTTCAAAAGCTACCTGAATAAACCATAATGGAAAAGGATATTAAAAAATGTATATATATATATATATATATATATATATATATATATATATACATATGTGTATATATATACATATATATACATATGTGTATATATATATATATATATATATATACACACACATTCTGAATCACTTTGCTGTAAAGCAGAAATTAACACAACATTGTAAATCAACTATACTTCAATTAAAAAAAAACTACTTGAGAAATGGAAGAATCAGTGTACCGATGTTGGTCTCCCACAGAACCACCCAGAAGGGGTACAGTGCTCATTTGGAATTTCTAATCCTTGTGTGTGATTTGTAAAAACAGTTCCATTAATTCATAACTTGACACCTCAGCCCACCATGCTGCTGATGGTTGCCTCGTGCCTGGCTCTGCAGGGACAGCTGCCTCTGAGGTTCTGGGGTCCCAGGAGCACACACCCCTCAAACCTCTCAGATCTAAATGTCAAACCTCTGCCGGGAGAGAAGCCAGACTCTTCCCAGATTAGCTACATTCAGGAAGAGCATCCAAAGGAGAGCCTCTGATATTCTTTGCAACTCATTTTAGTCTTGGCGGGGCTGGTCATCTGTAGCTGAAAGTGTAGTGGTTCATGCAAAGAACCTCAGTGCGAGAGGATCAAAAGACTAGATTCTAGTCTCAGAGCTACACCAGCTAGCCTTTTCAATGTCATTTCTTCTCTCTGGCTGCTGAGCTGGTGATTCTCCATTGATCTCCACCTAGCTTTGCTCTCTGCCCTTCTCTGCCCTCCTGTGGTCCCTGGGAGCTGACCCCTCTGGTGGTTTTCTAACCCTCTGGCTTCTTGTTTGGTTTGGCAAAAGAGAATCACCTGTAGAACATCAGAGAGTGCAAAGAAAGAGATTGGAGTATTAATCCTACACATTTTCCCTCTCTCTCTCTCTCTCTCTCTCTCTCTCTCTCTCTCTCTCTGTCTCCCTCAGGGGCAATGGTTTGCCAGCAGCTATGTTCGCTGCTCCCATTAGATAACTCTATCCACAGTTTCCGTTCTTGCCAGGTTCCAGTAACAGTGCCCTGTTTCACCCCTTAAGCCAAGGAATGGTTAAAGCTCCCCATTGTTAGTCCCAGAGTGCTTCAACACCCCTACTCTGCCCAGACCTCTGAAATAGTTCCTTCAAAAACTCCCTTTAATTAAGCCTTCTACGTCCTGTGGGGTCATGTCTGATGGGGTTGTCTAATACGTATATAATAAAGTGTTCAGACAATTTGAACCTGAAGGTCCCTTTAAGCCCTTCTGTTCCTTGACCACACTGTTTGCCGATTGAAGCAGGGTAATTTTACAACCACAGACTTGCTCAAAGAACAGTAACCTGCTTTTCTAAGGAGGCCTTGACTCTCAATTTTATTATTTTTAAAGTCAACCTAAGATGGCTTAAATAGTCAGTAGTCATCATCAACTCTAGGAAAATGCTTATTCAAAATATTTGGCTTGGAGTTGGCAAATAGACCCCAAAGTGACTTCTTTCTATCCAGGTCTTATTTAAGAACCTCAGGATTAAAAACCCTATCATTAATTAGGGCACCTTTTCTTTGGCCCGATTCATGAAGTCCACCTTGGCGCAGTCATGTCCCTGCTGACCTGTCTGCAGATTTGTCAGTCTGTCTCTCTGGCCCTCATCCATCTGGCCTATCTAATTGTAACCGCTGGGATGTAACTGGACACCAATGGCGTTCTCCTTCTTGAGTAATCGCATCAATGAGTTATATTAGCTGTCATATTAAAGTAGCTCTCTGCTAACCTCTGGTAATATGAGATCATATTCACCATTAGCCTTTTTTTTCAGTTGGGTAATACCATCTCCCTAATGTTTTTGCCTTCTTAATCCAAATGAATAAAATCCAAGAAAAAGAACAACAATCTAAGGGAGTTTGAGAGTGAGTCAGTATTTCATTTCTGTAGGTATTTTTTTTTCTCAAAATGCAAAAACAAACATGTTAAACAGAGATCTCATGGAGCACCCAGAATGGTGATTTCCTGCGAAAGTGATCACACATTTTTTTAGGAAGTATGGAAGGGTGACGTGGGCTTTGGGAACATCAAACTTAACTTGGAAATAACTGGGGTGGCATAGGGGAATAGGTATAATCATTCTGTCAATTTTACCATCTTGGGCCCTTCTCCAACAATATTAGAGCAGAATTAAAATAAGTAGCAACAGCTTAGTTAACTGCCATATTTTATTACTCATCCAGGATGAAAAAGTGGTTTCCAGTTTTTCATCTCTTGCAACATGGATTCAAAGTCGTTTTACTGGATTTTGAAGGTGTTTACAAAAATGCCTGGGATTTCATTTTTTTTCCTATTTAAAAGGGATCAAATATACTTTGCTTTCAATGTCTCGTGGCTCCAGTATATTTCTCGATGAGTGTGATTTGAAAATAACAAACACCGAGTTCATAAGCTTATGTCACCTGTCATCAATTCAAATTCTCAAACCTTGTTAAACTGAGACTTGCTTCTTGGCATTGTCATGGCCCCGGACCATTTTTCTATACTTGCCCTGAAGGCAGGAAGATGGGAAACAGGAAAATCAAGCTGAGAACATAGATGGGAAGTGAGAAGAATTTGAGAGGACTTTGGTGTACAAAATTCAGAGTAGCAGTCCTCCGTTTATATGCACACTCACTTTCCCTCCTGTGTGGCTCCAGCTACGGAGAAATGCTTAACAGTTTTAAGGAAGGGAAACAAACAGAATTATCCAGTTCAGTGAAAATGCATCAAATCAAAAAGTTATAAATTTTGGTAGTTCTTTTCCTTTACTCTTTTTTCCTTTTCCTTCCTTCCTTCCTTCCTTCCCTCCCTCCTTTTTCTTTCTTTCCTTTCTTTCCTTTCTTTCTTTCTTTATCTTTCCTTTCTATCTTTCTTTCTCTCGCTCTTTCTTCCCTTCCTCCCTCCTTCCCTCCTTCCTTCCTTCCCTTCATTTTTATTCAGTAAGGTGGCCAATGCCAGAAAAATTAAAAACAACAGAGTTATATAAACAGTAACATTGAGATACAATTCGACTCCTTAAAAATATATTGATCAGCTACCAATGACAGCATCTTGGGTATTATGCCCTATTTTAAATGTTGAGAAAATGGTGACTATGTTTGGCATGACCTGCCTTTATGTCCCTTTAGTATAAATACACTGATTGAATTTCTGCTTTTTTGGCCAACCACTTCTGCTGCTTTTAGCAGCAGCTGCTGTTCCTACCACGACTACACTTTGCTACTATCGCCCCTGCTCTGCCTTTCTTGGTGGAAAGTCGGTTTGGTAAATTGCCAACTCCAGAGAAGATTTCTATAGTAATAGGATGCCCAGGGCCATGGAATTACACACAGGATGGTCAACTTCTGTCTAAATTGAACAACTGTGATAACTATAGTAAAATAAAGCCTTTGTAATTAAATGCTTAAGAACAGAGCCAAGCAGAGAAATGGAGGAGACCAGAAATCTCCCTAATGAATGAAATTCTAATCACTTAATGTAGTTTTCTTACTTCCAGCAATCTATTTGTTATAAACAGGACAAGGAAGTAATTCCTATTTTAGTCTTTTTATATTTGATAATATCTTTCTAACCACATGCTTGAATATACCAAGCTGTTGTTTAAATTCCTAGTTTGAACCCAAGTGGGGTTTAGTGCCATTACGATGCCTATACTCATGGCATCATAGGATTGCAAGTGGTCTGAAGCAATCATTTGGCCCAAGAAAATGGGAAACTTCTAGAACAGAAACTCTTCCAGGCTTTTCTTGAAGCCCTCCAGGATTTGAGATTCCATAATCTCCCTCAGTGATGTATTCCAGTGTCACATGATCCTGGGACACATTACATCTGTTCTAACTTAAAGAGGGATCTATTTTTTTCCAAGAAATTGAAGACAATAACTTCATCTTAGCAGACATCATCTTCTCCTTTTTTCCTTAATGAGAAAGACTGATGAGATGATCTACAAATCCCTCTGCCTCAAAGATTCAGATTCCCTTGCACCGATATTTTGGCTTCTCTTGAAAAGCAAATAACCCTCTACTTGAAGATAGAAGGAGGAGCCTGTCACATAGAAGGAGCCACTAATGTTTATTGAATGAATGAATGAACAATGCATGCATGCCTCTTCTAAACCCTGTGCTCTTGACCAAGTAATTAAATTTCTCTCAATTTTTTTCATGTTACTAATTTTTTGTCATAAAAACTAGGGAACTAAGGATACATAGTAGAAAGAAAATGCATAGCTAAATGGGACCTAACCAAACTTATAAGCTTTTGCACAGCAAAGGAAACCATAAAGAAAATGAAAAGACAACCTACAGAATGGGAGAAAATATTTGCAAACGATGCGACCAACAAGGTTTTAATTTCCAAAATGTACAAACAGCTTATGCAGCTCAATATAAAAAAAAAAAAACAACCCAATCAAAAAATGGGCAGAAGACCTAAACAGACAATGCTCCAAAGAAGACATACAGATGGCCAACAGGCACATAAAAAGATACTCAACACTGCTAATGATTAGAGAAATGCAGTGTTTGTTTTTCTCTTCCTGACTTACTTCACTCTGTATGACAGACTCTAGGTCTATCCACCTCACTACAAATAACTCAATTTCGTTTCTTTTTATGGCTGAGTAATATTCCATTATATACGTGTGCCACATCTTCTTTATCCATTCTTCTGTCGATGGATGCCTAGGTTGCTTCCATGCCCTGGCTATTGTAAATAGTACTGCAATAAACATTGTGATACATGTCTTTTTTTGAATTATGGTTTTCTCAGGGTATATGCCCAGTAGTGGGATTGCTGGGTCATATGGTAGTTCTATTTGTAGTTTTTTAAGGAACCTCCATACTGTTCTCCACAGTAGCTGTATCAATTTACATTCCCACCAACAGTGCAAGAGGGTTCCCTTTTCTCCACACCCTCTCCAGCATTTATTGTTTGTAGATTTTTTGATGATGGCCATTCTGACTGGTGTGAGGTGATACCTCACTGTAGTTTTGATTTGCGTTTCTCTAATGGTTAGTGATGTTGAGCATCCTTTCATGTGTTTGATGGCAATCTGTATATCTTCTTTGGAGAAATGTCTATTTAGATCATCTGCCCATTTTTGGATTGGGTTGTTTGATTTTTTAATATTGAGCTGCATGAGCTGCTTGTATATTTTGGAGATTAATCCTTTGTCAGTTGCATCATTTGCAAATATTTTCTCCCATTCTGACATTTGTCTTTTCGTCTTGTTTATGATTTTCTTTGCTGTGCAAAAGCTTTTAAGTTTCATTAGGTCCCATTTGTTTATTTTTGCTTTTATTTCCCTTTGCAAATCAAAACTACAATCACCTCACAGCAGTCAGAATGGCCATCATCAAAAAGTTTCAAATAATAAATGCTGGAGAGGGTGTGGAGATAAAGGAACATTTTTACACTGTTGGTGGGAATGTAAATTGGTGTTACCACTATGGAGAACAGTATGGAGGTTCCTTAAAAACTAAAAATAGAGTTACCATATGACCCAGCAATCCCACTCCTGGGCATATATCAGAAAAGACACAAACTATAATTCAAAAAGATACATGCATTCCAATATTCATAGTTGCACTGTTCACAATAGCCAAGACATGGAAGCAACCTAAGTGTCCATCAACAGATAAATGGATAAAGAAGATGTGGTACATATATACAATGGACTATTAGTCATAAAAAAGAATGAAATAATGCCATTTGCAGCAACACAGATTATCATACTAAGTGAAGTAAGTCAGAAAAAAAACAAATATTATATGGTATCACTTATACGTGGAATCTAAAAAAAATGGTACAAATGAACTTACTTACAAAACAGAAACAGATTCAGACGTAGAAAACAAACTTATGGTTACCAAAGGGGAAGCAGGGGGAGGGATAAATTAGGTGTATGGGATTAAGAGATACACATTACTATATATAAAATAGATAAACAACAAGGATTTACTATATAGCACAAGGACCTATATTCAATATCTTGTAATAACCTATAATGGAAAAGAATAAAAAAAGAATATAAATATATACAGATATCAGATATAGATATCCAAATCACTTTGCTGTATAACTGAAACTAACACAATATTGTAAATCAACTACATTTCAATTAAAAAAGAAAGAATATGGGCTTCCACACCACATTCATTAAGTATACGAACTGGAACAAGTTGCTTAACCTCTTTGCAGCTCTTTTTCTTTGTAATATGGACTAAAGAAGCTGACCTCAGGATTGTTGTATAACATATGTAAAGAGCCTGTTGCAAGTTGAAAAAACACAACAATTTTTTTCCTATTCTCTAAAACTCCCAAGTTACTCCATTCTTTTTAAAGGAGATCATGGATGAGACTGCTATTTGCCTATCCCAATCTACATCCTTTCCTTCCCTTCCCTCTAATAGAGAGGCCCTAATTTTGAGCTGACCTAGCTAAAGATGACATTTGCTAGCCTCTCTTGAAGCTATATATAGCCATATGAAAAAATTCTGCCAATAAATATAAGCCAAAGTGTCATGTGTCTGCTTTCAGAAGGTCTCCTCAAAAGGAGAATGAGCCTCTTCCTCCCTTCCTTCCATCCATTCTTCCTTCCTTCCTTCCTTCCTTCCTTCTTTCCGTTGCTTGGAACATGTATGTTATAGCTGGAGCTTTTGCTTCCATCTTCAATTCCAGAGATGCAAGTCACACAGTAGGGATGGCAGAACAGAAAGCTGAAAGGGGTTTGGGTGACTCTTTGAAGTTCTATGAAGGCCTCACCTGCCTACATTCAGACTTCTTTTGTTGAAGAAATAAACTACCTTGTTTAACTCATTGTTACTTGAACACTTTCTATTATATGCAGCCAGGCTCAGAAGATAACCTCAAGGGGATAAAATATATATTAAACTTTAATCTTAGCTAACAAATAATTCGTGTATATTCCTTAACCACTTATATATTATATTTCCTTTCATCTCTGTTACCATGTTGACTTAGACTACAGTAAAACTACAGTGATAGTTCACACAACTTGCAATATTTATATTTTTCCTTTAGTATTTATAATTAGCCTATGTTACCTTTTATGCTTGTTTTGGCCTCTTCTCCAACAGGTCAAGGTCATTTCCATTTGAATTAATTTTTTCAGAGGTATTAATAATATTACTAATTCATAAAAATTTAGAAAACAATATGGCAGAGTTGAATGGCCTAGGATTTGTAGTTTGAAGGCTTAGACCAATCCTGGTACTAGCATCATTAATTGTGTGACCTTGAACAAGTCATTTAACTTCTCTGAGCCTCTGTTTTATCCACAACACACAGGGTTAATAATAATCCTGTCTTACTGACTTACTGGAATTAGTGAGAATCAGGTAGGAGAATATATTTGAAAGTACTCTG
Source organism: Mesoplodon densirostris (assembly GCF_025265405.1). Lineage (NCBI taxonomy): Eukaryota > Metazoa > Chordata > Mammalia > Artiodactyla > Ziphiidae > Mesoplodon > Mesoplodon densirostris. The sequence continues at coordinate 82,313,449 of NC_082665.1, forward strand.
TAAGATAAAGCACCATAGGGATGTTGCTTGCTATGAATACTATCAGAAGATACACACTGTAAGATTTTTTATGCATACAGATATTATTATAGGTAGAACTATCAGAGAGATAATTTTAAAGTTTCCAACATATGGTGGTTTCCAATCTCTTCTTTTGAGGGTAAAATAAATCTTCGATTTGAGACGTTACTATAAAATATAAATGAATCAGTATAATGGTCATAGGCTATAAATTTTTTTTTTTTTGGTTTAGAGTTGTTTAGGTGCAGAAAGAATAAATATTTAAAATCTTGAATTCCAAGAAATGAATCTGAGGATCTTTGTACTCTTGGTTCTCTCTGGCTCCTTTCTTCTCTTACCACACTGGTATGGAACAGTGGAATCTGATCCATTGTCCTTGAAGAGCACAACAGAAAGGTCAAAGTCATTCTTTTATAGCTTGCCAATCTTTTGGGACAAAACTGAAAGGGTCAGTAAAAATCGAGATAACTTACATCTGTTACTTCTTCATTGTCCAGGTGGACAATCATAGCAAGAATTATTCAAGCTCAGTTTTCTCTTCAAAAGCTGTATTGATTGCTGCATAATGTTTTCTGATGGTCCAAGGATCTTATGTTAACACCCCAAATGAACTGGGAACACCCATTTGATTTTTACCAGTTAGGTGAAAATTCCAGTTACAAAGAAGGCTCTGATAATGAATATGCTTCAGTGGAAGAAATGAATTTAAAACCATATGTATTTATCTTGCACATTATGATTTTACTGAATCTGGTGCAGTGATGTACACTTTTAGGGTGATCACACATCTTGGTTTGCCTGGGACAGCCCTAGTTTATGTCTGCTCTCTCAGCGTAATTATTAATAGTATCCCTTTTAGTTTCGAAAGCACTCTGATTTGGATGATAAATTATATGCTTACCCTATTTTATTTTATTTTATTTTATTTTATTTATTTTTTTTTCTTTTTGCGGTATGCGGGCCTCTCACTGTTGTGGCCTCTCCCGTTGCGGAGCACAGGCTCCGGATGCGCAGGCCCAGCGGCCATGGCTCACGGGCCCAGCCGCTCCGCGGCATATGGGATCCTCCCAGACCGGGGCACGAACCCGTATCCCCTGCATCGGCAGGCGGACTCTTAACCACTGCGCCACCAGGGAGGCCCTGCTTACCCTATTTTAGAGACATTTTATTGTCCTGGTTGACTAATAATGGGATGTCCTTATAAATTCTAAGCAGGCGTCATTCCTTTGTAAATAATCTGCCCTGCTGTGGAGTCTTTAAAACAACATCTCTGATAATCCTTGTTTTCTTAGACCCATGAGCAAGACCACCTGACACTCTTCTTCAGAAAGAAAGGCTTTAAAATATCACCATTTCTGAACAGCTATATCAGGGGTTGGCAAACCTTTTGTAAAGGACCAGATAGTAAATATTTCAGTCTTTCTGGGCCGTACAGTCTGTCTCAACTACTCAACTCTGCTGCTGTAGCATGAAAACATCCAGACAGTATGTAAGCCAATGGGCGTGGCTGTGATCCAACAAAACTGCATTTACAAAAATAAGAGGAAAGGATTTGGTCCATGGTGTGCCGACCCCACGCTAGTGTTTTAATATTTTCTCTTGACAACTGACAAAATGGAATTTATACTTTCCAGATTTCTTTTCAAGTGTTAAAAGGAGCAAAAGACAGACAGTTGGCCCTAGTTAGATTGTAACTAATATCATGGAAAGATGCTCTCATTTCTTACAAACAAAGCTCCCAAGCTTTCTGTCATCGACACATCTTGTTCAATCAAAAGAGTCACAGTGCACATTCAATCTAAAGAAGTACAATGAAGATGCTCCCTCTTTAAATGAGTCAACACAAATGTGTATCCTTCAAAGGCTATGGAATTGACGGGCAACTATATTTGATTGTTTGGGTGTTTTAAACATTGTTTCCAACATCTATGATGAGGCAGTTTCAGGAAATTTTAATTTTATTTTGCACCTCCTTGTGTTTTCATATTATGGGGACAAGGTGTAAATCTACCTTTGAGAGAGACATCTGAAATGCTTAGATAAACAAGCTTGCATCTGTAAAAGAGGAATTAGAGAGGGAGAGAATTGTATACATGCCAGTAGTTAAAACACAAGAGAAAAGTCCATTGCCCTTTAAATTGAAACAGAAGGAAAGACATGAAGGAAAGCCTTGAGTAAAATTAAATAAATGCTGAAAGTATACTCAGAAACACATCAAAGCATGGAATTGTTTTCTTACTATGTTGAGAATTGTGATAATATGGTATGGTTCACAGTGTGTGTGTGTGTGTGTGTGTGTGTGTGTGTGGGTGGGTGGGTGGGTGTATGTGGGTGTGTGTGAGAACAGGAATTAAAAATAGACAGCAACAAAATGTTAAGACCAAGATATTGGACATACTAAGCAAAGAAATGTATTCAGTCAAAGTAAATAGACAAAGTGTGGCATGCTTTAAATAATGATGAGTTGATGAATTCTTTGCTGTCTGACCTGGAATATCAAGCCCCAATCAGAAATGAATGGACTGTCTCTCCTGGAGAGGTAGACACTAGTTGCAGCCTGGGGAAAGAGGAAACATAAAAGCAGATCTAGATTTGCCTTGCAATGACAGCTGCATATTAATCTAAAGAATTTCTAAAAAATCAAAAAGGCATTTTTCAGCAAAATACACCCCTAGAGCCTCAGTCATAAAGCAGGGAAATAAACTTGAAACAGGATTGATTCCATCTTAAAGGGAATATTTCTTTGAAATGCTACCAACTGTAGTTGTCTTATTTGGTTTTCAATCCTATAACAAAATTGTGCCATATTGTGTCAAATAAGAAGATAATATAACAGCTTTAAACAAATTTTGTAATTATGGGTTCAATCAAAACTGCATCAAATTTGTGTGTATTTGGGAAGTTATGCCATTGAATACTAAGTAGCTCTAAATATCAACCTTCATTTTTCACTTCAGTTTTAAGACCTTGACTCTTAAAGGGTTAGATTTCCCCAATAGAAGTTAGAGACTGGAAGAGATCCTGTGCATTTTAGTAGTCTGCTATTCTCTTTAGAAAATGCCAGGTGCTGCCCTGGCAAAGACTGAAGATATTTAGGCATGAATGAGATGTCTGTGGTCTAATGCTCTTTAATCAGCCCCTAAGTACAGTTCTAACCATTGAGCATCTTCACGTTTCCCTAAGACATTATTTCCAGGTTCATGAAAAACTGGATTTCTTGTGCTAAGAGAAGGCCTGATAATTGAATCCAATTTGTTTTGGTTTTTATAGAATATCTTTCCAGTATTTGGTGTCCTTTGAACGGAGAAGGAAAGAGATGAATAGGTTAGAAAGGCCTTATAGATTTTCAATGTGTCAGGCAGGCCTGAGTTCAGGTTCTGAGTGTCTAGTTCTTACAAACTTGGGCAGGCTTCAGTTTCCACATCTGTAAATTGGGGGAAATTTTAGTACCTCTTTTCTAGGTTGTTGTGAGTATTATCTAAGATAATGTATACAAAATAAACAGCCTCAAGTCAGGCACATAATAATGGCTCAATAAAATAGAGCTGTTGATAAAGACCCCGAAGTCATAATTAACTGAAACTGTTTGGGTTTCTGAGTAAGCTTGGCAGGAAATAAGTATGGGAGATATTCTCTTTAAGGTGATTTTCTTTTACCAGCGCCAAGAGCAGGATTAATAACTTTGACTGAGCTTGAGAAGGCAGTGGATGTGAGCACAGAGAATCAGACGAGTCCATACCCTTCTATGCTCTTCTTTCCAAAACTTTCTTTTGTCACTGAGCTGTTGCACTTAAATATTTTCACTGAAGTCTCTTGGTATAAATTGGGTGTGTGCTTTCAATGCACAAGTTTAGAAAGTAGTACTGTATCAACGTACTTTTTCCTCCCTGTGCTAAAATGTTTCCATGGAAGAAAGTAAATTTTGGAGCCTTCTATTTTCTTTTTCCTGTTTATTAAAAAAGTTCCCTGCCTGCAAAGTTGCTGGCAAAATTATTCTTTGTCTCTTAACACTTGATTCATCTTAAACAAATCTTTTTAAGGAATGCACTGTAGCATAAAGAAAAGGTGCCTGACATTCATCACACGAGCATTACATGAACCTTCAGGAATAAAAAAATCACTCAAAACTGCCCAGGGAAGGGACTTCCCTGGTGGCACAATGGTTAAGAATCTGCCTGCCAATGCAGGGGACACGGGTTCGAGCCCAGGTCTGGGAAGATCCCACAGGCCGCTGAGCAACCAAGCCTGTGTACCACAACTACCGAGCTTGCACTCTAGAGCCTGCGTGCCACGATTACTGAGCCCGTGTGCCACAACCACTGAAGCCCATGTGCCTAGAGCCCGGTCTCTGCAACAAGAGAAGCCACTACAATGAGAAGCCCGTGTACCGCAACGAGGAGTAGCCCCCACTCGCCGCAACTAGAGAAAGCACGCGTGCAGCAACGAAGACCCAACACAGCCAAAAATAAATAAATAAATTTATAAAAAATAAATAAATCAAATGCGTGCCCCCATTTTATGGATGAGGACACTGAGGATCAGAGAACTGAGTAATCAGCCCAAGGTCATCTAACAACCAAGTGGCAGAACTGGGATTTGAACCTAGAGTTTACATCCCTTCTACCTGAGTCAAGTGCATTAGTATCTATTCCATCTTGCAAAATAACAGTGTCTAAGGCTAATTCTTTCCCTTGAGCTCCACTGGAAAAGCTGTGTTCCTGCTGCCTTAAGGAGCAGTGGGAACAGGAGAAGAAAAGAGTTTCTTTGAAGCAGTGCAAGTTCTTGGGCCCCATCCCAGACCTACTGAATCAGAAACTCTGGGGAGGGGCCAGCAGGCTGTGTTTTAACAGGCCTTCCGAGGGATCCTGATGGGTGCTAAAGTTTGAGAACCACCACTCGATAACTCTAGACAACCTGTCTTCAAAATAAGGTGCAAGCCACCTCCTTACTGTTTGCCCTGCCTTTTCAATCATGGCCAACAACTGAGCCCACCCTAGAAGGGTAGAGATGAGAAGAATTCTGGGAATGTTGAAAGTGTTTCCACATAGAACCCAATGTTAGCTTTCAGCTTCTCCAAAAAGTAGTACAAAACACACTTTGTCCATTCCTGACAACAGCATGGAAGCCTTTTAATTAGTCCACCCTAGAGGAAATAGAGATTCGCTCGTTAAGTAATTGCTCTGATTACTGGTGGGCAGGGGTGTGCATTGTTTTCTGATGCATTTGTTTGGGGTGAGCAGTGCTACCAAACTGAAGGCTTCTTACAGAGGGTGTTAACATAAAAGGACTCCAACAAGCTGTGTGAGGGAGAGGGACGTGGCGTTGATGGCAGGAACAGTCACAGAGCCAAACACACACACACACACACAAACACACACACACAAATACCAGTTCACACTGTGCAGACTGATCAATGTCCTGTATCCCAGGAAAATGAGCATTAATTTCCTGATACTCCCTAAAATTTCAAAAGATATATCAAAGCCTGGTGCCGTCCTCCAAGTTCCCATTGCATGGGGTTAAATGTCTACATTTTGGGCTTCCCTGGTGGCGCAGTGGTTGGGAGTCCGCCTGCCGATGCAGGGGACGCGGGTCCGTGCCCCAGTCCGGGAGGATCCCACATGCCACGGAGTGGCTGGGCCCGTGAGCCATGGCCGTTGAGCCTGCGCGTCCGGAGCCTGTGCTCCGCAACAGGAGAGGCCACAACAGTGAGAGGCCCGCGTACCGCAAAAAAATAAAGTAAAATAAATAATAATAATAATAAATGTCTACATTTTAGTGAAGGTGACTCAGCCAGTGACAAGATGTAGAGACCCAGGTTATAGGAATATAAGAAATTGAAGTGAATACTGTTCGTAGAAATGTCTCATCTTACAACTCTGGGCATCTCATCCTAGCACACATTCAACTCTGGTAAGGAGTCTGAGTAATAGTACCCACACTCCCACAGTTGGAAAGGAATGCTGAGACTCTCTTCCAACTGCCTCTTCAATTAAAGAACTCTCTCTTCAATAACTCTGTTCCAGAATCATTCAGTATCATTTTTCTTTTTTTTGAATTAATTTTCATTGGCATATAGTTACTTTACAATGGTGTGTTGGTTTCTGCTGTACAGCAAAGTGAATCAGCTATATGTATACATATATCCCCTCTTCTTTGGATCAGTGTCATTTTTCTGAAGCCACGCAAACAGAACCAGGTCTGCTGATGGGGCTCAGGCTGTTGGAGCCACACACAGAAAGGGTATGTGGACCCAAGTCACAAGGGACAGTTCTGTGGTCCCCAGAAGCACCCTATCAGAAGGTGTAAACTGGCCACACTAAGTAGCTAGACTTTCTGCCCTTTAGTTCAAACTTCCAAGAATAAGAATTTAACTTGTTTAGTTCAATCAAGTCACCCTGGATGAGGTGCCTACTCCTAGCCCAATCAGTGGTGGCCAAAGGCGGTCTCTTCAGGGGGTCAAGGAAAGAGTAGATACTCTAGGTAACACAGAATGATGGGGCTGACAGTGAAACACCAGGTACCACATTGACTTAAAGTTAGTGGTATACATGTCTGTCTCTTCCTCTAGATCATGAGCATCATCAGAACATCTTATTTATCTTAATAAAACCACTTTCTAGAGGAACCTCAACCTGTTAGAGTATAAACATGAACTAATTTAATTTTTTCCAAAAAACAAAACAGAACAAAACAAAACAAAACAGCTAGCTGTAGACTTCAGGGTAAAAACAAATATTTCAAATTTCCTTCTTGTAGGCTCACAGTAGAATTTCACTTTCCCTGATGTGATGAGGTTAGGTGTGGCCATGTGACTTTCTTTGGCTAGTAAAATGTGAGCAGAAGTAAAGCTCACATCTGGGCAGAGGCCAAATTGAGGGCCAGTGCTTGTTTCACCATGGCTCTACCCCCTGACTTGAGGACTGTGGAAGCGTATCTCAAGATGGTACAACATCAACTTGGGTCGTTGAGTGACTGCAGTGAGCGCGTCCACAGCTGACCCACACAGCACAAGTAGCATGAAAGTACACTGAACATGTGTCATTAAGACACTGAGATTTTGAGGTTGTTTGTGTTAAACAGCAATTTTGTACTGGACACTTCTTAAAGAGGGCAAGACAGATTTTACCTGAGCTAATGCAGCAGGGGAGAGAGACATCAGTACAGAATGAACTCAATCCCAAATACAGCAAAGACAACTGGGAATTTATAGCCAATAGGCAGAGTGAGGGGACATAGTGGATGTAGACAATTGCTAAAAGGAACTTCATTAGATATCAAAGATAGGGGAATTCTCAATAAACTGGCTTGGTAGGATTCTTTGTGAAAACTGGGCCCAGCAGGCCAAGGTCAAAGTCTAGTTGAGAAGAGGAACCTGACTTAAGTTTGGTCAAGGAAGGAGTCCTTGTCATTTGTCACTGTAGCCTAGATTCTCTCTGCCACTGGATTAGGAAACATTTATTTTCTTTTGAACCCTGTAATAGTTTGTAAGAACTGCTATAACGGAATACCACAGACTGGGTGGCTTAAACAACAGAAATTTATTTTTTCACAGTTCTGGAAGTTAGAAGTCCAAGGTCAAGGTGTTGGCAGATTTGGTTTCTTCTGAAGTCTCTCTCCTTGGCTTGCAGATGGTCATTTGTTGCTGCATCCTCACATGGCCTTTCCTCTGTGCACGTGCACCCCTGGTATCTTTCTCTGTGTCCAAATCTCCTCTCTTTATAAGGGCATCAGTCAGAGTGGATTAGGGCCAAATGCCCTCATTTAAATTTAATCAACCTGTACAGGCCCAATCTCCAAATAAGTCACATTTGATATACTGGGTGTTAGGGCTTTAACATATGAATTTGGAGGGACAGAATTCACCCCACAACAAGCCCCGATTTTGCTCTCTTTCATTTTCCCAGACCGGCCCTAGTTCTGCTCTCTAATATTCCCCAGAATGTATTGAATGCTCTCCTGTTCATGCCAGTCCACCAAAGGTGGGACCTCCTTCTGATGTGGTCTGACCAGTGCTGAGGACCACACAACTCTTACTCCCCTTCTTCCAAACTCTATTCTTCCATGGGCACGAGCTTAATGCCTATGTCAATCAACTGGCTCTTCATGACCCTAGAATTTCTTTGGGGTGACTTTGCTGTTAAGTTAAATCTCCCTCATTCAGTTGATTTTCTGAACCCAAACACAGAAGTTTATATTTATGTTTGTTTCTGTTTATGATTTATTATCATCCTCATTATATTTCCTTCTATTGTTTTTGACTTCTTGTTTGTGGCTTTAAAGTAGCTTTTGAATCTTAATGCTGTCATCCTGTATCCTTACTAGTCCTCTCAGCTGTACGCCCACTGCTGGTTTCATGAGGTTGCCTTCTCTGCATTTATCTAAGTTGTTGGGAGATATGCTTAACAGGAAGGTCCAACTAGGTCACACTTGGACAGCCCCCTGCAGGTTGACGTCTGTCCATCAATTCAGGAGTGTAATAGAACACCGGTGAACTCACCACCCTGCCCTGTATCCAGCCCACATTTGTCATCAGGAGTTGCTTTTCCCCTGGGCCAAAGAAGCCCACACCGACACCCTCTCCATCTTTTTCTTGGGCTATTGTGCCAATGGTCAGCCCACTAGGACTTGAGCCATGTCTTCTTTGCTGCTAGAGATTTGATTATTCTGTTGACTCTGACTTAAGGACTCCGTATGTTCTGGATCCTGGCAGCTCAGCAATTACTCAGCTGGATCTGCCCAAGCAGAGCTTGCCCAAGGGGAACCCAAAGAGGGCACCCCTGGGTAACCCTGAAGCTTGGGTAAGCCTCAGTTCTGACAATAGGCTGAGCATTCTGAAGGGATTTCCCTTCATCAGGGGTCCTTGTTACTGTATTGTGGCCATTCTCAGATCCACGTAAATAGAATAAAAAACAGTCTCAATTTAATCTGCCACTCCAGCCCCTGCAAGGACACAGCTGGTGAGGGTGTGCTGACTTTATTCACAAGCCAGTCCCTTCTCTCCAGCCTTGCAATAATTTTGTTGTCTTTGTTATTCTATATCCTGCAGTGATTTCCCTGAGTGCAGTGAGTGATTAATTTAGCTGGTGTCACAGGCTACAACATGTTGATATAAAGGGAAAAAGAACGAGAAAAAGAAAAGTGTGGAAGGGGTGAAAGGCTACTGCAGCAAACACACACAGGACCCAAGCTCCAGCCCTCGTACAAGACGCTCCAATGGCCAAAATGACCCCACGACATTGTTTTTGTGAACAGGAGTATGAACTTCTGAATGGTTGAGTTCCGAAATTCAAAGCCTGAAACTCTCCCAGGGCTCTCTCACTTCCCACATTGCTTCTGAAACATCAATAGCTTCAGGAAATAATGAAAGGCAAATCAGAAATAAAATCAGAACTTGAAAACCCCTGGTTCTCTATGAAAAGGGCTTCTACTGTTCAAATTCTGGTTTACAAGAGAGTGAGATTTGAGATCTTGTGTGAAAACAAACTCCAGATTTTTCTGCAGTTTTGATACCCAGTTTAACCCTTTATCCTTCTTGGCTCATGAAGCTTAAAGGACTAATGTGGCTACTGATCTGAGACCTTGTACTGTTTACCAGTCCTAGGTGGAAGCTTGTCTGTACATATGGTTGTTGATATTGGTGAGGGAGTTTACCAAGTGATAATTGTTTCTATCCACAGCATAAGGTAGTTATGGCATATCTGTGAATAATACAGTTTTCCCCATGGTGACCCAACTCCTCCCTTGCCATTTTGTAACCTGGCTTTTAAACATTGGGTTAAGAAGTAACTTAAGAGAGAATAACTTTTTGTTTTCATGCTGAGCCCAGATTTTGACATTTTTTTCCTTAAAATAATTTTAAAAGAAATAGCAGTGATAATTTTCATTAAAAGTGATACAACTTCATTAAAGAAAACGTAGAAAATATCTTAGAAAAAGTCACCTAAAATCCCACCATGAGGAGATTATCACTTTTAACATATTTAAGTTAGTATTTTCCAGGCACAAATGCATATATGTGAATGTATATTTCTATACTTCATTCTAAAAATGAGATAATTCTGGACATACTAGTTTGTAACCTATTTTCTCTAATTAATAAGTTGTAAGCATCTTTTCTTGGTATTCAATTTTTTCTACATTATTTTTAATGTCAGCACAGTATTCATTTCATTGGAGGGTGGGGGTAAAATGATAATACTCTGATTTAATCTTAAAATATAGGAGAGAAAAGAAAAATTACTGAAAGTCCCCTTACTCAATAAAAACCACTGTAAATGTTTGAATGAGCAGCCTCCTGAGACCTCTCCTTGTACAATATTTTGTGCTCTCCATGGTGCTTTTCAATTTGCTTTTAAGCACTTGACAATGGATCAAGGGGAAACTCACATGTCTCAACTTATAACTCTATATCATTATTTATTTATTTATTTTTGGCTGCGTTGTGTCTTCATTGCTGCACGCAGACTTTCTCTAGTTGCGGTGAGCGGTGGCTATTCTTTGTTGAGGTGCACGGGCTTCTCATTGTGGTGGCTTCTCTTGTTGCGGAGCACGGGCTCTAGGCGTGCGGGCTCAGTAGTTGCAGTACACAGGCCCTAGAGCGCACGGACTTCAGTAGTTGTGGCACGTGGGCTCAGTAGTTGTGGCACACAGGCTTAGTTGCTCCACGGCATGTGGGATCTTCCCGGACCAGGGATCGTACCCGTGTTCCCTGCATTGCCAGGCAGATTTTTAACCACTGTGCCACGAGGGAAGTCTCATCTATATCATTATTTTAAAGGTCTATATTACATCCTATTCTAGTAGGTTCCATTATTTACATGATGAATACACCATTGATGAACAATTTCAGTTGTTTTCTTTTTGTGTGTGTGTGCTATTCTAAACAACATTGTGATGGACATCACTGAGATTTATCAGCTTGAACTTGAGTGATTATGTCTTCAGAGTAAATTCTAAATGCGGAGTTGCTGGAACAAGTAGAACACACATTGTACATTTTAACTACTAAAGTGACTTTCAGAAAAAGCACCAATTTTCATCTCCACTAAATAGTGTGTGAGAGAACTGATGCTCAACAGCACTGAGTTATATTAACTTAAACATTTAATTTTGTCCATCTTCTGGGTGAAAAATAAAATTTATGGTTTTATTCACATTTTATTGATTATTAGCAGGGATGAAATCTTTTAATGCATTGAATGTTTTACTTCTATGAATCGTCTGTTAACGTCCTGTGCTTTTTTTTTTTTTTACTGGTCTTTTCTTCATTGATTTGTAAGAATATTTAGTCAATAATATTTAGTTGTGATCTATCATTTGTCTTGTAAATATTTTTCCCATTTTGCTTGTTTTTCAACTTTGTTTATATTTTTAACTGAGCCACAGTTTACTTTTTGTAGTCAAATTGCTCAGTTTTTATGTATTTTCATTACATGATTAGAAGTTATTTCCTGATCCAACATTATAAAAAATTATCACCATCTTCTTCAAGAACATTAATGGTTTTATTTTTTTATTCCTTTTAAAACTTTGATCCATCTGGAATTTATTTTGGTGCATCCAACTTTATTCTAACTGGCCATCCAGTTGTATCAATACTATCTATCGGATCATTCATTTTTTCCCTATTAATTTGAAGTCCTACATTTATATATTATATGTTATAAATTCCCACCTATTTTCAGAACTTGCTTTTATTACAAAAATAATATATGCACATGGTAAAAAAAGGACACAATCATCAAAAATTGTATACAATAACGTCTCCACCAACCACTGCTAGTTCCTCACTTCCCTTCCCGAGAGGGAACCATTTTCCAGAAATGCTCTAGGCATACACAAGCATGAGAGGTGTGTCTGTGACACATGCATAATACATAGATGTATACATGTCTGTGTATCCCATTTTATGTTTACACAAATTAGAGCTTCCTACATGTATGGCTTGGCACCTAGTTTCTTTTTTCTTTTTTTAATTAAACAATATATCTTGGAACTCTTTATAAGATCAACAAAGCTACTTCATTCTTTCTCATAATTGCATAGTACTCCATTGTATGTAGGTACCGTAATTTGTTTAAACAAATAGCCTGTTTGTTGACAACTTTTTCAGTTTTTTTTTCTATGACCAGCAATGCTATAATGAATATCTCGCCTCAAATTTCTTGCACATGTGTGCATATAACGTGGGACAAATTCCCCAAAGTGTCAGCTGCTGGACCAAAAGGCTATATGCACCTTGTATTTGGTAGATATTACCAAATTTTCCTCTAAGGAGGACTGTCTTAGTCCATTCAAGCTGTTATGACAAAATACCTCAACTGGGTATAAACAACAGAAATTTATTGCTCACAATTCTGAAGGCTGGGAAGTCCAAGATCAAGGTGACACCATGGTCAGGTGAGGCCCTCTTCCTTGTTACAGACTTCTCATTGTATCCTCACATAGCAGAAGGGGGCAAGGGAGCTCTCTGGGGCCTCTTTTATAAGGGCACTAATATCACTCAAGAAGGCACCACCCTCATGACCTAATCACCTCCCAAAGGCCACACCTCCTAATACCATCACACTGGGCGTTAAGATTTCAACACACGAATTTGGGGAGGCCACAAACAATCAGATCACAGCAAGGTCAAACCAGTTTTGTACTCCCATCTATATTGAAAGATCTTGCTTAAGATCCTGTCTCAAACATTTTTTTTACCTTTCTCAATCTGAAAATTGCAAAACGTTATCTAATTGTTAAAGTGGATTTCTTTTTTTTTTAATTCAAACAGAAGGTCACAAAAATTATAATCATCCTCATCAGTTCACTCAGTCCCATGTAATTAATGTTTTTTTCATCTTGATCTTTTGTTAGCACTTTTACGAATTCATCAGTTTTCCATTAGAGTTCTGAAACTGCTTATTCATTCAGTTCAGCAGTATAGTCAGTTACCAGAAACATGTACTTGTCAGAGTCTTTTCCATGAATTCCTTGAAGATGAAACCCTTTTATAGGAACATTTTTGCAAAAGCATCAGAGTACACCCAGAACTGTCTGTAAATGACAAAAGACTTAAAAATGACCCCGGCTAAAGATTTTATGAAAGTTCATAATAATGCAATTGACAAGGAAGTTTAGTTATTTCTGAGATATACGTTTTAAAGTAATAACTAGAATTATGACTTATAACATTATACCAGAACATATAAGACTTTTAGAAATTTCATGTAATGTCTGAAACATTTATATTAACATATTTCCATACAAATAACCCAAAGAAAGTTTAGTATTAGTTGGTTTTTTTGTTTGTTTGTTGTTTGTTTTATACTGCAGGTTCTTATTAGTCATCAATTTTATACATATCAGTGTATACATGTCAATCCCAATCCCCCAATTCAGCACACCACCATCCCCACACCACCGCAATTTTTCCCCCTTGGTGTCCATACGTTTGTTCTCTACATCTGTGTCTCAACTTCTGCCCTGCAAACCAGTTCATCTGTACCATTTTTCTAGGTTCCACATACATGCATTAATATACGATATTTGTTTTTCTCTTTCTGACTTACTTCACTCTGTATGACAGTCCCTAGATCCATCCACGTCTCAACAAATGACTCAATTTCGTTCCTTTTTATGGCCAAGTAATATTCCATTGTATACATGTACCACATCTTCTTTATCCATTCGTCTGTCGATGAGCATTTAGGGTGCTTCCATGACCTGGCTATTGTAAACAGTGCTGCAGTGAACATTGGGGTGCATGTGTCTTTTTGAATTATGGTTTTCTCTGGGTATATGTCCAGTAGTGGGATTGCTGGATCATATTGTAGTTTAAAGTGTATTTCTTTTATTATTAGTGAGAGTGGGAACATTTTCATGTATTTATAAATCTTTTTTCTTTTTTTATGAAACATGAATTCATGTTCCTGTTCCTTATAGTGTTGAGAGAACTCTTTATAGATTGAGAAAATTAATCATTTGTCAGTAATATATGTTTTAAATGTTTCTCTTGTTGGTCATTTGTCTTTTGACTGTATTTATGATGATATTTTCACTGTGCAGAAAATTTAATTTTAAGTAGTGTAATTTATTAACCTTTAACTTTATGCCTTCTGGGTTTGTTTTCTTGCTTAGAAAGGCTTCCACCATTTCAAAATTACAAATGAACCTCATGTTTGTTTCTAGAATTCTTATGGTTTCATTTTCTTTTAATGTTTAAATCTTTGATTCATCTTTCTGTTAGGAGGAAGATTGAGTGTATTCAGTTTTAGTCTTTTCCCAGAGGTCTAAATAGTTGTCCCTAAAACTGTTTATTGAAAAATCAACTTTTCCCATTGATTTTAAATCATGGGTTTATCATATATGAAATTTTCATATAAAGTTAGCTCTAATTTCTCAAATCTGTTCCATTGGTGTAAGCTTTCTAGTCTGTGCTGACAGTGCACAGTTTTAATTATTATAGTTTTATAATACATTTTAATATATGTCAGGTCTCCATCAATAGTCTTTTCCTACTTTTTCTCACTACTCTTGACAAGTGCCAAAATAGACAAAAAATGCTCTAGAAAAATAAATTAATTCTAGTGAGATTTTTATTGCAATTGCATCAAATTTATAGAGTCCTTCTGCCTATTTACTAGGTCTCTTTTCATGTCCTTTACTAGTTTTTGAATTTTCTTTATATATTTCCTGTACATTTCTTATTGAGTTTAATTTGAGATATGTAATAGTTTTTGCTGCTGTTGTGAATGGGATAATTTCTTCCATTAAAGTTTCTTTCAGGTATTGTTTGTCTATTTAAAGCAAACTTAAATAGACTTTTTTCTTGTCTCAATCCAGTATTGATGTTCCTACTTTTATGGAGAATTCAGATATGTAACCATCACATTATCAAATAAGAGTTGTGCATATGACCCATTCCAAACCCCAACCGGGTGTGAAGTGATGAAGAAATGATAGGAAACACCAAGTAGATAATGGACAATCAATTTAATCTTCAGGTAATTGTACAGTTTCAGAGGGTTTTTATAATTTAACATAAAAACAAAAGACAGTGTCATTCTTAGCAAAGGACAATAACTTCATATGAATCAATTCTGGTGACCAACACACTATGAACATTTTGTCGCTGATTCCTGCCCCCTCTTCCCTTTCTTCCTGTCTGTGTCAGAGATGTTTTCTCTTAATGCATTCAAAGGGGCTATTTTGGGATTTGAGTCACCTTTTCTCCTTGTGTCTCTGCAACAGACACAATCCATCAACCTCCTATCATACACGAAAGAAAAAAATCCACTCTCCAAGATAGCAAGGCAGTCACTTGGTACCGTGTGTTATCATAAGGGCTGAGCCCAGGTTCTCTGATGTTTCTGAGTGTGAATTCTCAGCCACCTCAGATGCCCGCATTTGGTGCCCTGCCTGGCTCAGTTTAGAACAAAACACTTTTCCTGACAAGTTGTGTGGTGCTAATTATATTTCAATTAGCAGTTGGTCAAAACCCTGCAGAAAACCAAAGAACAGCCCTTCACAGGTTCTGATAAGAAGTTATATGAACTAAGGCATAATCATTGCATCATGGACAGAGGCTACACCCATGTCATAGATCTTTATATCAATAACTGAAGTCATAGATGCTAATTTGGCTGTGTTGGGAAGCAGACCTCACTAATCAAGAGAGAATAAAGTAAAAGAGAACTTTGTGATTATTCAGCTGGTTGGGGGTGACCTACTATGATGATGAGAATCCTAAGAAATGCATGGTGCATGATAATTATTCTTTATGAAAAGGAAACATGACTTTAACTAGTTGCTAAACCCTCTTTCTTTGTAGAAGCAACTGCCCCACTCCTAATTTACAACAGCTCTATTGCCCAATACATGGGCGGATTGGAAAAGCATGGAGATAAACCATAATGTCCCCTGAATTGCAGACTCATATGGCCAACCACCTACTTGACATCCATATCCAGTTTTAATAGGACTAATGCTGAGCTTCCTTCTTCTCCCAGACCTGCTCCTCCCGTAGCCTCCCACCAAAAAAAACCCCTTCATGCTTGATGCCTCTCGTTCTCTCACAGCCCATATCTGGTCCATCAGCAAATCAGGGCAACTGTACCTTCAAACTCTCTCCAACATCGAACCACTCCTCACATCCACACTGCTATTACTTGTGTGAAGCTGCTATCATCTCTACCAGGCTGCTTCACTGGCCTCCTAAGTGGTCTATTCTCAACAAGCAGAGTGATCCTGTAAATGCTAAATTATGTCTGTTATTCCTCTGCTCAAAAGCCTCCAATGGTTCCCCATGACATTCGGAGTAAAAGCCAGTGTACTTACCATGTTCTACAGAACCCCCTGGGATCTGGCCCCCATCACCTCTCTACCACTGCACTCATCCACTACACTCCCCTCGCTGCCTTCACTCTAGACAACTCGCCACACTGATGTTACTCACACACACCGGACAAATCCTCCTCAGCCTTTGCACTTGACAGTCCCTCTCCTCCAGATATCACATGGCTCACTCTATCACCTCCTTAAGGATTTTTACTTAAATGTCATTGTATCAGCAAATCCTTCCCTGGATATACTGCCTAAAAGTGCAACCCCACACTCTCACTTCTCCTTCTTCCTTTCTTTATTATTCTCAGTTTTCAGCACTAACATATGTCCCATTTTATTTGTTCATCTATTGCCTGATGGAGTATAATGTCTTGGAGGGCAAGGGTTTTGTCTGATTTGTATCCCTTGCACCCAGAACAGAGCCTAGCCCATTGTAGGCTTGATAAATATTTGTTGAATAAGTGAATGAATGAGTGGACAGTTGAGAGCAAGGGCACAATAAAATTTTTTAACATTGAGCTTTAACAATATACTACATTTTCATTTCTTAAATTAGACACTTGAAAGGCTCATTGATAAAGCATATGTTAATGCCTTTTTATCACTTGAAAAAATACCATCAAAGCTTCAGAGTTTTAATGATCAACTGCTATCCTTTCCTGTTGTTTTATTTTTCCTTGAAGACTCTGACAGGCAAAGGAAGGTCTGTGTGGTCCTCAGCTTAAACTGAAGACTCCCCCATTCTCATTATAATTATGTTGTCATTGATGGAGACAACAGTGTTCAATGTTGTTTTTTTCAGTAGGTAGGGACGTGGGGAAGGCTTTCGTTGGGCCAATTTAACCCTGAATATAATGCTGTAAATCATAAAAGAAAAGTCCCAGCCATTGCAAATTTACCTGGTCCAAATGAAGTCACCCTAAAGAGAGACAGGTGTCAGGATGGCCAAAAGCATTTAGTACCAATTTGCAGTGATACTAAATCTAATGTAAAAAAAAGAGACCAGAATGATGTAACTTAAGTATTTGCCTGGTGGTACATCTTAGGGATCTGGAGCCTACAGTGATACATAAAGCAACATTCTTGGGGTCTCTGCTCAACAAATCTTGGGGTTTGATCATCTCAGTCACTTGAAAATTTACCTCTTACTGTTTCTATTGATATAAGTCATGTACTCATTAAGTACACACCTGTGAATGAAGTTTTGTTAAGTGAAAGCTAATTTATACTCACTACACACACGGCTGCTATTTTTATATAGCCAATTAGGATTTTGTTTTATGTTGCCCGTCACCTAGTAGTTCATTTTGTAATGAACTTCTAAAGATTAGAAAACCAGCAACCCATATATAAAGCCAGGTTACTTTAATATTCAGCAGTAGACTATAACCATGCTACAAAAAATAAATTTTATTCTAAGGCTAACTGACTAGTCATGGGAGAGCAGGGAGGGTTTGGAAAGGGTATTCCCAGATTAGATGCTGCACAACTCACTTCACATGTACTATATGATTTGGAGATGTGAATGGGACTTGGTACCTAGAATTTCTCTGCATGGAGCAAAAACACATATATAAAATCTTTTAGTATGCCTGATTTGATTTTTCCCTTCTCAATAAAGCTCTCAACACCAATTCCCATGTAGAAAGTCAGTACCTCTGTAATACCAAGCAAGTTCTGTGCAATGAACTATGGAGACCTGCATATTTACACTGCAGTATAAAAATCCAAGTACATATAATGTACATCCATGATTCATCCTACAAGAGCAATTTTCCAGTTTCACTGGTCCATGGGTCACTTTCTTAAAATAGTGGTATCTGAAGTATGAGATACCAATTGCTCACTTGGATGGGTGTGGGGAGATATGGAGGTATGGAGGACAGCTAATGAGAAAGGCATTCTGTTTCACAACTTATAAATGTTGGGGGAGATAAGGAGAAACATTCACCCAGCATCAGAGCTCTATGTTTATTTATGTCCTGCCTTTATTTTTAACAACATTTCAAGGCTGTTATATTGAAAGAGAAATGTTTGAACACTGTGTCTCATCCCACGTTGAACCCTATACTACACAGGTGGTGTCATGGAACTCTGCTGTCTGTGGACAGAATATTTTTTATCTCAGGACCCCCCAGAAAGTGCTTTTAGGCAACCCAGATCCTTATCACTGTAGGCAGGGTCTCATTCTCTATCTCTAGTAATAACTAGTAGAATATTATATTCAGGCTTACAATCCAGAATAGCATTTTTCATTCTGCCAGACTGTGAAATTAATGTAGCACAACCAGTATTTTTAAGTGAAATACAATAGAATAGAAAATATCAAAGGGTAGCTTACATAATAGGAACAAGTATTGTTTTATAAGTTTGTGTGTGTGTGTGTGTTGGGTATTGACAGGAAAGTGCTTGCTTACTGTCGGTTGTTTAAAAGCCATTTATGGCAAATTACAAGTATTCAACAATATTTCTGTTTTCTCCTTTGAGGTAATATGGCTATATCATTTAAGCCTCTTCTGTAGTTAGATGAACCCATATGACTGAGTTTTGGCCAAGGGCATTGAACAGAAGTGCCATGCATTCCTTCCAAACTTTGCCCATAAAAATTTCCCAGACTTGATCCTTGCTTTTTCCCCATGTATAACTGAATTGAGAGGACCCAGAGGAAGGTGAGCCATGAGATGGGAGGAGTCTGGGTCCCTGAAGGTACATGCGGAAGGCTGCTTACTCATCAATTCACACTGAACTGTAAAGGGGGTGAAAAATAAATCATTTGTGTTAAGCCACTGCAGTTGGGAGTGTGTTTGTTATAGCATCTAACTAACACAGGACTGATGAAAGGGTGAACACCATGGCAAGGTACTCTGCTGTCCTGCCTCTGGTTTTATTTCAGCTCCTTTAAAACAGGACACCCAACAAGCACTAAGCTCCACCTCCACGGAGCATGTATGAGGCTTAGATTTCCTCACAGCCTCGCTGCACGTCTGTGTTTTAACTATGACTAAATCTCCAGTTGGACCTTGGCTTTCTGCTCCACTATGTTCAGACATTTGTCTCAATGTCTGTCAGTCACTGAGTCTCACCAAGCCCCTGGGACCTACCCCACAGCCAGTCCTTCCCCACCAGTCCCCTATAGATCCTTATCCATGATCTGTGATCTATTTCAGCCTTAGGATGTAGGTAATGTCTACAAATAAAATTTATTTCTGACACAAATTTTAATTTATATGAGAATATTCTCTTTCCAAGAAAAGAATTTGAATAATTTCAACAGTAACAATGAGTAACAATAGCTAGTGTGTACTGAATGCCTACCATCAGGCATATATTATCCCTAAATCTCATAAAAATCTAGTAGAGTCGATATTATTATACCCATTAAAAGAGGAAGAGATTGAAGCTCAGAGAGGCTGGGATTTGTCCCAGGTCACACAGCTATAATATGGACTCGAACTTACATTTGTCTGATGACCAAACCCACACTCTTTTGCCTTCCTGATGGCAAAAAAGGACAAATGTCTAATAGCAAGAGGTTTAGATGTCTATACACTGAAGAGGCTTCTTGGGAGCCTTTAGTTCACCGTCCATAAGAGGGTACCTGTTCTTGGAGGTCCCACTGGGCACTGAGAAATGCTGAACTTTTAGCTCACTTGTGGTTTGTGGGAAACTGGGGAGATCA